>NW_006436811.1:18644940-18714919 GCF_000325575.1 Pteropus alecto | reverse complement strand
TATCTATCTATCTATCTATCTATCATCTATCACCTCTGTCTTTTTCAATCTCTCTCTCTCTTTCTCTCTTTCTCTCTTTCTCTCTCTCTCCCTCTCTTTCTCTCTCTCTTTCCCCCCTCCTTCCCTCCCTCCTTCACTCCCTCCCTTCTGACCTTTCTCCCTTTCTCTTTTTCTTTCTTAATTAATGTTATGCCTGGAGTAGAGTGTTTTAGATATATATTCTTGAAAATTGACACTTCTTTTACTCCCTTCTTTTTGTTGTAAACCTCTTCTCCTGTATAATGGATGTTTCCTATCTAAAAGCACAAATTCTGTAAGGCGTGTGTGTGTGTGTGTGTGTGTGTGTGTGTGTGTGTGTGTGTGTGTAAGAGAGAGAGAGAGAGAGAGATGGGGACATCCTAGGAACCATACACATTAAAGTATCTAGAATTAATTTTGTAAGGGTACTGGATAGACTCTTTTAAATTCTCTTGTGGATAAAAATAGAGGCATATCAATATACTCTTAGTTGTGGTCTTGTCTTGGTGTTTTTAATAAAAAATCATTAATATTTAATTATGAAAGACTAAGTCTGTAGGATAAAATGACAGCCATGCATAGATTAAAAACCATCCTATACAGTAATCTGTGTTGCAATGGACAAGTTAGTTAACTTTCTATTACTCACTTTCATTACATGGTGTTACCTCTTCATGATTTTCTAGTAGAGATTAAATATATTAATGCATGCAAATACTATTTTAAAGTAAAATCTCATTACGTTGAAACTATTATCATCAAATGGAGTATAAACCTGAATCCAGAAATTGAATGGAGTAGATATGTCATTTTACTTCATATTTTTAAGTTAAATTAATCTAAATCTAAGCCATTATTCTGACAGGAATGTGAGAAATACCTTAGTCATGGGGGCTTCTTCATTTCCTCTAGAACTGTGCAACTATCTTAGGAAGAAGAATATTAGTGCAAAAATAGAAATTGGTCTCTCTGGTCTTTGGTGCACATTTTGGTCCCGGGAATGTGTATTACTTAAGGTCATATACTGCCTGGAGGATGTCTGTACTCTCTTACTTCTGTACAGGCAGGTCTCATGGGATTATTTGACATTATTGGGCTTCTTGGAATTAAAAGTTGTGTGTGCATGTGTGTGTGCACGTGTGTAGGTGTGGGTGTGTTTAAGTTGGGTCTTCCATTTGCCCACTACATTCCAGGTGCTGTCACTTTTCTGAAGGGCATTAAAATATCCAAGGTCTACTCATCATTTCTTAACCCCAGAACTGCATTTCCTACCTAGTGTGGGGAAATTTTAACTGTCCCTTTTTTCCCTCTGCTTCCGCCTCTCCTCTCACATGGGTACATCTCCCTGCCTCACTCCAAACTCACTTTGCTCCTAGTATACCCTTCTTGGGTAGTTCAGGTTTTGAGGAAACAGCGCAGAAGTATTTGTTTTTCAAATGAATTCTGCATTGGGGCATTCAGAATTAACTCTCCCTGAGGCATTGGAGCCAGTGATTTCCACGGAGAAGACTGAGATGAATAGGGAAACATTGCAGTAATTAGACATCAGTTATTACCCAAGAAATTAACTTTTTCTGTTTTAATTATCATCATTGCATAATATAGAGAGGACTAATGGCATTTCCCCCTTTCCTTCTTACAAGGGACTATCAAAGCACATAGCACCACATCAAGTTAAACACTTAAGGAAGACTTTTGTGAGGCTACTGCAATAGGGGATAAAGACGACAGGGGCTGAACTCAACTTGCTGAAACAAAGGTGGTGAGAGAATTTTAAAGACCTGGGGTACAGGGATCACAGACCATCAGTTTTTGCTAATTGGCTTTACCCAAAGGAAAAGGAAACTTTCTTCAATAGGTCCTGACAGGAAATAGTTTCACAACTTGAGAGTAAGGTTGGGAGTTAAGTCACGTATCTTCTTTCATGTTTACATTTCTAAGAAAGGACTCCCAGGTCTTTGAGAAAGACATTCTTGGGTTCTAAAACTGCCTCGAGGCTTTTAAAAAGATTTACATCTCAAAGAAGAAGATAAAGAATTTACAATTACAAATTTGCTTAAGAAAAGGCACTAAGAAAAGAGAGGATGACCCAGAGTCAGGAAGAAGCCTGTCTGGATTTAGTCAAGCTGAAGGGAACTTTAAAGTTGTCTTGGACTTGACCCTCCTGAAACTCCAAAGCCCCATGTGATTAAGAAAACTGTCTCTTTTTGGTCTGCTCCAGATTGTCCTTCTTCATCCATTTGTCTGCTTATCTTCCCTATATACTCAGGGAAATTCCTAATAGAGGTCAAGAGTCTTTGCCATCTCAATGTCTTGTTTCAGAGAATTTACCCTTTACCAAAACTTTTTTTTTTTTTTAATTAATTCTCTGCAGTTGCCCAGATTTTACTAAAGGGTAAGAATTTTCTTACCTGTATTAGAAAAGGGACTTCTTCTAAAAAGAATTTTCCCTTTTCCAAAACTTTTTTTTTTTTTTAATTAATTCTCTGCAGTTGCCCAGATTTTACTAAAGGGTAAGAATTTTCTTACCTGTATTAGAAAAGGGACTTCTTCTAAAAATCACATTGTTGCTAGTTAATTATTACTCCAGGAGTGACCTCTCCCTGGCCGTGGCTGAGCTGCTATAGCTCTTCTCTGTGCTGATCTAATGTGAGAGCTCTGTATTCAGGCCCGCTCTTCTCTGTTCCCTGGGCTGAACACTGTTCTGCCTCCTCTGCTGGGTGGGCTTTTATCCTCTTTCCTTTTGCTATAAAGAGAGAATTCCAGATTAAGTCCAGAGAATAAAATGAATCATTGATGATGCTGTGATAGTTTCTGAGTAACCACTAAATCATTCCCCAATAGCTGAGGCGGTCAATCTTCATGTTTAGACTGCAATTGTCCACTCTCAGTAGGAAATGTCATTGAGATGAGGGAGAAAGAACTATTTAAAAAGCAATGTTACTGTTAAAGTTTCAGAAATTCATTATGGCTGAGACAGACACAGGCTGAATTCAACTTGCTGAAACAAAGGTGGTTAATTATGACACATGAAATATTCAAAACTGACTCATATTGCCCTTACGTTTTATCAAAAGTTTTCATTGCAACTGGACCCAATTGTGTAGTTTGATCTGTATCATCACCCTTTTGTTAATTCTTCTCATGACCTAAGTCTTTGCTCCTCTTTCTTTCCTAGCCAAATCTCCCCAATCTTTAAAGCCTTTCTCCATCTCATCATCTAGTTGATACCTGCCTTTACCACTTCCTTAATAAAGGTTTTTTCCTTCACAAAATACTGAGAACTATTTCATGAAATATTTAAAGAACTATTTAACTATTTTATATACTGAGAACTATCTGGACACATTCATATAGATCTGGGATTAACTATTCTGTAGCCCATGGATAAAAACCAGTCTGATACCTGTTTTCGTAAATATAGTTTTATTGGAACACAATCATACCTAATTTTATTTTTTTACTTTTTTGACCACTTTATCGAAATATGACTGACATGTAAAAGCTGTATATATGTAAAGTATATAACTCAATGAGTTTGAGGAAAAGTATACACCTGTGAAACTATTACCACCATCAGGGGCATAGACATGTTAATCACCTCCCAGAATTTCCTCCTGACCCCATTATTATTTTGTATATGAGTGATAATAAGACTTAACATAAGATATAAGGAGACTTAACATAAGGTCTACCCTCTTAAGCCACACCTATTTTTGATATATTGTCTATGGCTACTCTAGTGTTATAATAGCAGAATCAAATAGATGTAACAGAGAATGCATGATCCAAAGAACCAACAATATTTACTCTATTGTCCTTTAGAAAAAAGTTAACCCTTGGTATAGAGAACTTTTCCCATTTTTCTGTGTATTGAATTTAAGCTTTTAAATTTTAATTATACTATTATAAGTGTCCCTAGTAGTTAATTAACCATAAAAACAACCTTGCTTCTTGCTTCACTATGGATTTGAAATCTCAATTCTAAGAATCAGGTGGCAGTCTTGCTCAAACCACTCATAGTCAGTCTTAGTTTCACATTTTCTACCACATTTCCCAAATATTTCCTGACATTGGGTTCTATTCTTGAATCGTAAGATGTCTTTGTTCATTTCAACTATTTTCTGTTGGTGTGGCTAATGTTTGTAGTCTATACCATTCATTCTTTCAATGAATACTATATTAAGTACCTATTTCATTCTTCGCAGTGTTCTTGGTACTGGGGTACAGCAGTGAAAAAAGATGATATGTTATCATGGATAATATATGTGTTTGTGATAATGAAAATATAACTAAAGATGTGTTATTTTCCTATAGTTGGACACTGTGAAATGCAAATTTTGTGCTGGCTGTCAAGGAGTCTTTCAGTCGGTTACCACTGGACATTCTTGATGATTACTGCCAAACTACATATTCTACCACTTTTTTTTTTGACCATTCAACTTGATTTCTCAATCACCCTGTTTTGTGTAATCTCCAGGTACCATCTATATAGCAACTTACCCTGTATTCATTATGATAATAGCCTTGCCTAAAGTAATAGCTCAGACACTGAATTCTTGTAACAGATACTGATGCTATATCATTCAAGTGAAGTTAAAGTGGTACTTTCTTTTCAACACTTCATCTCTTGTAGTCTTCTGCTAGTATTTGAAATTTTGATTTTTTTAAGCCCTCATTCAATCATCAGGTTTAAGCTTTTATCTAGAATACACAATGGGTTAACCTATTTTTTTCATTCTTCTTTGGTTCCTTCCAGTGTTTTTACCATGGCCTACGTGGAAATTCTACTGTGTTTATTGATTCCATTTGATTTAATTTGAGCAATATTCAAAGATTAATTTTTGTAATTTTAACATATTTTGGATCTTTGAATTTGTTAAACCCAAATTTAATATAATTTAATAGCCAATTAAAATCTGTAATTGAAAACATATATAATTATAGCTATTAGATATTCATTAGGCTGTCCTATTAATTTTTAATCCATTATGATGATTCATGTTCCCATTATTCATATAAATAAAGTGATTTAAAGGATGTGATATTCAGATTAAATAGAGGAATAAAGTGCTAGAGATACTCATTTAATTAGCACTTTTATTGATTTCTCTAGGCAGTATAATATATCCAGCATTTTGAATTACATAAAGGAAAACTGTACCATTTTAGCACTCAAACAAAATTTAAAATTTTATGTAGTGAATATACAATAAGCCTAACCATATTGTATTGTATGCTATTTTTCTTTGAATGTCTATCTTACTATAAATAAACATACTATTGGCTCTGATGACTAACTTTTAATCTGTAGTAGGTTGTTCTTATTTAGCAATTTGATGCATTGTTGGCCAAAGCTGTATAATTAGGCAAATGCCTTCCAAGATTTAAAAACCCTGGAAAAAAACAAATGTAGGAAAAAAAGGACAAACCCTTCTATAAAAAGCATGCCTTCTTATTAATAGTTAAGATCTTAAATAACTAAATTGTTTACTTCAGACTTCTCATTTGAACTCATTTTGGTGGTTGAATTTTTATTTATTTTACTTTTTTTGTACGTCCTATATTCTGGGGAAGTTATAAAGCATTTATTATTTCTTCTATAGAGGTCATCATCATGGAGCACCTCAGGAGGTAAGAAAAGCAATTCATACATTTTCTACACAAACAGACTCTTCAGAGACCTCCCGTGGGCATAGCCCAGTTAAAATATGTTTAATTTCATCCTCAGGTAGTTTTAACAGGAAACAATTTCATCCTTACACATGAAGTAAGCATTACTGAAATTATATTTTAACATAATTGAATTCTGGATATATTAAGCAACTCTAAATAAAATCAAGCATTTTGGCTAAACAAGTAGCTGCACAGTTGTACATTCAAAAATACAGTGTAAATACTTTTCATTTACTGCTATTATAATCATTACTGGTATTATAAAAAAGTTTATATTACATATAAACCTTTTAGAAACGTATTTAAATCCCCAGTGTTAAGAAATTTCATAACATACCTTAGTGGAAGCAATTTTCATCCATTATGTGTGGTCCTAATAATATCCTGATACTCATATTCTTTAGTTTGGGGGCTTTTATGGATTATTTATTTAATAATTACCTTCTTTTGTTTCTCTGTTTCTTATTATTTAGAGTTTGGAATTTATAAGTTGGCTGTTTCAGTCTCCTGGTGAAAGATTTTAAGATTATAACTATACTTTCCAGGATTCTAGGATTTGGGTGCAGAAGAGGGTGAAAGGAGTGTAACATGTACTATCTATAATTTCGCCTAATTCATCTCTTCAAAAAAATGCCCTTAACTTTGCCTTAATTCGACATGTTCTGTCTAATTCACTGTTTCTAAGAAATTAACTTCCCATCTTCAGCCTGAGTAAGCTTTGATAATTACCCAGTTATGAGGAATGGGACTGGCAAATGGAGAAATAGCCGCTTTTTTAAACAGAATTTTTTTTAAATCTTCTTTTCTTTTATATTTAGAGGCCACGACCCAATTTTTGATACCAGTATTCAGTGAATCAGTTTTGCTTCTTGATATTTCTGTGCTAAATTCATTAATAATTATCTATATTATTTCCAGTTTCTCTCTTAAGTGCTTCACAGATCTGTATCATTATTCTGCTATTCTGGTAATTAGTTGAGGTTTTGGAGGGAGTATAGCTATGTTTAGTTTCCCATTTTAGTTGATTTTCTGTGCATCTCTATTTGAGTGAGTCGCTCAACCAAGTGTCCTCTAAAAATGAAAATCGCATATGCAAGTTCTATTCACATCATTAGACCTAGAGGCTAATGATGGTTGGGCAAAGTGTTTTCTTTTTCTTTTTCTTTTTTTTTTTTTTGTTGTTCATTTGTTTCCTTGTTTTACTTTGGTTGGTTTTGTTGTGCTCCCAGCTTTTAGTTCTGGGTGCTGATTTTCTGTTTAGGCTGCATCAATAACTTTAGCATCCATGTATGTAAAGACTCTTCTGTTTTTAAATATAAAGAATTCATTCATAATAACTTGGTTCTACCTTCAAGGAAATTATGTTTTAATAAAAGAGAAAAGCAACAATGATTTTAGTGCATTGTGATAAGAGTAAAACTAAAGAAACTAGATGTAGCAGTAAATTATTAAACAACAAAATTGAGTGTGAGTTAGAGAAGTTCTAAATTATAGTAATATTGATGAAAAATTAAAATACCTTTTACATAATAAAAACATGAAAATTCAATAAATTACACAAATGACTTTTTCATATTTAAAAACAGGAGAGTGTCCTTACATATATGACCGCTGAAGGAATAAATGGCAAATTGTATCTAAGTTGTACAAACAGGTTTATCTGTTAAGAATTAGAAATTCCAAAGATAAGAAGTATAAGAATATCTTGGTCTTCTCTAATACAGCGACTAGGAATAAAAATCATACAGTTTCTTAAAAACTGAAATTTTATACATTACCATTTTTAGAAGTCACCAAGATGAATACTACTCAGGGTACTTTTAAAAGCCTTTTGTTTTTGTCATGCAATATCTTTTGGTTTTCTTCAACTGTACTGGAGTAAGTAGTTTTTAATTTAATTAAAAATGAAAATAACAACAAGGGATGTCGGTTTTGTTAATTAGATCCAAAATTTTATATATTAAGTCTACCCCTATTATCCTGGGATTCTGAATGTTTAATCTAATTCAGTGAAAATTCTGATATTGTTACTATAGGGGGGTCTGGAATTTAGGAGCCAGGAATTTTTATAATCTCAAATTTGGAAATTGTTGCACTTAGGAAAAACTGTACCCTAACTAAGACATATGCAGACTTAATGTGTACAAACTGTAGAAATAAAGCAAGATAGTTAATAAAAGTAACAAAAATATAAATTAAATATAGAAAATTAAAGAATACTTGCTATAACAATTATATGTATCTAAATTATGTATTATACATATTATGTTATATATATCACATTTATTGAAGTAATATAGAAAGTAAGCAAAGACAAAAGGAAAACATAAAACAAAACACACAATCTATGCCATGGTATTTTAATAATCACGAACATATTGTAATATTTTCTACTAGGGTAAATAAAATACACAAACAGGAACAACATAATCATTTATGATTGAAACTCAGCAGAAAGCTTGAGGTAAAGAAATGAAATTGATTTTTTCTTTCATTGCTCATTATGTTTTCTTTTAAGTGATATCAACTATTTTATAATCATGTCCTTACATTCTGTTTCTTACATGTACTTTCTGAATGTTATGAATTTAATATTTATGTAATCCTGCAAATTCATGTGTTAAAGTTCTAATCCCAGTGGAATGGTATTTGGAGGTAAGACATTTGAGAGGTAAATAGATTAAGATGAGTTCATGAGGGTAAGACCCCCCAAGGTGGTATTAGTATCCTTATAAGAAGAGGAAGAGAAATAAGCGCTTTCTCTGCCATGTGAAAACGCAGCCAGAACAGAACACAGGCATCTGCAAGCCAGGAAGTGGGTTCTCACTAGGAACCAAATCTGCCAGTACCTTATCTTAAACTTCCCAGCCTTCAGAACTATGAGAAATAAATGTCTGTTGTATGCCACCCAGTCTATACTATTTTGATATAGCAACCCAGGTTGACTAAGATATTAAGGAAATGACCTTTATGTAAAATTAATTCCTCCCAAAATTCTCTGTTTAGTATATTAATTTTCATGCAAACAAAAACATAGGGCTTACTTTCATTCACTTTTAATCATCTATATTGTGTTGGATGATGTATGATAAAGTACATTAGTATTCATTTAGGCAGAATTTTGTTGAGCCATAGTGCTGGTTTGCCACATATATTGGTAGCTTACACATTGCTTGTGTTTAATTTATATCCATGTAGCAGTTTGATGACCTTATTAGTAAAAACATAGTAATGAACTCTCTGTTCACTCCATCTTCCCTCATTTAAAAAATATATATGTTTACTCTTAATTACTATATTTTTTATTTCTATGTTTTGTTATTTTGTTTCATACAACTCTTTTAATACTGAACTGTTTCACATCATGTATTTTTTATCCTTTTATATCTGTAATCATTTTAAACAATTGTTTTAGTCTCTATCAGATTATTTGGTGTTTTGGGCTCTAATTTTTCCATCTATTTTGTCTTCTGACTCTCGTTTTGGAAGGATTATGTTGTTGAGTGTTTGCACTTTACATTTAAAATTTATTTTCTTCAAGTCTTTAACTGTGGAAAGATGCTGAGAATCTTCACAGTGGTTTTAGAGCTTACTTCTCTGGGTGCCCATATTGGATGACCTAAGTGGTGATTCTTAGGTTATATCTATCTGAATTTCATTGAAAAGTTCAGGGAGTATATATTCAAACTGCAAATGTAAAGGGTATTTGCTGTCTTGTTATGAACAGAATGAAAACATTATTTATTTATTTATTTTTTGGCTATAAATTTAAGCACTTTGGTTACCCAAATATATCCACCCTAAAAAGTCAACATTTTCACTGTTATTATTTTACTGTCTTCTAGTCTCACAGTTGTATATCCTTTCTTTTTTTTGTGTGCTCAAGTATATATTTTCAATCACTTATTTCAGAGATTTATTTTAAATTTTATCTATATTTTACTTGTTTATTGAGTGGGACTGTTTCTAGTTGTCTAGTTCCAAATATTGACATAAATAGAACTACCCGTTCCCTTTATCACCTAGAGTATCTCTTACATTTAAAGTTCTATTTCTGGATCATAGTTTCAAAATATGTTTTTATTCGGATTCTTCCTGATTAAAGGTTTCATTAATCAATCAGTCTACTGGACTATAGCTGCTTTCAATTTTTTTAATTTTTATGATAAAATGTAGTTTGTATCAATGCCCCATCAGAATGTGAAGTTCCTGTCAATCGAGGATGGTAAAAAACAAAACAAAACAAAACAAAAAAAAAAACTATACATCAGTTAGAAGACAGCACAGTTACCATAGTGATAAGAATTGCTTGTGACTCCCCATTAAAATGTAAATTTTTGAGAACAGATGTTTTATATGGGTCAGCTTTTATTTTAAGTCTCTAATGTGATGCTTCTTACATAATATTGGTTGAATGACTTTAAAAGGAAATAAATGAACAAGTAGAAAAATTGAACTGAAAGAAAAAAGATAGATTAAAGGAAAATAAAAGAAAGTTCTTTTTTCTGGTGACATTTTGTATTTAATATCAGTAAAATTGTCATGTTTCAGTTATTAGTTGTTTTATATTTGTTAGATTTCTCTAATAAATTGTGAAAATTAAAAATATGAATGTTACTTTTATATCTCTTTTGACACACCATATTATTCATTACAGCAATAGGCCCAAAGATTGAATTTAACAAATAAAATTTTATATTCACTATCACTTAGCTACTTAATTAATTTTGCTTAATATTAAGCTTGATATTTTTCCACTGAAGCTCTTAACACTGTCCCCTCTATATTTTCAATATTTAACTAATCATTATAAGCTGAGTCTTTGAGATAAAATTAAACCATATTTTTAAAAATAACTCATCATGAAAAATTTGTCAATGCTGGTAGTTGTTTTGTTGAATAACCAAAATCAATTTTTCATCTTTTGAAATTATTTAATTTAAATATTATGGTTTACTTTATGTATCTGTTAATTAATCAAAAGACTAATTCATTATTTTATTGTTTTTTAATAAATACATTTACTTCATACCTTTACATTAAAGACCGTTTTATCTCATGTGAACTACATGAGCTAATCTATGTGTTAGTACAGATATATATTTCATTCTCACAATTATGAATAAATCCCTGACTTCAAAAGAAAGAATCTCTTGTAAGATTAAACAAATTTACTAAAAGACTTGCCTCTGTTTTGTATATGTAAATCTATTTCAAATATTTCCCCACTAACACCCTATTTTTAGTGAAAACAGGTGGTTTTTCTTATCTCACTATTTTCAGGATACATACTATACAGTTGATAATTAGCATATTCTGCTTTTTTATTATTTATAGCTGTAGCACTTGATTTTTCATATTTTATCATTTTCTTATCTTCTGTATTTGAGAGAAAAATAGGGGAGAGAAAGGAGGACTATGAAATGATTCTAGCACATTTGATTTAGTTTTATGCTACATTAAATTTGTCTATATTTTGGTTGAATTGGGTCCCCAAAAATTCATATGATGAAGCCATAACCCCCAGTATCTCAAAATGTGACATTTTAAGTAGATGATTAAGTTAAAATAACACCATTAGAGTGGGCCATAATGCAATCTGACTGATATCCTTATAAGAAGAGAAAATGTCAACACAAAAGAGACATTAGGGATCCATGAGCCCAAAGAAACAACCATGTAAGGACAACAGGGAGGAGGTGTTCATTTGCAAGTCAAACAGAGAAGTCTCAGGAGGAAGCGAACCTGAAGACACTTTCATATTGAACTTCCAACCTTCAGAAATGTTAGAAAATAAATTTCTGTTGTTTAAGCCACATGGATCATGGTATTTTGTTATGGCAGCCTTAGTAAACTAACATACATTATTACATATGATGTAGTCCAGAAACATGTACTTTTTGAATTGGTGACTTAACATTGGTCATGCATTTTTGGTAATACATATATGGGTTTACATTCATAACAAGTCATGCTTTTTTGTTTGTTTTTATGGCTTTAACAGGCATTCTGTCCTGTGTCTAGAATATTTTTTTGCCTTAATTTTGACCTGGTTAACTGTTTTTTACTCATGATATCAGTTTAAAGATCAGACCTGTCTTGCCTTGATTCTTTAACCTAAATATGGATCTTCTCCTACTATCTCTAAGTACGATTTTTTCCTCCTTTTTAGCACTTAGCCACAAATATTTCTAATATAAATTTATTTGTGTGATTATTTGCATAGTGTATATTTCTTCCCCCAGACTGTAAATCCCATAGAACATATTAGTTTCTATTATATCCCAATGTACCCGCATCTAGTGATCTTAATAGACAGGCAATAAATATTTGTTTCTTCTGGTTGAATGCTGAGGCTTTATTACTCTCTCCCGACATGGCCCAAGACAACTCTCCAAACAGACCACAAAAATGAATTGTAGATGAAGCAACACCAAATTCACAGATCAGTTGAAAATCCTCATTAAAGCATTCAAATCAAAACCTTACTCAAGTTATGCTATCAAACAAAAGCTTGCTTTTATAGATCAACACTGAAGAGTCTAGAATCCAGATTTAGTTTCAGAATTGAAGAGCTAGGCACCAAGATCAGAAAAGATGAAAACCTGAGGAGGACTTAGAAGCAAGCCAGACCAAGATCATCCTGAAGGGAAGATTCATAGTAGAGAAGATAGACGGTATCATGTCAGCTGTACTTCCTACCGATAACACACCTTCATCACGGCATTGATGAACAACTCGTAGCATGGAATTGATTCCAGAGAACAACTTACTAAGGAAATTGGATTTCCATAGTTAAGAGTCGAAATTTGGTTTCAAAATCGAAGATCTAGATTTCATGTCCAGAAAAAAAGAGAATTTGCTGAGCCCTTAGAACAGAAACAAGACAAGGTATAAGATCAATGAGATGAGAGAATTCAAGATATAGAAACTACACAAAATGGCATCAGTCTCACTAGCAGCTGTCATTTCTCTGAAACTAAAACAGAGTGGACCAAGAGGTAAATACAGTGTATTTGATGTCATCATCTGGGGTTCCAAATCTCTCTTACCTGTCCTGGAAGCATACCCTTCTTAACATACCTTCCGCTTCTCTGAGCCTTCTGGAGATGGTAAATAGGAATTCAGGAGGCAGACAGGTACAAGGCATTGCACAGCCCTACCAATGGAGCCTGACTCTACAGTTCAGCAGATGCCAAGGGAATAAAATAAACTTATTTATATCATTTTTCAGTCATCATAGTATTAACTCAGGCAAAAATCAATGGATGTGTGATATTGTGATTTATATCATGAAGTTTTAGTCCCACAACAGCTAAATCTGTTCATATTAAATCTACAAAAAGACTGGATTACTTATAATGGATTACAAAATTTTTAATAGTCAAAAGATGCTGGAGGCAGAGGTATATAACACCATAACTTTAGCTTAATTTATATTCAGAAGAAAGTGCATTGTTAACTAATCAAAATGTTAGTTTTTTATTTTTATTAGAAAGAATTAAGAACATATTCCTGAGATCATAAAGAAATATCAGACAAACCATATCATAAAAATAAGAAATTATCTTTACCAAGACATTGATACTAACCATTAATTAAAATTAAATGACTTTTTTTTCAATATATAAATCTGGTAAAACAAAGTAATGACTTTATTGAATCCCACATAAAATTGTGGTGGTTTGAGTGAAACTTCATGGAATAGTCTAGTAGTTAGCAGCATCTGCTTGCGATGTTCATCTTCATTCATGCTTATTGTTGTCATAGTTGTGTGCTTGTTTGTGTGAATATACCTTGTTGAGTTGTTCATACAGTAGCCTGAAGCTAACTTATAGTCACAAACTGGATTCAGAGAACTGAGTGTTAGAGAACAGAACTTGTGAGAAAAACAAACCAAATAGACAAAGAATGTCGAGAAGACTAAAATGAATGCTGGCTAATGCTTTCATACATCGGCTATTTTATGTACTTAAGAAAATCAATCAACAAAAATACTTCATATTTTCTTATCAAAAATAGATGAAAGAACATTTGACTATTTAATTTTTAATCGATTGAGATGTTATGGTTCCCTTTTTATGTAAGTATTACATTTATTATGAAAGCTGTATATTGTGTTTCTGCTTAGATTTAAAACTCAATGAAATCTGGTTTTCTCTTAAACTAAGTCTGATAAATAAATGCTATTTAAAATAGATTAAATAATGTCATCGTGGTACTAACTAATGATTAGGTTGTGGTCTTTTAGAGGAAAAAAATCTTGTTTAATTTTGAAAGATCTTGCCAAGAAATTGTACATCCTCTGAAATGCTAATTAGATGATACCAAATATTTTATGTATCTTGCCAGCTTTATTGCATGAATGTATACTGAATGACTACTAATATATATCTTTGCATATTTTATGTGTATATATGTTACATATTTTCATATAGTTCTTATTATCTCTTTATATGGAGAAATAAAACATAGCTCGGACTTTTAAGATTGTAATTTTGTTTCAGACAAAATTTCTGAGTTTTATCAAAATAGTACAGTTGACCCTTGAACAACATGGGTTTGAACTTTGCAGGTCCACTTATATGCAATTTTTTTCAATTATTATCTGTACTATTATTGATCCATGTTTGGAGGTCCACAGATGTGGAGAGCTGACTGTATGCATTGATCTAAGCCATTTTATATAGGACTCTTGAGCATCAGAGGGCTGTGATAACCACAGTTGTCCTGGAACCAGTGCCCTGTGGATACTGAGGGACAACTTAAGTTTTGCAGGAGTCAAAAGTTATACATGGATTTTCAACTGTGTAGCGGTTGGCACCCCTCAGCCCCGCATTGTTTAAGGATAGACTGTAAGTGATATCAGAAAATACCGTGTTATTTTTAACAGAATCTAGTTTTGCCACAATTAATGTGCATTCTAAGTTTTTTTTTAAAGACAGCAACTAATTTGCTTTTTGTAATTTCTATTCTTATTTTCTCTTTCCAACTATCAATATTTCTTTTTACATTAACTTATTAATTTCTGATCAAAGAGTCAATCTCATTTACCTTCACCAAGATCTTTAGACATTCACCATATTTTGATCTCAATCATTCTACCAACTCCTCCAAACTCTCATTCCTTTAGAAATATATATTAAAATTATAGAGAGATGTAGAAATCACTTAGAAATCAATAAAATTATGGAATTTAAAAGAATAGTCCTTCCATTCAGCCACAGTCTAGCTGTCCATTCATAAAACTGTTTGTTTATTTAGCTCATCAATATATTTATTGAGCATCCATTATGTACCCATCACAGTCCTGGTGCTTGGGATACAACAGAAATAAAGGAGCCAGAAATCCCTATATTTTGGAGAGTACATACTTTGCATTTTGTCTGTGGAGCACAAACTTCCAATTTTTGCTATATATCAGAAGTTTCCAAGGTTCCTTTTGTTCCAAAAGTTTTATTTAATTTTCCAGCCCACCATGAAATTACTCTTTAATTTTAATCTGAATTATTTTTCATTTCAATTACTTAACTTCTCTATTGTGATGTCTCACTGTGAGAGAGAAAAAAAAGTAAATTATAGATCTACAGAAGGTACATTGCCAATTGCTGTTCTTAAAAGACAATTTATCAAATGGATAATAGGGACTAAAATATACAAAATAAATTAATACTATTTTTTCTATTAGAATTATTCATATGATTTTTCTTTTTCTTTTTCTTTTTTAAATAATGAAGATACATAAAATTTTATTTTTAAACAAAGAAAGTAGTTATTTACCCTAAGTGATGTTTGTACAGTGGCATTGAATTAACATACCTTTGTTTTGGCTCAGTTTGAAAAATTAACTATTATTCTAGAAATTTTAGGAATGAAGACCAAGAATGAGGATTCCACTAACTGGCATGCACAGGGAAGACAATAATGGGTATGTCAATAGGTCATTCCAGACTGGAAACATGGTTTTAAAATAATGATAAACAATAATTTCAAGGTAAATTTAATATTGGCTTCTCAGTTTTCATTCAAACTTTGTTAATATAGCATCTATTTAGAAAAAATTGTCATATATATCCTGTATAAAAGGGTAGACTCAAGGTGTTTCAGAGACCTAATAATGAAAATTAAAACAATAAGGTTGATAGAAGTAAATATGGTAGAATGGTCAGATATACATGGAAACAATTTTATTTAGTTTTTAAGTTTCATTTATTTAAAACAAAACTAAAAATAGAAATGAGTATCATGTACATATTTATGACATTTAGTGTTTAGGTATGTTAAAATCCTTAAAATTTATGATTTTTAAAATCTCTTTTATATTAGCACTACTAACTAATAGCCATGCTTCAAAAATATAAACTACTTTTCCTTTAACAATGCAATAATATACACAAAGTACATGACCAATTGGTATTTGTTTAGATATTTTTTCTCTACAATACTATTCTGTAGAAATAGTAAAATATATAGATAACGAAACCTGCTGAGAAGCTTATGTTGTGCTGAATATATAACAGTATATTTAGTGCACTACTGCTTCAGAGTCATTAATGGCACACTGGAGTATGTATGATTTAGAGTATCTTCTTAAGTCCTTAAGTACTACCAGGCAGTGCCTCAGGCCACAGGGAGATAAAAATCCCCTTGGTGTGATCCTTCAAAGGTCACTAAAAGCTCTTATAGTTTAGGAAATCTATTACAAAGTTCCAGATACTTAAGATGAAAATGATAAGAAAGGACATCTAAGAAAGCAAATGAAATTGTTGCGTGCCTTTGGTTGACTTTACATAATGCATACGATATGATAAAATACTATTGGATAGGATTGAAAATCAGAAGTGATCAATGAAGAAGGAAAAATAAGATAAAACTGAGAAAAATTTCCATGAGTAAAAGGTATGTCATTTAGCCCAACCAAATGTGCTGATTAAAACAATTAACAATTTGATCTTAGCATTTTCAAGACAAAGACATAAGAACTAGCATGAATAGCTAAGTGATTTACCATGTTCATTAGTTTCCTTTTGCTGCTGTAACAAATGACCACAAACTTAATGGTTAAAAATAATACAAATGTATTCTCTTATAGGAGGTCAGAAGTATGAAATGGGTTCACTAGTCTGAAATTAAAATGTTGGCAGGGCTGTACTCCATATGAAGGCTCTAAGGAAGAATCTGTTTTTTTGTTATTTCTAGCTTCTAGAGCTGCCATCATTGCTCATAGCCCCTTTCTTCACTTTCAAAGCCCACAGTGTAGAATCTTCAAATCTCTTGCTGTCTCTTTGTTTGTGTGGCCATGTGTCTTTCTCCTTTCCTGTGATCAGATTCCCTACCCCTCCTAAGAAGATATATGATTACATTTAAGGCCTACTGTGATAATACAGGATAATCTCCTCATCTGAAAAATTTTAAATGCGTCTTTAAAAGTCCCTCTGCCATATCAGGTAATATGCACAGGTTCTAAGAATTAGAATCTAGACATCTTTGGGGTAGAAGGGTTATTCAGCCTACTACAATTCCAAATAAAATCATTTATTCAAGAGAAAAGAAAAAGATTATAGTATGGCAACTAGGGAGAATATTTTTATCTTTCTACATAAGGAAGACATGATAAAAAAACCCACATATATATATAATGATCTCTAACTTGGGAAATCATCTGAAGGGTGAAATCCAAATGATATCTTTGACCTCCTTCTTAAAGTTCACCTTACAGTACAATTACTATAGAATATCAAGGAATATTATCGTTTTTAAAAAGTTATCCTAAAGGTTACACTCTTGATACATAATTCTCTTCTATCTTGGCTTAAGTCAGACATAGCTTTTGAAGGTATGAATGGTATGAATCCTTAAAAAAAAAAAAAAAACCTTTCTATAATAGAGAGGATCCAGGACTATTGCCACATATTTTTAACCTTGGAATAGATGGTTAGTTAAATCTCATTTAATATTTACTTTTTCTGACTATAAATGTAATAGTTATTCTCACTCAAGTATGTAATAAGAACATGAATATATTTATTATAACATTGTAAAAAAGCAAAAGATTACAGAAGAATGGTCTTTAATAAGCTAAAACAATTATGTATTATACATTATAAATGTGAAACCTAATCTAAATGCTCTGGAAAAATGATAAACATGAAAAATATGTCACATTGTATATGGTTGTGACTATTGTAGAATGTTCCTAAAATCTGGAAAAATAAGAGATATTTTATTGATTTATTGTTCTACTTTCATTTTGGGGGGGGATGCTTTGACTTTAAATAAGCTATATTCTCCTATGATTGATGTGTAAACATGTTTTGAGAGCAATACATCCCAAAATTAAGGCATATTTTTCAAGGAAACATCTAGAATAATAACAACATAATATACACAATTCCAGATTTTTCAGGCATCCAATTGAGATGTATGTTCCACAAAGGTCTATTACTGTAGAAGATCTTTTTATTGTCACTTTTTCACGATGAAGTTAAAATTCTAAATTTTAAAGGGCACAATGTAGGTGAGTTTGATTCAAGAAAGCTTATGCAGAACATTAGTCATTAAAGCTATATTTAAGGAAAAGGCATGTATCTTCCATACAAGGATTGATAAATGCGTATAAAATTTTATGACTTCATTCATTAGGTCATCATGGTTCTAAGAATTTGTTATAAAAAGTGAAAATAAACAAATATCCCATCATTTCTGTAGTTTATAGTCTACTGAGTGAGACAGAGGAAATAAACAAAAACAAATATGTCATTAAAATAAATGCCAAGAAAAAGAGTGGATTAAGGAATTAGACAATGGATGAGGAATATAACTTTAGGGTAGAAATTTTAAACACTAAAATCTTGGATCAAGGTAAAAGATTTTTCAATCTGCGTTTCACTACCAGCACATTCTCACTTTTGTTTAGTAAGGATAGTTATTTTCTTTCTACTTCCTGTATTTAAGCAGAGTTCATTAAATTATTCTTATTTTCACTGGAATGAAATTTATATAAACTTGAGATTCCTTAATGTGTATAATTTATTGGAACAGTTCTGAAAAGGAAGATACAATTGACTGGATCCCTAAGGGTTAGTAATTATATTTTTATATCAAAGTATTTTCTTCCATGGTTCATCACATTAAAAGCCAAGTTCAGCAATTCATGGGAAAATACAATCTTTTTTTTGAAGCTTTCTTTTGAAGTTTTATAGGTAAAATAACGTTTCTCCTTATACTCTTTGCCAAGTGTCAATTCTATAATACTTGTATGCAATAAATTTGTTCTTAGGAAGTTTTATATACTAAAATGACAAAATAATTGCTTATGTAGTGTGTTTTAAACATATAGTAATGCATTTTCTAACTGCATTTCTATAAAGTAGATCAATTTGAAAGCTACCTACATGAACTTGAATATTCCAATATATACTTAGTAATTCATTTTTTTTGTATTCTTAAAGAGTTAAGTATTCACTTGGAATCCCTCTAATTGTTAGAAAAATGTATTACTGTGCTTACTCATTTTGTATTTTAACAAATCTTATAGAATGTTTAAGATGATGTTGCCCATGATAGATGACAATGCATTAGCGAGACATTATAATAGTGAAAATCACAAACACGTAAAACAAAATCTTATTTGAGGTTATTGCACCTAAACAAGGAACTTGCAAATACAGAAGTAATGAAAATTAAAATAAAGAAGTTTCTCTAGTCTCATGTAAAACATTTATCCTCTTGATAATTTGCTTGAGTAATTTATTTTGAGGTAGGGGATAGGGGAAACTGAGTAGGGCATTTTGTAAGATAGGAGATTCTGGACAACAATTTTTGACCATCTAAACAGTAAATATATTGAGTTATATTGTGCGAGAGTTCATGTGTTAAGACAAACATGTAATTATGAAACATTTTGTGATAGAATATATCTTAATAGAATGGTGATTTTGCTCACTTTGAAAAATGATAATCTTATGTTTTCACTCTTACTTTCATTTCTGCTAGTAACAGTTAATCAGAAGAACTTCACATACAATAATCAGTAGATAATATAAATATAACTCTGCGGTAATGTTCCAAAATGGTACTTTCACAAAATAACAAATACAAAATAGTTACTCAAAAAAGCATTATCACTTTACAATATAGCAAAAAATTCTTGTGTAAGCAAATATACATAGAGACACAAAAATAAACAGTAAACACATAAATAATGATAAAAACATTTCACATGCATTTATTTGCTTATCAAATGACCTCTTCTCCAATTTTACTTAGATATTGATTCTATTTAGTCAAAACACTTCCTCAAATTCCATGTTAGGTAAATCTCTATTTAATGTTATTAGAAACCATATGTTCTTTAAGGAAATGTTTATAAAGCACTTTATATTTGTCCAGCTCTGTACTAAACTCAAGAGATCAGGAGTATATGTGGTGAATGTGATCATTGCTCTCCCCTGAGCTGCAGATTATAGGGAAATGGAAATGTTATAAGAAGATGCTCTCAATTCTGCGGGAACACATGAGTACTCATAACTCAGATTTGAGAGGTGATAGAAATCCCCAACAAGCAAAATAAAACAAAACAAAACAAAACACAGCTCCATCTTGGAAGGAGGAGTTGGGAGTTAATCAGCAAGATGGAGGCAAGGGAAAAATATCCATTCAGATATGGAGCATGTTCAAAAGCAGTAAGACAAGATAAATACTCTTGTTTGGGGAACTAGAAGTGGTTCTGGAGCTGGATTATAAATTGCAAGAGTTAGATGAGGTTGGAGAGGAAAGAAAGGGCCAGATCCTGAAGGACTGTATAACATATGTCAGGGAATTTGAGTTCAAACACTTCAAGTAATGGAATAAAGTGCTGGTTGGTTGGGCAAAATGTTAATTTGCATTTGTACACAGTAACGACTTTAGGTATCAGCAAAAATCTGAGTATTTTCCACAAGCATTGTATAAGTGCAGATGACTCTAAAAGTCATACGAGTAAGGTATTAAAAAATATAAATGCAGTGAATGCTATAAAACCATATCATAAATAAACATATTTGCAATGCATAAAATATGAAAGAAAATGTAATATTTTGGACATTTATTTTAATAATTTCAAAGTGTAAATTATATAGAGCAACCTACATATTAGATTTAAAAACAGTATTAAATTGAAAAATTCAAATATTTTGCATTGTGCTCATAATATGTAAAATTTCAGCAATTTCCTAGGTAGGTTCTAGTTGCCTCTAATCAAAATAAGCTTATACTGTATAACCACAAATAAACCTGAAATATAACTTTTTCATCTTGTAACTTGTAGCAAAGAAAATTCAAGTTATATACATATATATAGTTATAATATGCATTGCTTTTTAGTGGTTTAAAAGACATCTAAGTTTTATCAATACATATACTATTTTATATATTTCATATATACTATGCTTAATAATTCATAATAATTCTCTGATATTTAAAATATTTACAAAATGCGAAATTCAGGAATTTAATTTTGCACATTTTATGTTGGAAACTATCATTGAAAATATTAAGATGTGTGTCTAGTCTGCAGTTACTTTAAAGCCAAATTTTAGTTGCAAGCAGAGACCGAACAATGGACGTCCAGGGGGATTTTCTAAATGGCTCCGCATGTTTCTAAAATCAGGTTTCGAAGGCAGGAAAACTATCATGGTTTCTTAAAATGTTATCAAAAAGAACAACTTTCTAACCTTTTAATTCACACATAGCTCTCTTTTCCTCAAAACCCTAAGCAAGTTCTTTATTATTGGGCATTAAATTCAGATACTAGATACTGTTAGGAAGTCACAGTGTAAGATTTTTTTTTTTATAATTGATAATCATTGTCTTGTTCACTTACTTTACCATCTGTGCTTCTGTTTTGACCTACTCTGTTGGTCATTTGGGCCCTGTTGAGAATCTTTCGGAAGGCATCATAGTCCTATCCAGATGGGGGTCAGCTTCAAAATCCCAACTGCAGCTGTGTTCAGACAGACCATGACACATACTGTTGACAAGTCTTCTCTTTTACAAATTTCATGTCATTTTGATGACTGACTAGACCAGCTGCTCTATGGCTTATACTTTCATGAAAGATATAAGTTTTACATTGTCATAACTTAAAGTATTATTCTAATATTCTAAATACTTGTATAAAGCAGGCATTTTATTTATTCACTGATGACTTCCAAAGTCTTATTTTCTAAACATGTTAACCTTATATAATTTATTATATAACTTTTGATAGTTTAAGTTAACAAAACATGCCCCCAAATGATGTTGTCATTTATATTTGAAATTCAAATCTGATTATATATATCTCATTTAAATACTCATTTGGTTTCTGAATATTTACTTAATATTTAATGAGAACATTCTTCTGTTGTGAAAAATTAGTTCCAAAGAATAAACTATATATTTCATCATTTAGTTGTGATAATTAATCAAAAAATATTTACTGAATGTTTCATAGTTATCTAGCACCATTTTAGGTAAATAGTTAAGTTAAAGGTCTCACATTATTTGTAACTTGGTTAGAGATACAAGAGTAACAACAATGAAAGAAAAATAACTCTAAGCATCATATATTAAGTTTTAAATTGTACAGAGTAAAAGTAATACTAATGAGAAAATCTGATGATGTAACTTCTAAAAATTTCTTCCACATATGCGTCTTTAAAAATCCTACTGTATTTATTTCATTATTTTTGGTTTAACAGTTGTCTTCCTTGATAAAATTGAATATTCTTTAGGATGGAACAGTTTCTTTTGAATCATAGCAAATGTCACAAATGATCTGTAAAAGCTGAATGTTTATCATGTCTTCAACTGGTTTTGTTAGAACTACATAGGACAGAGGCAGAATGTGGCAACGGAAATGAGCATCAAAGGCAGGAAGAGGCCTGGTGAGTAAGGGGGCAGCCTATCCAAAGTCTGAAAACAAAGAAGGAAGCACAGATACATTGATTCTGAATGTTAAAAGAGGAATTAGACACTAACATGGATGGGAGAGTTATAGTCACAAAAGTTGGAACATATCCAAGATAGAGTTAGAATTAGAGCAGATCAAAAACAAGATATTGCAATGTACTTAATGGAGATCATGTAATGAGTTCATGGTATATTTAACTGCTGCTTTGCTTCTTATCAGCATTCAGAAAGTCAATTACTTTTCTGAACATATGTCTGCACATTTTGAAATAAAATTATAACAGTCTTAATCAAATGAGTTGTGAGAATTAAATGTGATATGAATGTCCTGGGCAAGGAACAAAAATTTATACATTTTTAGCATATAATACATGTTAGCTAGAAATAAAAAATAAAAAAAAAAGTAAAATGCAGATTGCAGTGGGATACAAGACTCTGCCATGAATATCATCTGGAGTTAAGAAAAGAAAAAAGTCCCTGTGATCAGAAGCCCCATGAAAAAAAGCACTGAATAAACCAGTGCATAGCACATGATATTTGCTTAATAAATATTTGGTAAATAATAGTTGAACAAATGAATAATAGAAACTGATTGCCATACAAGTCTTCATAAAAATTTAAACATTATCCTGTACTCTAGATCTCTCCAGATTATTTGGGGATATTGAGAGTATTGCAGAGGTTTATTACTCTTGTTGTTTTGTATTATCCAAATGTATAGATATGTCTTGGGCAGATTATTGAATGGAAGGCAAGTAGCCTAACTATCTTCTGGACTATATTCATCTCATTGCACCACATATTAGAGTTTACATGTTATGAGTGGCTTTTCAGTTCTTAAAACCAATGCATACTGAGTCTCCACATTAAATTTTCAGAATTTGATGAGGGATGTCATGTGAAAGGTTGTTTAGATGAGATATATATTATTCCAGTTTAGCCATGTGATGCGAAAAAAGAAATTTGAAAATACATTGCATCTTGTGGACAAATTTTATTATTTCCAAAACTTGAAATGGCCTTAGCAAGTAGCATTTGTATTTCCAACTGGGTGGAAGATATGGGTTTATTAAGGCAAAGAGAGGTGGACTTGGAAGATCTCTGTAGTACCTACATACTATCAGTGTATGTTTTCTAACTTTTTGACATGCCAGAGAATGTCCTGTATATCTTCATATCAGATATTACATTAGTAAACTGTGAGTTTACCAATAGACCCATAGACACCAGAGAGTAGGCGATGTAATGACAGAGTCAGAGATTGGAATGATATGCTTATAAGCTAAGGAATGCCAAAGATTTCTGGAAATGCTGGAATCTAAGAGAAAGGCATGGAACAGATTCTCCCCTAGAGACTTTGGAAAGAGCACGGTCCAGCTGACATTTTGCTTTCAGAGTTCTAGCCTCCAAAACCATAAGAAACCAAATTTTTGTTGTTAATTAAGCTACCCAGTTAATGGTATTTTATGAAAATGACAGCAGTAAACTGATACACACACCAACTCCTGCTTACTGTCTCTTACCGAGATAAGAAACGTTCTGCTGCTGCGTTCACTGTACCATTGTGGTTTCCATATAATTCACAGTGCATTCTCTAGGCCAGAACTATCTAGTAGAACCTTCTGTAGTGATGAAAATGTTCTTTATCTCTGCTGTCCAATATGGTAACCATTAGCCAGCTGTGGTTGTTGAACAGTTAAAAATGACTAGTGCAACTTTATTGGCCAGAGGAGAGGCTACCATATTGGAAAGCACAGTTTTAGAGAATGTAATCATATCAAAAACTAAATTTTGTTATCTCTACTTATGCCAAGTCATGGCATCTAGTTTTACTTAAGGTAAAAAAAAAAAAATAAAGCATTTAACATAATCAGTATTTCTAACAGATATCCGTCTTTGCCAAGTGTTAATTAATGTGACTGTCTCTCTACCAGGTTTTAATACACCATGCTCCATTTCACCCATTACTTGTGGTGGTTTTCTCTCTTCCCTGTGATAATTTGCTCCTCTCTATTCTTTAGATGTTAGTTTATTGTCATTAACTTGAGATCCCAAACCAAACCATATTCGCTCCATAATGTGCTATCATCAACTACCTTCTTTCACTGTACTTATCAGAGTTAAAATTTTCTTTTTGTATGCTATCCGGTTCTTCAGTAAATGTCAAACACCATGAGGCTAAAAATGTGTTCTCGGTCCATAAAAATCACAATATGCCTGGCATATGGTAGGCATTTAAATTCTTAATTATGAGAATGAAGAAAGTCACCTCGATGTGACATGGATTTTTAATCAATAATAAGTAATTATCCAACCTCTAAAATCTAGAAGGCATCTTGCTCAAGTTTAAAATGGAATCTAACTCATCTACTACTGACTTGTCATTAAAAAATTCTATGCAAATATAGAAAAAGGCAAACACTCTCAATAGCATTAGAAGCTAAAACTCAGAAACAATTAATACTAAAATATGGGAGTAATTGTCACTAAATAGCAGATGGAGTGGGATTGAGATAAAACCATTCTAGGTATTTTCTTTTGGCACAACCAGGTTGTTTTTACCCTATGGCAGAGAGACCATATTAGTTAAGAAGGTAGTAGACTCTACTACTATCTATCTTCTGTATACAAAACCTGACTTCCTTCCTTCATTACTCTGTGATTTAGAGAACTGCTTTCTTCACCACCTCAATGCTACCATGATATTTGATAATCAAAATATTGTAATAAAAAATATACTTGGATTGAATCTTTCTCTTATGTAAAATAAAAACTGTATGCAGATTACTATGTATCAGATCACTATTTTCCAAACAACTATAATGATGAAAAGACCAATAAAATATACACACCCTAGAAATCTGACTGGATTATAACCATTAAAAAAAAATTAAGATAGATAGAATTACAACCATAGAGATAAATTTCAGATTAATCTGAGACTATGCTGCAATATGCAATACCAAAAGCTAGTAAAAATAGAATTTTGAGCAAGAATTTTATAATTTTGAGGACCATTTTCGTGATTTCCCAATTTTTTGCTTATTACATTGAAAGAGTAACTAAAAAATACTTTTAATTTTAAAAAGGCTTGTGAAATAGACCATCCTCGGTGCACTATTTACCCCCAAAATTCTTAAAAGATGGCTTCCAATTAAATGAAATACCTATCATTTACTGAGCAATAACTCTTAGTCACCCTTCTAAAAAATGCATACTTGTTAGTTTACTGAACATAACTGTAAGAGTAAGGTATTATTTTTATCCTCATTTTGCAGATTAGGAAACAAAAACATAGTTAAATAACTTTTCCAAGGGTACACACATGGTAAATGATAAAGACTGTATTCGAATTCAGGCACTTTCAGTCTAGAGCTGTGACATTAGCATCATGTTATTCTACTACACTAATTAAAATATGATGAAGAGCTTAAAAATGGGTAAGTGATGGAAAATACCAATAAAGAGAATGGGTGTTAAGAGCTGAAACGCTACATCTGAAGTCATTCTATATTATTTTTGTAAAAATTTTCATTAGAACTGAATGCAAAATAATTAATACATGATTGTTTTTAACTGTTTTCCCCTTTCCTTGTTGTCGAAGAACAGTTTTTACCCCTTCTGATTTTCTTCCCTCCCTATAATCCACTCTAGAAGGGTCTTTTTTAAAAGCAAAATTGTCTGGAGGCTTTGAAGTATAATCAACAGTGGGGGAAATAAATAGATAATAGATAAAAAGAAAGTAAGGAGGAAAAAAATATTTTGAAGGATTTTTTTTGTATATAAAAAGAAAAATATAAAAAATGCGGTGGGTACAGAATGTTGATGGGAAAAAAATAAGGTATTTAATGAATGTTGTTATGGGATATACATTTCTCTTACACTTTATATGTGATTATGCATGTGATATAAAATTAAATAACTTGATTTATTTTATTATATTTTTGTGGACAGAATATCTTTTGATGTGAGACTTCGGAGGATATAAATTATAAACCTCAGATTAACTACTACAAAATTACAACATTCAAATTACTTGGAATATTCGAGTAATATTCGAGACTGGAAAGGGAGGGCAGAGAAACAACAGAGAAAAACAAAATTTAGAAACAAAACTAAAATTGTAAGCATAAATTCAACCACATCAATAATTACACATATATATGTATTATTATATACACATAATAATGGACTATGTATTCTGATCAAAGGACAGAGCTTTTCAGAATAGATAAATAAAATTAAGCCCACTTTCATGTGATCTATAAGTGATACACTTCAAATATAATTTTATTTTTGAACATTTTTATTACAAACTGCATAAAATTATTTGGAGAGTTTTACATTCATCATATGCTCTAATTCAGTTTAGATTATAATCTCAGAAATTGGCAAAACAACAACCAGTCTTTATATTATAATCATTATGTGTAAAACAAAAGTTTACATGATAAAGCTCACAAGACAATGTGATGGTTCTAGTTTTAGTCAATTATATGTTTTATAAAAAAAAATAAGAAAGTGTCAAAAAGAAAGATTTTTGTATTTACTCATGTATTTACCATTTCTTATGCTCTTTATTTTCTGGGGATTCCGAAGACCATCTGATACTATTTCCCTTTCACCTAGGACAATTTCCTTTAGCTTTCTTTTAGTCTGTTCTATTGGCAACAGATTCTCTTGACTTTCTGTTATCAAAAAATGTCTTTATATTGCCCTCAGTCATGAATTATGATATCACTGAAATTAGAATTTGGAGCTGACATTTTTTTCTTTCTTCAGTTTAAGAATGTCCACTCTTTCTAGCCTACATCATTTCGTATTCACCCACTAAGTGATTTGATGTTTCCTTCTATGTTATATATGTAATTTTTGTTTTGCTGCTATCATATCTTTATTTCTGATGTTAAACACCTTGACTATGGGATATCTTCCATTACTAAGTCTATCCAGTAACTTTTAATTTCATAAATTCTGTTTCTCACCTCTAGGATTTTTATTTGGTTTTCTTTTATTATTTATATTTAAGAGAAAATATAAAGTACTTAATTGGATTCAGAAGATAAAAATATGAATTTCAATTTTTCTATTTTTTGTTATAAAAAACATTAAAACATGTAGGTCTCCAAAAGAGATTATGAATGGGTGCTTTAGTACATTGATTTTTTAAAAATATTGATGAAATAAAAAAGTACTTTTAGTCTAGTCCACTAACAACTTATGTATCAATTTTTGAATCTAGCTGAACAATTTATTAATATACATTCATATCTTCAATCCAGTTATGATTGTCTTCTATAATATCTCCCAATACTAGCCTATCAAATATGCAATAAGGGTAGAAAACATGCAATATTTAGTGAATCATCATCGCCATAAGACAATGTAAGGTTTGAATTGATTTGTAGACATTTTTTTTCTTAAATAGTGCAGAAAATTATTATTTCATAATTCGAAGTAACATTTAACCAAAGAAATATTTTTTGAGGAACGTTTAATGGCTCTTGTATTTATTAAATCTTCCATTTGGGAAAAACTAGATTATAAATATTTCTCTCCTTTGTTATACTGAAAATGTTATACAACATACTCAATTCATTTTCCGAAATACTATCAATGATGTAAAAACGAATCTTGCGATGATGACTGATATCTTGTTGTTCTAGTTTTGTGGATATCTTAGCTTTTAGAAATGTGAGAATACTTAATTTTAGCTCATATTCTGAAGACAAAACATTTGACATTCAATTGCTTTTAGATTTTAGAATAAGGTAGCCTTCCAGCACATTCCATGAATAATATTCGACATTTTAAAAGAGCATTAAAAATATGCTCCCTTTCAACTTTTAGACATTGCATTGTGAGGGTATGATATTTGGCATTGTTAAATATTATCTTGTGCTAATGAGGGTAGTAAGAAGAGGGGATGGCAAGAGAGGAGAGGGAGAGGAAGAGGAAGTTGGGGGGAGATAAAAGGGGGTAAAATAAATAAAGGACAGATAAAACCATTTTATTTTCTCATTCATAAGTGAGGTCAACGAGACTGTGTGTAACCAGAGTTATTTGCTCAGGGTAGTAGCAAATGCCTGATAATGTTAACATACGACTCCTTTGGTGCTTTTTTTTTTTTTTTAACATTGTTTTTAAAGCTAGACCACGTTATTGTGTTGTGCTTAGTGATATCTAAATATTGGTTCTCTACACTCATTAGCAAAAAAATAATAATAATTAGATGCTAAAAAACAGCTTTATCTTTATTATTATTGTTATAGAAGTATAACAGGATTTTGTGCTGCTTGCACTGTTAAATTTATGCTGTACTTAAGTTCTTTATACCCAATAGTACCATACTTTTTTTATTTGTCTATTCTTTTTAACCAGCTAAATCCTTTGCACAAATAGTATTATCAACATTATTCTTCATTCACTTAGCATATGGTTTACTGGATTTTTAAAGATTTTTTAAAATATATCTTTATATCCTTAAATGTATAATTAAAGGACACCATCCATATATGACTTAGGTTTCCTGGTATTTACTTCTTAGTCTGAGGGTTTTTCATTATGTCCTTGTGATATTAATAGTACATTTAATCTTATCCTTATTAAAATTGACAAACAGTTTATTTTTATTACTCGAAATCCTCATACACAGTTTTGGCAAAGAAAAATATGCAATAATCACAGTGCAATATTCATTGAAATCATCTCCATTCTTAGATTGTTCCAGCTCAACATGATATCCTCCAGGATTTGATCTCTCAGTGGGGGAAAGGACTGTATTTATCAGTCAGATGAATATCATCAGTAGAATGAATTCATCCTGTATTCATCAGTAGGATACACAAAATGAAAATTTTAATCAATAAATTACACTTTACTACAGTCACCCACTTTGCAGTTTTAGAGAATTGGATGATAATTTCCAGGTTGGTATACACAATATTATGATAAGGCAGCAGATAATGACACTAATTGTTATGAGGGGAAGACAGAGGAATTTACCGCTTGTGAACAAAAATCAAAATGCATAATGAGTTTCAGCTCAGAGTTCATTGTTGCTTGTTTTCTTCTTGAGGAATACAAACTGTTCTTCCACATAGAAAAATTCAAATTTCAATAGTTTTCCAAGAACATTTTGTATAATTAAAACATTAAAAAAATTTTGAGAAGATAAAATGTGGACGAATACCAAAGCATAGTGAAAATTGTATCTGTTTAGTACAGACTTGGCTTTGGCATTCTGTCAGCATAAATTAACTGACCTGCTTTCAGGAAAATTACGAAAGGATTAGATTATATTACATTCATGATACATACAAATATATATATAGTATCTATAATGATCAAACTCACTAAATTCTATTTAAACGTGTATCAGCTTTTCTTAACTTTTGATATGATCTCCTGGAGAATCTCTTGTTTTATTCCTTAGACTTAATGTTCAGCATTATTTCTTCAGCTAAGAACCCTATTTATTTTTTCTATGAATGAAATAACCGCCCCCCCACCAGTATGTTCTGAAAAACTATTCTGACCAGGTTTTAGAATGTCTGACCTGTATATATTAGGCCCAAAGAAATGGAGAAATTGCTAATTTATCTGTCTTAAGCAGCATGATCTGTGATGCGATGTGTAACTGAGAATACCCAGATTCAGGTTTTCCAGTCAGTTTACATAAATAATTAAAGGTTTTATGAAGCAAACTCCTTAACGGCATATTCTTTAAAATTTATCTTTATTTTAGATATAAATTTTATAACTTACTATATTTGTACAATTTAAAATGTTTTTAAAAGAACACATGCAACCATTACTATGCTTATATGTCACTATAATTAGACCATTTCCATCAAATGAAGATGTCCACTCCTGCTTCTTCGCAGTCATGTTTGTGTTTCTAGTTCCAGCCCCTCACATCAATTTTGTGTCTTAGAATTTTGGCTTTCTCAGAATGTTGTAAAAATCCAATCAAATGGCTTGTAGTCTTTTGTATCTAAATTATTTCACTTAATCCTAATTCTTTTGAGATTCATCCATGTTGTTGCATGCATCAGTATTTAATTTTTTTTTTTTTTTTTTAATAACTAAATAGTACTTCATTGAAAGAAGAAACCATCATTGACCAATGTTAGGCATTTGGTTTATTTCAGATTTTGGATATTATAAACAGTATTTTAATTTACACTATGATCACTAGGAATATTTAGCTGTAGTTTTTGTTGGTTTTTCCTGATGAGGTCTTTCTGTTCATGATGTATACTTTATCATGTTAATATTGCTTTTACAAAAGTATTTGGGAAATAGCTCCATCCTATCTATTTTTCTCAAAGAATTTTTGCAGAACTGGTATTATTTCCTTCTTAAATAACTGATAGAATTAATTGTAGACGTTATCCATGTTTGCAGTTTTATTTACAGAGAAGATTTCAACTATAGATTAAATTTCTTTAATTGATACAGATAAATGCAGATCTTTTTTTTCATAATTGAATTTAGGTAGGTCTTACAAAGCATAATTCATATTATTTCATAAGTATCTAGAATAGATTTGAAGTGTTATATTTGTTTATTCTTTTTCTTAAGATGCAGAGTCTCTGCCATACGTCAGTAATCAGATTTCCTAACCATACGAGCTTATATTGTTCTGAACTAGTGCTGTTCCTTTTGGAGCAGGCATGGATGTACAGTTGAAAGTGTCATTTTCCTTAAACCAGATCACAACTATAAGTTGTATTTATGTTCCAGAACTAAATTTTATAGAAAATATTATATATTACTGTGTTTCTTGGAAAGTACTTTTTCTGACTTTATTTTCTTTTTATGTTCTTTATGAGAACCATCTTCCATTCTGAAAAAAATATTGTTTTTTATAATGTCTAACTGACATATACTATTTTCTCTCTATTTAATATGGCTGTTTCTCCTTCTCTATCTCATCCCTCATATAAAGATTCTTATTGCAATTCAACAATATTCTCTGTGATATTTTGCAGGCACTTTCATATATATTGCATTGAATCTCAGATTCCTTAAGATCAGTTGAGCAATTCATCAAAAAAGTTTATTTCTTCCACTTTTCATGATATCACAATTCTAACCAATTGTTAATTTTGCCTGTGTTTTAAGCAGTGTTTAAATGATGTTATTTTGTCTGTGACATAATTAGCCATTTACTTATGTGGTGCATACATTTCTCTTCCATTCTTTAATTTTGAACATTGATGAAGAGTGTACGTTTAAAATTCTTTCTAAGAAGTAAAATTCACTCTATTTCTACATTTCACTTTCAGGGATCACAGCTTCAATTTCCACTATTCATGTAAACTTAAGGGCCTAAATGGTAGTGCTAATTTTTACCAAATTCTTAGTCATATCTTATAATTTAGGACCTCTCACTATTATCCAAATCAAATCTTCTCAAGAATATTTTAGCATTTCTCAGCAGGGAGTTTTAAATTACCATTATACATTTTCATTGTCAGTGTTATTTCCTTACTATTTGTTGATACCTCTGATATTCAATTTGGTTTTAATTATGTATTTTTCTCATTTTTTTTTCTGTGAATGTTGTTGTAATATATCAGTTAATACTTGAGTGTAAAAGTCTTTGAATTCCTGGCATGGACTCAAATTAGAATGATATATTTAATTCTTTTACATATCACTGGCTTCAGTTACTTTTGTTTGCTTGTTTTCCTTTAGAGTATTTACATTATATTTATGAGAAAGATTCTCTTATACTATTTCTATCTGGAATATCCTTGTCAGATTCAATTGTCAAAATTATACTGGCTCTGAAAATATTGGGCTAGGGACTATTGTTTCTTTTCTTATTCCCTGGATGTATTTGATTAGTGTTATTTTTTATTTGAAAGTCTAGAAAATTTCACCAGTGAAGATATTTGGTTTTGAAGGTTGTGGGAAGATTTTAAATTAAGAATAAAATATCTTGAAATTTTTTTGTGTTAGTTTTGGAAAGAAAGATATTTGTGTTATTTTAAAGATTGTTTCATCTACTTTTTAAAACCTTTTGGCATGTTGTTCAAAATATGTCATTTTACCATTGGTTTCATACTTTATAGACAACTTTCGGCAGGCACTGATGTTTAGAATCTCCCACCGACCAGCCCATGTTGTGTCATTCCTGTTCCATCTCTTAGATTGTACAGCTGCTTTAGAATTTGCAGATGCACAGAGGATGAAAAACCAGCTTAAAATTAGTTGGTGCACTGAGGGCAAAGCAACACCGAAGTTTGGTGTCCCCTCTCTGCTTCCTTTCTCTCTGGGATCTTGACCATGCCAGTCCTTTTTGCTTTCATAGACTCTTATGCTTTCTAATGCATGTTTTTGTTGTCGTTTGTTTGTTTTTGCTTTTTACTGTTTCTCTTTGCCATCAATAATTCTGGTTGCCTTAAATCTGCAGTCCCCAACCATTTTGGCACCAGGGACCAGTGCTCCTATGAGAATCAAATGCCTGATGATCTGAGGTGGAGCTGAGGCAGTGATGCTAGCGTTGGGGAGCAGCTGCAAATACAGATGAAGCTTCTCTCGCCTGCCTGCCGCTCACCTCCTGTTGTGTGGCTAGGTTCCTAACAAGCCACAGACTGGTACTGATCTGTGGTCTGGGGGGTTGTAGACCCCTGCCTTAAATGAGCTAGTCCACTGTAGGCTTGTGTATCCTAATGTGAGGAGAATTATGGATCAATGGGCCTAGCTGCTGCCATCTGAATCCATCACCGTAGTGGTGCTGAGAACATGCTTTCCAGAGTTGTTCCGACTCATGAGCAAGAGCAACAGGAAGATAAAGCAGGCCTATTCTTGTGAACTGTTGGATTCCTTTGATAGGTGATTTTTACTCAAGGCCTCCTTACAGGCCTTGCCAGATTTTCTTAATATTGCATTGCTTGCCTTTCCTTCCTTTTTTCTTCCTTAACATCTTTCCTTTCCTTAACAGAGATCAGATCTTCATTGTTGTCTGATAGCTCTTCCAATCTCCTTAATGCCTTATCTTTTTCCTCACAGGCATTTACCCCAATAAATCCTTCATACCTCTTGAGTATCTAATGCCATTTTGATGCTTGTTTCTCATATCACCCAAATAACACAAGTGGTACCAAGAATGATCCAAGAAGATCGGTGGTAAAATGAGACTTTGGGACTGGCCCACTGTCTTCCTGGTGGGTAAAGTGCATGCTGTCACTATTGCTAGGTGAGGCCCAGATTGTTCTTGGTATAGGTTGCAGCTCAGTTGCTCTGCTAGTTGATGTTACTCAGGCTTCATTATCGGTTACACTAAAATGCTCAGTTCTCACATGAACAGACTGCCAAAGTTGGAGCCTACATTTGGACCCAAGCTTGGACTCTCTCTTATAACATCTGATCTAGCTACTTCTGCCTTTAAATGGTCTTGTCTGTCCCTAATATGGCACTATACCTCAAAGAGATCAGAAGGCCTATTAATGATCTATTGACTGTAGTGAGCCTCCCTCATCCTTAGAGGTGATGAATACCTATTCTGGGAATAGGTTTGCCTTCTCTACCTATAGAATCTGAGCTAACACCATTCCCTGAGACTTAAGGCATGAGTCACTGATTGTTAATTTCAACATGGCAGGTGCCTTTCCGCCTCCTTCCACTCTTCCACACCTTTAGTGACAAAGTCTCTTTTTGGTATCACTAAAATTGTATATGCCCATGTCACCTAACCATAAACTAACAGTGCCCAACATTGAAATGCAAATATTAGAAAATCTTGAAATGTTTATTGTGTTCATGCTTCTTGTAGAATGTTTGCATAACTAGTAGATGAGGTTCTACTTATATTTAACTCTGATTACATAGCTGTTACGTTTTAAAGATCAGGAATTTTTCAAATCTTTATTGAGACTATCAGTTCTTTATACTTCCCATATTTTTATATAGTTCTTTGTATCAACCTCTTAAAACATGATTCTCCCAGACAAAACTCTAACAGAAGTAGTTAAGGAAAGCAAAGGCAATCTAGTATTAGGAATGACAAACTTTCAGCATTTGTAGCATCAACCCCGAACTTTGAGATAGCTACTTTAGAAAAAAACATTTCAATAAGCAAGCAAGGTTAATATAAGATAAATTTGGTAAAAACATGAAACCGATCATTTATTCATTTGACATATTTATTGACGGTTCTCAAAATATCAGGTGTTTGAAATGTAGAGACTATTTAATGAGGTGATTCATTTAAATAATGAATTATTCATTACAATTGATTGATTTTCCAATTTTTCTGTTTATATACACTGACATACAATACTCATACAAAAACAATAGAAAAAAAAACAGGCAACACTAGATACAGACATATCACATTCATCATTGTCTCCTCATTCAGGTGCCCTTGTTTCATTTTGAGGACATATTCCTAGATAGATTTTTTTGATACCTTCATAACAGATAAACACAATATCATTTTTTGTTATTCCGCAATGTATAGAAAGATTTACTAGGTCAGCTATATTTATTTTTCTCTCATTTTCATTAGATTTATTTCTTTCTTGCGGTCTTTCCACAAAGGAAAGTAAAATTCTGATAATTGTGGTGCTACATTATTTCCAGTTTAAGTTTTATATAGACTCACTTTATTTCTAGGCAGTTTGAATATCTTGTATTTTATTTCCAGGTAATAACAAACAGCTATGCTATTATAAACAAGTACAGCTAACTTGTTAGCTCAGCATTGTCCAGTTCAGAGCAGGTCATTTTTAAAAAATCAATTCTGATAAAATATCACTAAATACACTAAACATTTTTCTTGTAAATCACTGTTGCATTATGACAAGTCATGCAACATTATGACAAGTCATGCAGTCATCGAACTGCACTTCAAGTGTTTGTTGAACATGGAAACAAATCCATCAGTGTTTTTAAGCAAGTGTCATAATCTATTTTATGGAAGCAGTGAAATAATACTATACTTAGAATTCACATTGCAATGAATTTGAAATGTTGATTTAACATTCCTAATTTTTCCTGATAGTTGCCCACACATTCACCCTTTTGCTTTTTGAATTATTCTCCTCACCTTTTCTTTAGCTAGGTACATGGCTTTTCAAATTGGCAGATATGGTTCTATATATTTTTTTGTTTTGGCTTTCTTAATTTTTTATTGTTTATAAATGTTATATAGCTCTACCAGCATCAACAGTGAGATTTTTTTGTTCCCCTAAATACCTTTTACTTTTTATTATTTTTTAATATTTGAAATTATGGCTCATATGGAGTTATCACCAAATAGTATCATACTCAAATAAATGACTATTATCTACTTATCACAATTTTGCTTTTTTTTAAGTAAGAAACACATATTAAGGAGATATTTTCATATATGATAGAGTCAAGGCTAAGTACATTTATTCATGTCTGTGTTGTTTTGTTTTTTTATTTTTGAATACCAATTCTTTACCCAAATCTGTTATTTTAGGTGTTAATATGTTAGAGTTTATTATTGTTGATGCTGTTATCATTTGTTTGACTAATTGTTCATGTAGCTATCTATTTACTTACTGAATGAGATTTAAGTATTTTGAGAAATATAAAATATACATTAAAAAACCTTTTATAATGAGATAATTTTAGACTTAACAGAGACATATAAATATAGTAATAGAAGTTTCCACATATCTTTCATCCAGCTCTCCTTTTGTTAGTATTCTATATATTCATGGAACAATTATCAAAATTAAGAAATTATCCTTGGTATAATACTATAAACTATTCATATTTCACTAGTTTTTATCCATTAATATAATTTTCTGTGCTAAGATACAATCCAGAATTCCACATTGCATTTAGTTATCATGTTTTATTAGTCTTCTCTAGTCTTGGCAGCCTTCAGTCTCACCTTACACAACCTTGAAATATGAAATATTCCAGTCAGTTATTTTATAGAATGTTTTTAAATTTGGATTTATCTAATTATTAAATTGAGGTTATGCATTTAAGAAGAATACAGTAGAGGTTGTGTTTCCTTATTGCCTCATATCAGGGGGTACATGATGTCCATATGGGTTACTGGTTATATTAATCTTGATTATTTGCTTAAGATGGCATCTACCAGGACGTAAACTTACTATGTGTTTTCCTTGGAACGTCTTAAATGTTTTGAGTGATATTTCGAGACTATGCAAATACTCTGTTTCGACTTAAACGTTTACCCTCTAAACTTATTGTCTATCAATGGATTTTGCCTGAAACAGTTATTTCTGGGTTATTCTAATGGTATTTTTCTAGTTTCTTCTACATTTATGAACCAAATTTCTTTTTTTATAAGAAAGAATCATCACTTCTTCATGTATTCATTTATTCAATTATTTATTTATACAAGTATGGTTTCCCTTTTTAACCTCTTTCAGGTTAGCCCTAATGACATATTTATTATGTAATTTTTAGCGTTTTCTTATGACATGATGCCACAAAATGCTTGAGGATCATTTTGTATATTTCTGCCATATTTATGGAATCAACCAGATTCCCAAGAAACCTCCATTCTTTCATTAGAGAATGGTTTTTTAGCAACTAACATGTGGGCACTAGGTATGATATGTCACTGCTGATATGTCACTGCTTTCAGTCATTGCTTTAGCTCTTCCTAGGTGGTCTTCCATACAAGTACTAACCAGGAAATAGATTTAGGAAATATTTATATGTATATTAACTCATGCATACACATCTGAATTTATTTACTTTGATCTGTATGTGTATGTATATTTTTATTTGTCTCTCTGTCTCTTTATCATCTATCTATCTATCTATCTATCTATCTATCTATCTATCTATCATCTATCGATCATCTATTATCTGTCTGTCTATCCCTCATCTATCAGTCTATGTGATTGATCAGACATACACTTATACACTCCAATAGCATTCATTTATATTGATATTTCTAACTCCAATCTAACACTACCACAGGGTTTATTTTAGCATCTCTTTCTTTTCTATTTTCCTTTCTTTTTCTAGTAGTGGCTTTCATTTGCTAACATATATTATTTTTTTCCATGAAGACTAGCATATAAACAGTTTCAGAATTGTAAGGAAGACTTGTAAGGAAAAATAATTTACCAAATGAAGTACAATATATTTGTAAAATTCTTTTGTCTTTAGACTTACATTATTCAGTCAAAAGCTATTTTCTAAATTTACCCAAGCCAGTTTCTGTCTTCTTTGTTCCTTTTAATGTGGTTATGTGATTCATTTGTAATATAGTTAGATTCATTTGTCACAGTTTACATTTCCTTCCCCACTCCATCCTAATGTATTTTTATTTTATTATTATTATTTTTTTAAATTATTATTATTATTATTATTTATGCCTACAGTACCTGGTCTTCCTAGGTGGTCTTCCATCCAAGTACTAACCAGGCCCAATCCTGCTTAGCTTCCGAGATCAGACATGGGGCCTGTTCAGGGTGGCATGGACCATGGCTCCACTGGGGTGCGAAACCAGAACCTTCTGCATGTAAAGCAGACGTGCTAACTGCTACACTATGAAACCACGTCCCATCCTAATGTATTAAAAAAAAAAATCACTTTGGTAGAATTCACATTTTCTGGTGGATAGTTCCATGGATTTTGAAACATGCAGATAGTTGTTTATACATAACCACTGCTCTATGCAAAATGTAATATTACCCACACAAGTCTCTCATGATATATCTTTATATCATATCCATCTCCCCTTTCCCCCAGACCCTGTTAAGAAATAATCTCTTTCAGTCCTTATAGTTTTGCTTTCTCTAGGGTGTTATATAAAGTAATCATATAGTTTTCAGTCATTTGAGTTTGGATAATTTTTACTTAGAAAAATGCATTTATTGTTTATACCTGTTGTTGCAACAATTGTTATTTTTCTCCTCTTTATTGCTGAGTAAAATTCTATTGTGTGGATTTACAGTTTGTATATCTATTCCATTAGTGTTCTCTGATCTTCTTGGATTTGTGATTTGATGCTTGTCATTAATTTAAAAAAAAATGTAGCCGTTGTTTGTTTCAAATATCTTTTCTACTTTATTCTCGTTCTCTCTCTTCTTGAATTTGAATTACTCATATTATTAGATGGATTCACAATGTTCAGTGACTTTTGGATAATCTGGCATTTTTTTTACTCACTTTTTTCTTTGTGTTTCTGTTTGAATAATTCCTATTGACTTATCTTCAAGTTCATTGAATCTTTCCTTAAATGTGTTTAGAGTACAGATGAACACATCTAAAGCATTTTTCACTTCTATTATGTTTATTATTTATAGTATTTCCATTTTATTTTTTCTTATAATTTCTATCTCTCTGGCGAAATTACCCATTTGAGTTTGCATATTGACAGTCTTTTCCAATAGATTATTTATAATAATCTTTATATTTTTTGTCAGACAGTTCCTGTATCTTTGTCATAATTAAGTATGGCTCTGTAGAGTACCTTGTCTCTTTAGTGTGGGTCTTTCCTTGCCTTTTTATATGCCTTGTAATTTTTTTGAAACCAGACATCCTGTTCAAGGCAGTTGAGATGAGTTTAAAGGCTTTTATACTCAACAATGGGCATGGCTTTCCTTCTTATAGGGCTTTGTTGTAGGTGTTTGAGATAATCTAGGTAGAAATTGGACTAGGTCTGAGTGTTGTTGTTGCTATGGCTACCATCACTATTCCCTGGATGCAGTGTCTGTTCTTGAAAGAAAAATTATATATCTTTATGTGTCAAATGTTCTTACTCATAAAAATGAAAATAAATACATTTTCCTATCTTAATGTCAAGAATATAGTCAATAATTGAAAAATTATTTTCTTTATCCTTAAGAAAAGTCAAGCTTAAGTCTCAGTAAACATAGTGCTTTAAATAAGAAAGCACAAACTCACAGTATTCCTTGTCATGATAGATATTTAGTGATTTTTTTTCTTGAAATACATTAACAAGCCTTCATAAAATATATTTGAAAAACAAGAACAGTTAGAGAATAAGTAAAATGAAGAATATGTATTATATATACCAACTCAAATTATAAATAAATCTCAATACCGTAACCTATATAAATATTCTTACTGTTCTTAAATTAAACATAAAATAACTCAAATAGCATTAAGAAACCTTATTACATAATATCCTTACTTTAAAACATATAATTGTATTAAATTACTGTCTTACTTTATATTAAATATTTTTTTTAAAGTTTATAGGTGAAATGTCTGAAATGAAAAAAAAAATCAAGTAAATTTATAAAGGAATTTTACTCACCATTTAACACTGAGTTTTAAAACTTTGATATTAAGTCAGCTTGTGCTATAATTGACTGAAGAATTGAGTTGAATTTTCAGAAGAAAAACAAAAGGAATATGCAAGGAATATGATGATTTAGTATACACAAAAGAAATGAATTAATTCCAACCCTTACCACCACATTTAAATGATTAATAAATGCAGTTTAATTAAGTAAAGAAAATAACTTAAATTTAGCACTGATTTAAAAAATCAATATTAAAAATTCATATTAAATAATTTTAAATTATATTTTTAACAGTCATGGTTATACAAAGGAATAAAAATAATTAAAATTGTTTTCTGATACTTTTATTAGTTGTTTATCAATAATTTATAACCTATTTAATCTCTAGATTAATTCACCCTTGTTAAAAATAATGAAATAAAATAATTTTACTTTAAATCTTTACAAAAGTATGATATGGCAAATATCTACATTTGATCTTTCTGTGGATAATGCTTGCATAAATATAACCTTTGTTTGTATCAAACATCTTGGTTCAGATCTAGAGAATTCCTGTGCAAATTTTATCAGGATATGAACAATTGAAAAATGTCTGAAAAAAGTCAAACAGTGAAATAATTTTAAATTGGCAGAAATATATGTTTACCTTGGAATATGGCTCCAGGCTTTGCCAAGTAGAATTTAATTTGCTGCTTTAGGATTAGCATAAAGAAATGAAATGAGGAAGAACATTTATAAAAATATATATCAGTTAACTATTAACACAATGGAATTTGCATAAGATCTTTTAAATAAGCTATAATTTAAGCAAAACTAGAAAAAATAAAGTAATTTTTATTTTTGATTCTACTTCAGCAACTAAAATTCCATATCTTTACAATTAATTTATCTTCAGATTCTATATTAGATAAATTATTGTACAATACAGCACATGCTTTTTACCTGGCATAGCACTTACACATTCAAATTCTCTAAAGCTTTGACTCTCAGGCCATACTCTAATGATGCAAAAAGTAATTATAATTGTATTTTCCATAACTCATTTTCATATCCTATAAATTTTCATTCTTCCTGGGTGGCAGAGGCCAAATTTCTATCAATTCAAATATATCCAATCTTTTCCTAGAGCTTCATCATATTTTCTGGAAAGTTTATGTACCAAGATGATCTGGGCTTTGAAACCATCTCTCCTTGTAGATGTCACTGTAATGTCCACCATTCTGTCTTCTATTGGTTATCCATTCACGTGAGTGTTTATTAATAAATCATTTGTTATTGTGTGTTTATCGTTTCCTTCCCTCTGGAGATTCTATCTTTTCTTCTTGACACACTGCAGGCATGAGAACCTTTCTTCTGATGTTGTATTCATGGAAGCATAAAAGTCACTGCTAAGTTATCTTCTTGGACTCACTCTGCATCCACTTATATTCTGAGGTTTTGCTAAGGTCTGGCTCCAGTGATCAGGATTCAGCACTCCTAATCTCGGAACCTAAAAACTTCTTTTGTTACTTCCTCGCCACCTTTTATTTTCCCTCCTAGCAATGGGGATATTGTCCTAATATAAGAGATGTGTGTCTGAGTGGTTATGTTTTTTTCATGATCATTGTTTTGTTTTGTTTTTTCAAATATTTCATTGATGCCTGAAGTTTTCACGAAGTTATATTTCCCCCTCAATTTTGAAAACCAAGAATGAGTTGTTCATTTTCTAGCCTATATGACTACTAGATTAGGTTATTAACAGAAATGAGGCTAACTGAAAAAATGTTATTACTCTTATAGGTTGTGCTGTTTGATTTTGTTAATTTAATTTGGCCTTTGTTTAACTTAGTATACATATCCAGGAAAGAGAAATATTAATTCATGAAATGAGACATCAGAGAAGCGCTAATATCACATAGAATTTCATGGAAATTTGTAAAATTTTTCCATGTACTTTAGAAAACCAAGAGCGAGACCATTTTTGAAGGCCTATTTGGTGCAAACATTAAAAGATAGCCCCATAGAATGTCTGTCTCCAGCTCTGCCAATATCTTAGTGTTGCATGAGTCTAGTGGCCACAGCGACACTGGTTCTCATTGTGTGTCTGCACCAGTATACTTTTCTAAACACAGAGCCTGGACCTCGGCTTTGTATAGAATTTTTCGTCTCTGAAATTTTATACTTTCTTGATCACAACTGATTCTCGATTAGTTTATTTCCATGCAGCGAATATTCACCCAAGTTGATAGTCCTAGCCTAGAATCTCCCCCAAAATAGACCCTGAGGAAAAAAAAAAAAAACTTATGTGCACATTGTTTTTGTGGAAGATCCTCAAACCTCAGAAAACAGAAGTGAGGGACTTTGAGAGAGCCAAAGAATTAGGAAAAGTTAATATTAGGTGTGTTAATGAGCATGTTGTCAGGGTCACTGGAAAATTGGGGATCAGTCTTACCTGAGACCATTCAGGTAGGGTAGAGACTGTTTCTCAGAAGTGTGCCCTTGAGTACTGGATCAGAGAAATGCTCATCTGTTGGTTTCTGTTCCCATGTTTGGCAATACTGTTAAGACATTTTAGTTCTGTGTATCCGTGTGTTGGTGGACTCCCTCCAGAATCTACTTCAACTGAGAAAGACCAGGGCAGAGAGCAAATCTACGCTGTTTGCATTGAGGAGAAAATGTTTTAGATCAATTTGATTTGAAGTCTTTCTGAAATTATCTGCAAAAGCTGTGGAAGAACCAGAGGGGAAATAAGCAGAGACGGTAGGGCAGCAAGAGCTCTGACACAGCAACACTGTTCTGAAAGCTATAGGGTATTGATAAAAAAGATTTTTATAAAGGGAGAAACAGGATCTCAGACTTACAATTGGTTAAAATGAAAAAAGGAATGACCATCTTGAAGAAGAGGACTGGAGAACAAGAAGGAGGAGTTTGTGTGGATGTCTGGTCACTGTGTTATATACCCAAAGCTGGTATGGTGGTGTATGTCAACTCTAACTGAAAAATAAAAAAAAATAAAAATTAAATTAAATTAAAACAAAGGAATACAAGTGGGTTTGGGAAGATCAATTGGGATTGTATGAGCCTGAATTACTTTTGAAATCTAAGTTTAATATCAATTTTTGGTTGATTTATTTATTTATTATGATTTTAGTATTCTCACATATGTATAACCATGTAAAGGTTTCAAAAATTAAAGAGAAGATATTTCTTTTACAGAATTTCTAGAAGATAGCTTGTTCATATTTCTTTCAAATAGGATATCCAGATAAAAGGTTTTCCTACATTTCTTTGCTCTGCCGAACATACATCCTGAAAGTATCTTTTAATTAATCTACTGGCATGTTCTAAAATTCATCAGTTCCCAAAGTGGAGTTCAGTTAAGCTTAAGCTAAAAATTAGATACATATTTGTTATTTTTTGTTTCTTGGAATAGTCTAAATTGCTAATGCTATCTATATATGCTGAAGGGAGATGAAAGATGAGAGGATTAAAAATCTGTCAGTCATAAGTAAGCAAAAATAGTTCCAGAGTCATAGAATTAGTCCTTAAATACACCGTCACCAAAACCTAGAAACATATCTTTCCCTTACTTCTGTCTCTCAGAATATCCTGTGACTTCTTTAACTTCTTTAATCTTGAAGTTGTTGGAAATGGCCTATAGGGAAGTCTATGAAAATTAACAGGAACAAAAGATGGAAAAGAGCACCAAGTTGAAAACTTCTGTTTCAACATCATCAGTTAAAATCTTATAAACTCTCAAATTATGATCTCACTTTTTATTATAGTCAAAAGCTAAATAACATAATTAATTCCAATTTTTGTAAGAAAATATTTCAAATAAATGATCTCTTGTGACACTATTTATTTTTATTATAATTAGAAACATAACTATATCGTATTTTAAATTACATATACAGAAAGCAGAAATTTAGTCACCTATTTTCAACTTTTAAAAACAATTTGTGAATAATTCCCCCAAGCGTATACATGAACACCATTTATGTGGTTTCACATTTTCTAGATGAAATCATAGATATTTAGTAAACTGCCATATTTTACTTAGCAATGACTTATAAAACAACTTTTACTATCATTACTTATTATTTTGCCTGCAGAACGTGTGTGTATGAGTGTATGTGTGTGTGTGCAAACTTATTTTCGATTATTTAATCTTGAACATTTTGTTCTTTCAAAGTTTGTTATCAATTACCGTAATAGTTCATCTACATCCATAGTTACTTTTTAAATAGGCTATTAATTTTTAAAAATTGTTTTATGGGTAACTATATTTTTATAGATTAAATATATGATACTATATGCTTACAGTACAATAATGATACTTTGTGGCCACTTGCTTTATTGTACTCACACTGTACAGTTTTCTACTTTTAGAGTTTAAATAAAATTTTATCGTTTTACTTAAATGATTATAAAGTATAGTTACTAATTTTATGTTTATGATATAATCTGCTAATACATATGACTTAATGCTGCATTCTTAACTAAAATCATAACCTCGAATTATAACAATGTTCTTCTGAGAAAACCCTAATTTATAAAGCTCTGCTTTATCTTTAGATACATATTTCTGAGCAGTCAGGTTTGATGTGAACTAGGTAGCATGTTGTAATGTCAATCTCACTGACCTGTTCATTCATACACCACTGGCAACATAAGGACAGGCACAAGAATGTCTCAGCCCCACTATATTTTCAGACCATGTGATATGCTCAGCATATTGAGCATAAATATTAGTTAAACATTTATTTTTTATTTATTTTATGAGACTAAGCTCTTTATTCAGACTTTAACTTGCTCCATGTGTTTTGGGAACAAAATTGATTTATCTGCTTTTCAATTTCTTCATTGATAAAATAAAGAGGTTAGATTTGATTCAAAGTAGCTTTTAAGAGAACCAATTATTTTGTTGAATTCTCCAGCAATCCAATATGTGAAATGTAAAGGATTGTTGTGATTGATTCTGAGAATGGTCACAGCACCTTACTCTCTTGGCCTCTTTCTCCTCAGAGAAAAAATGTGAGAGGCTTGCTTGAATCTGGTTTTTCCAGCTTACTCAGCCATTGACATATCCTTGAGCAAAGGCAAAGGAGAGCTTTCTCCATTGGAGAAGATCCACTTCTACATTATGGTGATTACAATAGCTCGTGTCCAATATTAAGACCACAGTGCTGCAAGCTTTCTGTCTATCATCTACAGGGGACAAAGAAGTTTCACATTGAGGGCAAAATGTAGTTCCCAGCTACCCTCAATTCCATTTTCAGAGACCAGGCGGAAAGGAACCCTGGAAACCCATCTTCCTCATATCCTCATCACCCTTATCTGCTTTTTATTACCAGGGTTGATCTCATTATGCCTTATATCTCTGCACAAAAAGCATCTCTTGGTTTTATATGTCTTACATCTCAATTGTAAGAAGCCTCAGACCCTTGAGTCAGCCCTTATCTCCTGCTCCCTAATTCTTAACAGGCTATTCGCACACTCTAATTCTGCTACTAATCATCAACCCTTTACAACTCCTGAATCCTCCTGCTGGGCCCTCTGAATTTTAGTTCATCAGCAGCAAATCTTCTCTATCCTCAGCCTCTTATCTAATGTTTCTTATATTGCTTGCTTCAATAAAATCCAGACTTCCCTAGATACGCTGCTTCCCATTCAGCCCTCTGTAACTCTTCCCCTTGCTGACATTTCATGGATGTGCTTAAGAATGGAAATGGAACAGCGTGACCAAGAGAGCCTTAAAGTTCTCCTCAGCTTGACTGAACTTTAGACAGGCTTTTTTTCTGACTCCTTGCCCCTGGCCCCCATTTTCTTAGAACATTTACTTTAGAAAACATGTAATTTTGAATTTTCTCTTTGCCTTTTGACATGTAAATGGTAGACTCTCTGAGTCTCATTGCTGCTTTCATAGTTTCCTCCCCTAATAGCCAGACTCCGAGCTTTAACCTTCACATCGTCAATTTGTGTTATCAACTTCCCTTCCTTCCGCCAATCATTCACAGATTTCTGTTATATCTAATTTCTTAATGATTTAAGCAAGTGCCTCACTGTCACTTTTGGATTTTAACTCTTAGTAATTTAAATACACATAGATGAAGCTTCCAACCCACAGGTCTCCTAATGCTTTGAACGGTTTTGTTTCAGTGATTTTGTTCATTGTAACTCAGGTTCATTTCCATTTAGACTTTGGCATTACCAATAAATGCAGTCTCCATAGTATCAACTTATGCATTCCATTCTCTCACTGCTATCTCCTATGTTTTTTTTCTCATTCTCTTTATTATTGTAAGGCCAACAGTATTTCTAAATTGACATATTTTCATGGTCTTTATTCTCTTATGGTCCTTCCTTCCATCTTTACTCAGGTTAAATTTCATAACCAGTTCTTATACCCATTCTTTTACATACAACCCAAAATAATTTGCTTTTCTGTTAGGTTTTCCTACTTGATTGACAAAATCTAAATGCTAATTAAATCAGCTCTTCACCTGTTTTGTGACCATTTCAGTGAAATAGACCTGAATGTGGCTGGAAGAGAACACAACTGTACTGAGTGATCTCACTTTAAATTTATAATGACAAATTTATAATGATAAATCTGCTGTTACTGGGCAATCATAATGTATTTCCATAGTTGATTGTTTTTTTTTTCTTTCCTAAGAACTTTACCACGCTTGCTACTTTCTCTTCATATTTCCAAACTCTTGCCTCTCATCTATATTTTAAGCTGATGACATTATATTATACTTCACTTAGAAAATTAAAATAATCACAGATGTCTATAGAATTCAACTACCATATCTAATAACCTATCGGCATTGATACATACTCATTATGTTTCCTCCTGTTTCTGTAGATGAAATTCTGAATTTCAGACAGTCTAAAATGCTATCAAGTGTTTAAGATGTTCTTATTTTATGCTACTTCTGGAAAGAAAAAAATGTCAAATATACTGTGACACACCATCAAGTGTACAATGAATCTAAACATGAGATGTTAAAATATGAAACTAATAAATGTGTCTTACAGTGAGTGAAATTGGGTAAATCTGTTCCTATCTATAGGCCATTTATCTACTTAGAACATCTTCTCTGCTCTGTATAAAAACTATTTACATTTCTTACTTTCTCATATATTATCACATTTTTTCTTCATATTCTATCATTCCCAGGAGTATATAAAGATTCTACCATTACCCTCCAAGCTTGAAAGTTAGATAAAAATCTATGTTTATTTACAATGCCTCTCCTCTAATTCTGTCTTAAAATCTCTGCAGTCAGGCTTTGGCCTCAACAGACTACCAAAGTACTTTTGTTGTGTTAAGTTTAAATGTCTGTATGGCTCAAACTAATAGTTAATTCTGTCATCATCTTACATGATATATGAAGTATGAGCCATGATTACTCACTCCCTAATCCTTTCTTCACCTGGCTTTCAGAATATCACATTCTTGATTTTGCTCTTGCCTCATTGGTTGCTTTTTCTCAGATTCCTCTTTTTGTTTCTCCTCTTCTCCCTTAATTCTTAGCAACTGAGTGTCTTAAGACTCAGATATACACTGACTCTTTTTGCGTATAGTTCTGAGTGTTTTAACAATTGCATAAGGTCATGTAAACACAACTATAGGCAGGATATAGAACAGGTCCCCAAAAAGTTTTCATTTTTTGCCTCATTTGTAATCACACCTTCTCTCCATTCCTAACTTCTGCCAATCATTGATTTATTCTCTGTACAAAAAGTGTGTCCTTTCCCAGAATGCCTTAAAAATGTGAACGTGTAAACTTTTATATCTGGCTTCTTTCACTTAGCATGAAACTTTTCAGATTTATCCATGGTATTGTGTAATATATCAATAGTTTGTTCATTTTTATTGTTATCTGGTATTTCATTGTATGGATAAATCAAAGTTCACTCACCTTTTGAAGAATATCTGTATTATCTCCAGTTTTTAGCTATTAGGAATAATCCAGTTATGAATACAGATTTGTTTGTAAGCACAAATTTTCATTTATTAAGGGTAAATAGCCAGGAGCAAACATGTTGGGTTTTTATATGTCTGGAAAGGTCTTAATTTCTCCTTCATATCTAAAGGAGAGCTTAACTGGATACATTATTCTAGGCTGGTAGCTCCTTTCACTTAGTAGTTTAAATATTTGATTCCATTCCTTTCTGGCTTATAAAGTTTGAGCTGAGAAGTTTGACTATAATCTAATGGGTTTTCCTTTATAAGTTACCATTTTCTTCTCCCTGGCTGCCCCGAGAATTCTGTCTTTGTCATTGACTTTTGATAATTTTAATACAATGTGTCTTGGTAAAGACCTTTTTGGGTTGAGATAATTGGGTATTATATTGGCTTCTTGAATTCCAAGCTCCAGCTCATTCCTTAGATTTGGGAAATTCTCATCCACTATGTGTCTGAAAATGCATTCTAGTCTCTGATTCCTTTTCTTGCCTTCGATCATGCCCATTATTCTTGTGTTTCCTCTCCTAATGGTATCAGCTAGTTCTTGAATTTCTCTTTCATTATTTTTTATTCTTCAGTTTCTCTCTTCTTCTGTCTGATTTATTTCTAGATTTCTGTCTTTGATATCACTGATGTTTTCCTCCTTTTGGCTGACTCTATTTCCCAAGCTTACTATTTCATTTTTCAACTCTTGCAGTGTGTGTGTGTGGTTTTTTGTTTTTTTTTTTTTATCTCCAGAATTTCTATTCTATTCTTTTTGAGGGTTTCAATCTCCTTGCTCTGCTCATCTAGGTGTTTTTTCAATTCCTGAAATTATTGATATGACTCTTTTCGGAATTCACTGAGTTTTTTTTCAGAAGTACCATCCTGAATTCTCTGTCATTTAAGTTGCATATTTCTATGTCTGTAAGCGTATTTTCTGAAGATTTTTCTCTTTCTTTATGAGATGGCTTGTCACCTTGGTTCTTCAGTGTTTAATGAACTATTTCTCTGCCTGGACATTATTGGAAATGTATTCTGATTTTTTTTCCAGAAAGAAAATTTATTATATAAAGGTCTTCTTTAGCCTGCTGCAAAGAAGTCACTTTTTTGTTGGTTTCCAGTAAGTAGTGTCTAAACCTCTTGGATCCCTACTTTATATAAAGCCTTAATAATGTTTTTTAATTTTCTTATAGATATTTAATCACATTTGCTACCTTCAGTTTCTCTCCCTGTCAGTGTAGCGACAGTTTTGGTAGCGTTTGCTCAGATTCTCCTGGGGCTCCATGGTGATCGGTCTCAGAGGGTATGGGGGAAGGGGCTCTGTAGGTTGGGGGTTAGAGGCTGCGGCTCAGCCTCAGTTTTGCAACTGTGGCTGGTAAAAATCAACTGTTGTTTCTTGGCCATCCCGCTTCTCTTCTTTCTGCCCTGATGGCTGGGCCCTGCCACTGGCTGTGTGGAACTCACAAACTCTCCCAGGTAGGGATGTTCAGGGAACTTGCCACACTTCTCCCCTCTCCCTCCCCCTCTCCTTCTCTCTACAAGGAGCTGCAGTGGCTGTGAGAGGCAGCTTCTTTATTTCTCCCAGTCTACCACTGGACACCTGGGATTCTGACTTGTGGTAGCTCTTATGTGCAGATCTCATGCTCAGATGTGCTGGTGTGCAGTTTGGGTGTTTTTTGTTGAGTTTTAGATGTTCATCTTATTGTTGTTTCAAGGGGAGAGATCTGGGGATTTCTCTCACTCTGCTATGTTCCTCTAAAAACTCCTAATGTTGGGTTTTTAGAACAAATATTATTTTAACTGTATAAGAAACTGACAAAATGTTTTCTAAAGTATTTCTGCCATCACTAGGAATATTAGAGTTCTAGCTGCTCTGAGATATCATCAACATTTGATACTCATTTCTAGATTTCATCCTGCATGTTGTTGCCTGAACAGTTGTCATAAAATAAATAGCTTCTAATATCACTTAACTATATGAACATTTCAGTAAATCAGTATTTTACTGATTATAATTTTAAATGGCCCCTTAGCTATGGCAATAATCTATTTTTTTTTTTTTTTGCTATTTCTTGTTTTATCATATTCTTTCTTAAAAAAAATGGATTAACATTTCCTAAATAAACATGGCTTTTTGTTTTTGTTTTTTGTCGTTAATCCATTTTTGATGCTAAAATCTTTGAAGCAATTTGTTAAATGTTATAGACCCTAAGGAAAATCTTTGCATTGCCATAAATAGAATTTCTGTTTAATCTCCATTTTAGTACACTTTTCATTTGTCCATTTCTTAAATGTGGCTCTCTGTGGGAGCTATATTTTTCACCAGTAAGGGGAACTAAAAGATTGTAATGAAAATTAAGTTATACTTAAAAGTACTTTTGTTTTGCATTAGCACTTTTTGAGTCATACTGCTAATTTACAAAATAATTTCTTAATATATTCATAATGAAAAAAAGTGTGGATTAAATTCACCAGTTAAAGTCCATACTAAGGTCATATTCAGCTCTTGCTTAGGAGCAGATGATTGAATGTGTCTACACAGTATTAACTTAGATACTCTTTGTATGAATCAACTTTTTTTTAAAACCACTGAGCACATTTTTGTATTTTCTACATGTCTTTATTTGATTAACTTTTGACTTATGTACTAACTGCATTCATAGTATCTCTCTAAAGATAATATAAATTCACACATTAAACTATAGAGTTTCCATTCATTGACTTTCTTGCATCTCAGGTATTTGTAAGACTAAAATGATTAATGAAAGTTTTGGAAATACAAGATTCTGAGTTCATCATTAAATGTCTTGCAAAATATCTTGCATTTGAGAATTTCCTGCCAATGCCTGTGCCTGACTTTTGCTCTGTTTCTGCAGTGGAGATTCAGAGGTATCAGATTGCTATGACTTTTGCATGTAAAAAACAACTACTAAGCTCATCATTATCTCAAAATATTTCACAATATAAAAGCAAAACAAATAAAAATTGGCTTAGTTTGTAGTATTTTAATTTACTTATATGCAGGCTAAATTTTCATTTAGCCTTGACCCATTAGTCCTAGCTGTGTTCAGGAGAAAATAAGTGAATTTATTTCTAAACAGGAAAAAATAAACTATATTTATTTATTATTTTAAATGTTATAATCCTTTTAAAAATGTAAATAGTGAGTTCTATTTCATTAATAAGTGATAAAAATGATTTGTCAAAATAGATAAATAGATTTAAAGATAATGGAATGGATTTGCCCTCACAGCCTTGTCACAGTATCACCACAGAGTGGTTGAAATTGTTTTGCTAAGGCAATAGGAATATTACTAATGAATCTTAATCAAAAATATGTGAAATTACTAAAGTTTACTTTTTGGGAAATATGTTATTGAAGATTTAGTGTTCTTACTTTGACAAGGATTATCAATAATTTTCTTCCAGACTTAATTTTTTTCTAAGTTATATATATATATATATATATTTAAACTTTATTTTGAAATACACTCAAGATATTTTGCCTGATAATGCAATAAATTATCTCTTTCTCACTGTTGCTCTCACTTACTCTTTTTTCTTTGTATTTCTTCTAGAAAAATAGAAGCTTAATTATAAAATATTGACGTTTACCAAAATACTTTGGGAAATCACAAAAATAATAAGTGAGCATTGTAGACATAACTTATCAATTAGATGACTACTAATTTATGAAACAACACCTGACAAATCAAATAGATGTCTGAATTTACATCTGATTGTAACACCAAATATGTATAGAAAGGAGATTATCTGAGCTCTAAGGTAAAAAATATATTTCAAGGTTGAAAAGGAATTGTAAATGAAAAAGATATATTTTGATGAAATGCTTTGTGAAGAATAAATCCCGGAAATATCAAGAATGACTCTGAATAAAATACATCATACTTTGTATGTAGGCTATAATACAACAGAAAGCATGAAATGGAAGACCAAACAAACAGGAAATGGTTTTTGTTGTCATGAGACATTTTGTTTATTAAATAGTTCCAAAGACCAATGAAAAACATGTACGTAGCATAGATCTTCTTTATGATACATTTTGTAAGGCAACCTATGAAATTGTTTTTCCTTATTACATAAGTTAAAATTTCTGTTAAGACTTTTAGAAGAAATACGTTTTTCTATTCTTAACAAACAACACTGCATTGAAGTAAACATATGTTAAGTTACAAAAGGGAGTTAATTTCTATCAATGTCTAGTGTGTACCAAGCACTTTGAAATTTTTTTTTATCTTTTCTTCAAACCAGTAACTTCTATTTTTTTTTTTCCTTCTCAGAAATGGAAACACCACCCATCATGTTTTGAATGTCACAGTCCTTCACACTTTTTTCTTCCTCATTTTACATACTTCCAAATCTAATCTTTTACTAAAAAATGTTAACTTTACTTTTTCTTGAATCAGTCTACTTCTCTGTGTCCCTTTGAAGACAATCTTGCCTTAAATTTCTATCATATCTTGCCTTGAATGTTGTAATAATGATCTTACTGGTTTGCATACATATATAGCATTTGTGCCACAATTGTTCTTCATGATTCAGTAATGGTGCTTCTTTATTTTATTTTACTGTTTGTTTATTTGGGGAGAAAACAAATTAGATGATGTCACCAATACCTACTGCTTAACCCCTTCTTTGTCCTTAAAATAAAGACAGGTTATTAAGCGCCAAACCTTGTAGATTATAACTACTTCTCTGGACTTATTAGCACAAATACCTTCTTTGTTTATTTCAGTTCTCAAGCTTTTTGGATATGAAAATTCAATTGAGAATATCTTCTAGAAATATTCTGAAAGTTAAATGAGATAATATAAGTAAAGTGCCTAGGCAGTACTTGACATTGGTGAATGCTTTTTAAATGTTTGTTTTTACAGAAGTAAGATTGTAGTTGTTAATCACTGGCTCTGGAGACAGAACAGAGCATATGTAAACTCCCTGCTCTGGCCTTGTATGTTCATGGCCATGAAAGTTATTAAATTCCTCATGCCTCGTGCTTTCAATGTAAACTAAGGATGCTAATGGTTCCTATATCATAGAATTACTATGAGGATGGAATGTGTTAATAAATTGGGAGTTATAGAACTATGTCTTCCATTAACTCTCCATCATGTGGTTATTTTGAAGGTAGTAATAGCATAACATGTAAACTGTTCTAATGAAAAGTCAATTTTCCACTTGAATAGAGAGTAGATAATAACAAAACTTTAGGAATTACTCAGGGTATATAAGCGTATCATACAATGTCTTAAATATAAAGTTTCTAAATAAAGCCTTTATAACAAACTAAAAAAATATAAAAGATCGAAATATTCATTGAAGTTTCAGAAGAAATAAGAAGAATGAAAATAAATTGTTTATGGAAAGTAGCCATTTTGGTAGAGAAAATCAAGGAATAAAATTTAGAATTTTCAAGCAGGATTTTATTTGAAAAGTCATAAAAAGTCTTGTTAAAAAATCACAAGTTATATTTTTCAGATTTAATTAGTCACTGCACCATAATGAAATCTGAATACACAATATGAGACTCTAAACTTATGTTTTACTGCAAAGAATCACTGAGCCTGGTAACAATGAATGGATATATGCAGCAAGTGCCAATTGGAGAATGTTCAAAGGAAGTATCAGAAATGTGACCTGCTACATAAACTTGTTTTCAGCAGTAGCAGAAGACAAAGTTTTAATTTTACCTTATTCTAAATCCTCCCAATCATTTCTGATGAATGATTGGCCTAGTGACCTTGTGCAAGGTGATTTTCTCATCACTTTCACTTTAATTCTGGAACAAGACACAACTAATATCCCAGAACAGAAAACTAGTTAAATAAAAACTTGAGCAATGGATAGAGAAATTTGGCTAGTCTTCTTTCTTTTTTTTTTTCTTTTTCTAGTACATCTTTTATACTTTAGACCTGCTATTAAAATATTCAGCACATTGTCAAAAATGTCTACAGTCTTTTTAAAGAGATTATTCCTCTTTAGAGAAATGAATCATGCTGATATTTCAAAAATATTTTAAACAGAATGATGCTTATTATGTGCATTCTAAAACAAATAAAACTACCATACAAAACAACCCCCTTAAAAATATTGTCTTGACTTTCTTCTAATCAGTTTTTCTAATTATATTCTCATTTACAGCTGTGAGGACAATGCATTTTTTATACTGCTTTAGTTTATTTAACATCAAAACAACTCTAAGATTTTCTTTTTGTTGAAATTCTAGAATATATGTGTTTACATATTAGAAGGGTCAAAATTCACTTTTTGTTATTTTTAATTATATTTAGTTTTTATATAAGGGGAGACTGAAAAAACAAAAACAAAAACTTGTGATCCCAACCCATAAGTTATTTCTTTTGTAATCTCAGCTATACTCCTGAAGGCCATGGGTTATTGAAAAGTTATTTATAAATCCTAAGTTATTGCTCATTCTTATGAGGGCGAATGATAAAAGGAAGCATCTTACAGATGATGGTGCTTGATATTAAAATGACTCCTCTTTTTTTATTTCCCCCTCTTTAATTCCCCCCGCCCCCACACTTCCACCCCTGATCCCCATGTATGTTGCTGTTTCTCCTTAAGAACTGGATTTCTGAACGCGAGGTGTCCCCTCTCACATTCTCACAGCATGTACCCGGGGCCTGGCGTACCCAGGGTATGGTTCATGGCTCCACCTAGGGCGCGAACTCAAGACCCTCTGCGTGCAAAGCAGACATGCTAATCACTACACTATGGAACCTCCTCTGACTCCTCTTTTTAAAAAATATTTATTTGAAGATTTGGAATGTGAACTACTGTAAAAGTTGTTTAAAATTTTATCATTAATTATTCTTATTTTTTATGCATTTCTAAATTGTTAAGGGTTACATTAACAAACACATTTTTCTATTAGTCATCTCTTTCCCCTGTAGTTCTCAAAATCTGCTTCAGACACACAACTAAGGGACAGCTCTGATAACAGAAGGTTGAACAGATGGCCATTTTCAATTTTATTTTTTCAGAAAATGAAAGCTTTTTTTCCTGCTAACCTCTAAAGTTGACTCAAGAAGACACTTACTATGACAGACAAAATAAAAGTAAGAAAATGAAAATAACATTAGCTAGCTACTCAAGAAACTTTGAGTTTTGTGATAGTTTTCATTTGCTTGAATCAAAAGAAAAATTAAACTAACTCTATATAGAGCTTCGGAAACCTGTCATTGATTTGAAAATCTTTTCTTCCCTCACATGATATTGAAAGAAAAATAATACAAAAATAGAAAAATAAAAACATTCAGAAAAGGGAATTCAGAAAATGATGTAGTCTGGAATTAAATATTTTTAGTTTCCTTTTTCAACATATAATGATTTATGATAATAATACATCTATTCTAAAGAGTACATAATTTATATTTTCCATAATTAAGGTTTTATAATGTTGGGGAAGACAGTCTTATGCATGTAGTCTTTAGACTCTCACTTGGCTTCATAAGAATAGGCTGTAGGCTTGGAATGCTCAATTAACTAGATGAAGAGCCCACACAGCCTGTGCCGGGTTTATCACCTTGTGAGAATGTCTTTTCCTGTTTCAGGCTTTATGATTACTCTTTGTCTCTGCTTGAAGCATGTGCATCATATGGTACTTGGCCAACTACACTGTTATATCTGTCCTTTGGGGAGGGAACAAGGTCTTTCTATTGCAGCACAAGAGGGGTGTGCATAGATACGTTGTCCTGTGTGGGCTGCAGGGAGAGACCCTCCTTGGCCAAGGGGAACTGACACTACTATTGAGGCTGATCTTTCTCTGTCTCTTTTCTATGTGAGAAAAGCATTGACTGCATTGTGTTTTCCTTGGTGACTCCCAAACCGAGTTGTAATGGGTGGAAGTGTTTAGAGTCTCCCCTTGGGATTGATAACTGGTGCATGGTAGTCTGCTCAACATAAGGTTTTTTTTTTTTTTTTTTTTTCATTATTTTTCTCTCTTTAAGTCTGTTTATTTAGAAATTTGTTTTAAATCAGAATTTTACATGCACAGATCTCATTCCCAAAAACGTATGTAGAATTTAATTTCATTTCTTTTAAAATTGGCTAGTATTATTTATGGTAAATAAATTATAAAATAAAAACATGATGTTTGGTGTGAGAACACCTTATAAACAGACTGCATAAAGGAGACTGAGTAGAAGTGTGTAACAAGGTGAAAGTAAATGATAACTCAGGTCAGATATAATTCAGTGGCAGTGTTGAATACTATTATGTGGAAGGAAAGAATTGGGTAGTTAAGATCCAGGTGTAATGAAAAAGAACTAAAAAAACTGTGTTGGGCTCTGTATTTGACCAGGTAGAGAGGCAATAGATATGGTGTTTGATGACTGGTATCTTGGTTAGAGTGAAGGTCTAAACTCTGATTCTCTTCTCTAATAGTTATAAGGTTTGAGCCAGCTTATTAACTCAGTTGTGTCTACCTTGTAGGATTTTCCTAAAATTACAAGAGGAAATGTGTAACTAAGGTATTTGCCTGCTATTCCTACCGCACAATGAGAATTCAGTACGTGTAAGCAGCTATTGTAATGCTAAATTCTCAATAAAATTCTCTCATTTATAAATTGAATATATATATATATTTTAATGCTTGTAGGATTTTCCTAAAATTACAAGAGGAAATGTGTAACTAAGGTATTTGCCTGCTATTCCTACCGCACAATGAGAATTCAGAACGTGTAAGCAGCTATTGTAATGCTAAATTCTCCTCAATAAAATTCTCTCATTTATAAGTTGAATATATATATATTTTTAATGCTTACAGCATCTAGTCTTCCTAGGTGGTCTCCCATCCAAGTACTAACCAGGCCCGACCCTGCTTAACTTCCGAGATCAGACACGATCAGGCGTGTGTCAGGGTGGCATGGCTGTAGACTAAGTTGAATAATTTTATATCCAAAATATAAGCAGAGAGAGTAAAGTCTAAGAGAGATTAAGTGATTTAGAGAAGATTATTGCTTCTTTGTGTGTTCATTATTCTAAATAAATGGAGAACATATCTAACTGGTGTATTTTTTAGTAGCTATACTTTATGGGGGTCTAATTTTATTCTTGAGTAAACACAAGCACAGGAGAAACATTTATAGTATGGGTTGAGATTTCTAGCAGTCAGTTTATAGGCATATTAAACCCCCAAGAAAGAGTAGTCAGTGTTCTTACTAACATGCTGGAAGTTGTCAGATATCTCTCGGCTCTACACCGGCTCGACTATATATTTCTCCCTAATACTGGAGCAGGAAGACTGCAAACCACCATTTCTCAAGATTCCATGTCTTACATTCTTTCAAGACGAAGTACTTGTGATAGAATGAAGGGCAATGGTCTATGAGAAGTCATTTTCCGAACAAAAAATATCATACTTAAATGGCACTACAAGCCACACCAATAAATTTAATAATAATAATTAAAAAAAGCAGCAGCAGCAATGGCAATCACAGTGGCTGGTGGGTGTTGCCATCATGAGTGTAATAGCAGCTCCAGCAGTTCCTACTCTTTAAATATATCTTTCCCTTTTTACTTTTCCAGCCTTTCAATTGAGATTTTTCAAAGGATGTTATCAATTCACGGTATTAAAGTAATTTTCTTCAAAATGGCTTTTGTTTTTCTATTAAGACACTACTTAATAGCCATTACATTTACAGATTATAACCATTAACAATAACAGATATGTAATCCAAGAATTTTGGATAGAATCCGACATCAAATAAGACCTTAATAACTGTTAATTGAATTAATGAATTGCTACCATTATTAATTGGTGTATATAATATCATTGCTGTAAATTGGCACTAACAATTATTTACAGTAATAATAAAATTACATTGACAGTGTACCTAATGATATAAATCAGAATTGTGTTAAAATTTCAGAGTATATTGCAGGTTAACATTTCCAATTTGTAATGATAAACAATTCATTTGGCCTTTGCAAGAGTTAAAATATAAGGGAACTAGGATCATTAACTGTGAAATGATATGATTTCAGTACATTTTATTAATCCTAAGTGATACTCTTTATCCAACAAAAATATTATTAAAACTGATAGATGCAAAGTTTGTTAATTAAATATTTTGTGAAATGTATTCAGATACTTTACATATTTCAAAATAGCTGTCACATTTTACATCTTTAAATATTCTCATTTTCATAAGAGTAAACAAAAAAGGGATCTCCATCAACTAGATATACACAAAATATTCCTCATTTATTTAAACTAATATTGAAAGAAATATCTACATATACACATAGACATATGTATATATTTGACACACATATATAAATGCTCAGGAAGAATATGTTTTATTACTCTAGTTTTGTCTGTTTCCATAATTAAAAAAAAAAAACTCTGGAGAAGCTGATTGTTAGCATATTAACAAAGTAGATTTTAGATAAATGAACATTAATGAGTCAGATGTGAGTAAATGATAACATTAAAAAGGCATTTGTCCATAGCCACAAATCTTGGAGAATTGATTTTCATCTAGCAATACTTACAAATTAGTCATGGTCCACCAATGAGCTAGGTTTTAGAATGAAGAACATGAAATATTTTCTAAAACTATTTCTTTTCCATTATACAATAAATGGTTTTAAGTGGAAAGAAATTTATTTACTTAATGTAGAATCAAAGTTTAAAAAATTAGGACATTCATTTTGACTATCTAATGTAAGATGAAGAAATTTTAACTTTACTTGACTGCAGGACAGCTTTATTCACAGAACTCTTAAGAAACTAATATTCTGTGAAAATAAAGAATTATTATAGAATAAATGTCATGATTTGATTAATATTTTATATACCTTTTGGCTGCCTCGTGAAACTGTTATGGGTAGTCTGTATGCAAACAACGAAGCTATGTCAGAAGCCTACGTGAGAGGAGAGGTTTTAATTATGGTCAAGTCATTGAAGAAGGAGAAAGTGATTTGTCAGATTAGACATTGACAATAGTCTCTGTAGGATGTGCTGAAATAGTGGATGTGGGAGCAGAGAGACAAACCTTCAAGATGACAGCTAGGTTGTTAGGTTGAACATTGGTTAGATGAAATTTAATGAAAGAAGACAATTTAGGGAGGGCACAGTTTTGGAAGAGCCATATCAAGTTATCTATGAGAATTTGGAGTACTCAGATAGACTACATATTTTTTAAAATATGATTTAAAAATTTTAATACAACATATGAAATCCATAATATTTAAATTGATAATACTTTTATTTTTTAAAGCCTGTTAGTAACAAGGTATTGAAACATGGGCACTGAGATCATTATTTTCCCAGTAAAATTTACTAGGAGTTATAATATTAAAGACATTGACAGTCTCCTCAAAAATTTAAAAATGCATATAGATTTATGCCTTATTTGTAATTTAAAACTAAATATGTTCCTCCTACTTTATTCACTGTTTCATGTTCATTAACACAAAATTAAAATGTTAGCTTATTTCATTGTGAAGGAAAAATATACTTTTAACATAAGTTTGTAGGACACCTATTTTTATAATGAATATATGGATATTTTATTGTTACTTTGAGTATTTTCTGTTAAATAGTGGTAATATGGAAAGACTGTCATACATAAGCAAGTGTGCTTATGAATACCATTTCACCAGGTTCACAGAGCACTGAAGCCTATTCATTGATCCTTAAAGGTACTTAATTAAGAACTTTATGTTTAAATGCTCATATTCTGATATTTAAAAAAATAGAAAACAACAATGGTGAATTTAAATTCCCAGAGAATTTATATTGTGTTCATAAATACCGAATACAAACTATGCATCGACACCATTAAATTTTATTTGTAATGCTCTGAACATACACATGCTTTCGCAAAATTTAAACAAAAACATAAAACTTAAGAGACATTTTTCTTTTTAAGAAAAATAAATCTTCTGTATACACTGTACAGAAAAATATAATAAGCCTTCATGTACTTGCCACCAAATTTAAGAAATAAAACATCACAGAGAGAGTAGCAGTCTCCTTTATGATGCTTACTGTCTCCAGTTGATGCACAGAGTTCAATAAAAATTCTGATTTGGTACAATATTTTACATATTAGTTGTCATTGTCATCTAACATAAATATAATATAGCTTTATAATATTTATAATATGTATATTTTTTATAACTCAACTTTACCTGAATGGTGCCATACTTTATCACCCTACTGTATCTTGCTTTTTCTGCTCTAGATTACATTCATGAGAACAATCAGATTAGTTTATATAATTAAAGTTCATTTTTCTATTGTATGATATGCCATTGCATCAAGATAGCCTACTTTCTTTATAGATTTATAATGTATAATAATTTATAATTTCAGATATTTGACATTATGAAAGTTTATATCAATTCCAGTATTTAAATATTATAAGCATACAGTAATCAACAATCTTGTCCAGATATCCTTATACGTATAGATGGCCCATTTTTTCTAATATAATACCAAGTAATGACTTTTCTGAGTAATAGAAAGTGCATAGCCTCCACTTTCTATGTATATACAAAATGGTCTCTACAGTTATTTGATTTGACCCACCAATAATGCATGGATTTCTAATTGCTTTGCATTTTGTTCAGTATTTATTATTGTCAGATTTGTTAATTTTTGAAAATGTGGTTGTAAAATATTTTCTCAGTATATTTAAATTTGTATTTTTAGGATTACGAGTTATGTTGAACATATTTTCATATGTCTTTTGGTAAGTATAGGTTACTATATTATGCAATTTGCCTGTTAATATAGTTTTCTCTGTTTATCTCATTAAGCTATTTATAATTTTCTTTTTCTTTTTGAATCTATCTTTAGGATTTATTTATATATTCATTAGTTATTTATATTGATGGCAAATATTTATTCTGAGTTTGTGGTTTATATTTGATATATCTTTAATGAATCTAAGTTTTAAAAAAATTCAGAGATTTTCTGTTCATAGTTTGTGTTTTTTTTTTATTTGAGAAAGTATTTTCTAAATTGCATTCATGAAAATAAACTTCAACATTTTCTTTGAAATTTAAAATTTTTCCTCTTCCTATATAGATCAATATGGAATTAATTTGGTACAATGCCTAACAGTAACTCAAACTTGGCAATACGCTATCAATATGATTCTCATATATTTTAGCATGTTATTTTTATAATTTTTGAAGTATAATTTATTTCCAGTAGCATTTATAGATTTGATGTGTATAATTCAATGATTATTGCCAAATACCCCACTCTAATCAAAACAAAAATGCTCTTATCTCCCTGAAATGTCCCTTTGGCTCTTTTTCAGTAAGTGCTTCACTCTTGTACAGAAAACAACTTATTTAACTTCTTTCTGTCCTCATTTTATCTGATGAGAAGTCAGATATCTTCTATATGATTGTTCACGTAAATATAATGTATCATTTCTTTCTGATGTATTCAATGATTACTTTTGTTTATGGTTTTCAGTTTTTTGAATGTTCGTGACTAGTTACTATATTGCCTTTTGTAGAGTTCTTTTTATTTGTAGTTTGACATTTTTGACAAAATTTGTGAAATTTTAATCATTGTTTCTTCAAATTATTTTTTCTGACTCTATGCATTTCTTTCTCATTCTGAACCTCATTATATTGTCCCACAAGTTACAGAAATTCTGTTTAATTTTTTAGTTCTCCTACCTCCTCTGTTCTACAGTGTCCAATATATGTTAGGTCCATTCAGTGAGTCTTTTAATTCATATGTTGTAATATTCAGTTCTTAAAATTTTTGTTGGTTCTTATTATGTTTCCTTTAATACACTGAGATTCACCATATTTTCATTCATTGTCTATTTTTTTTATTTTATAATATTGACACATTTAGAATAATTACTTTAAATCTTTGTTCAAAAATTCAAACATCTGTGCCTTCACCAGGTCTCTTTCTATTAATTATTTATTTCCTAGTTATGTGTTTATTTTCCTGCTTATTCATACATATAGTTATTTTTATTGTATGCTATACATCGTAGATGATATGTGTCTGGATTTGAATGTCTATCTTCAAAAATATTGAATTTTGTTGTGGTAAATAGTTGATTCATTGGCAAATTGGTTTATCATGTTGACACCTGACTTTAGACTGGGTAATGTAAGCATAGAGTAGTCATTACTTTAATGTAGTAGCCATTAGTTTAGTCTTATAATATGTAGTCTTTTTTTAGAGTCTCTACAGAATACATGGGATATTATGCAAGGCCTTTCCAGTTTTGCCAGTTGAAACTCCAATATCTTTGAGCACGAATACAAATGTACGTTACCTTAATACAATTGCTGAGAGAAGTTCTATGGACATTGAAAGGGAAAATGCTGTATATGAACTAACTCAATGGCTCTCATCCAGATTTGTTTTTGACCCACAATAGATATTTGGCAATATCTAAAGACATCCGGGGGTGTCACATTAAAGGGGAAAGTGCTATTGGTATCTAATTGATAGATGCCAGGAGTGGTGCTAAACATATCCTACAACCCTCCACAACAAAGAAATATCCAGCCTGTACATAATCCTTGTATGGGTAAATTTTATAAGATTTGAATATTTGCACAGTAAGTTTTTGAATCATGAAAAATGAAAGGAAATGATGCCTTTTAAAAGATATATTGTATTTACAATAATGAAAGCTTTATAAATCTACTACCAAAAATAATATTAAATATCAAGAATGCTTTATATTATGATGAATCTAATGTTTTATACAATTATGCTAATAATAATAATTTTCTAGTGTCATGAAGTGTTCAAGTAGATGTAATTTTAATTTTTTCAAATGTGGAAATTTTAAAAGTGATCCCTATCTATGTAAAACAAAATATCAGAAATTTCCACATTCCACCAGGTATATAATAGCAGTGTGTCATTTTTTTGTGTGTTGTATAGTACATAATGGTTAAGACTGATTACATTACTTACACTTTCTCTGCACCACATTTATTCAGCAAATAAATAGGCTGATAATTAGAATTACAATTATTTTTTTGGGGGGAAGGATGTTAATAATACATGCTATATCCAACTATATATAACACCATACCCCAGATAAAACTTTTAGTAAAACAACTCATAAATGTGCATCCTCTTAACAGAAGAATCCATAAATAACACAATAGGCAATTGCAAGCAGACTGATTATCACAGTTTGATTCAGTGGCTATATATGATTTTAATGGTTTTTCTGCCAGATGTACTCAAAACAGCCATAATGTACTCTGCTTCACTGAGTGCTCAAGATGTTTTCATTCTTGAAATGTAAGAGTTCTTTTAAAAAGGCAGAACAAAACAGAAAAATAGTAGTCATTCAGTAAATTGAAGATATTTTGCAAGCAGGGACATTGTGGTCTTGTATCTCATATGCTTAGCATAGTGCTTTTCACATTCTAGTTAAATGCATGTTAAAAAATAAAAGTGCATAAATTTTAACAGGCACATATTTTAATGTGATATTTTTATCATATTTTTATTATTAAGACTGTATCCATGAAATATGTAATGTCTTTATCTTTCATTTTTAAGGATGTTATAAAGCATTTTCTTGTACATTAACTTAATTTGGCCTAATAACATGAATGGTAGATCTTACTGTCTGCATATAATTGATAAAGAAAATGAGTTTCAAGGAATTGGGTGGATTTACCAAGCCATGTTATGGAGAAAAAAAACCATAATCATAATTAGAAGTCTTTTAAATCAAAATCGAATTATTTTTTGTTATGTCGTAGTTAAATTTTACTCATATTTCAATATATTAATTAGCTACAAAATTAAAGTTAATGGTACATCTTGAAGGTCATATTACATATATTTATTAAATAAGAATATATTTATTGAGACATCGATTTTAAATACATGTGTTGAGTGGACAAGTATAATGTTACTACAGGTTGGTATCAATGTTGCATACCTGAAGTAATGTTATCTCTCTGGAGACTATTAGATATAAAATATTTTATCCCATAAAACCTAGTCATCAGAATCCCCAAAACATACAGAAATGTACTTATAAATATTATAAAACAATGTATAAATTCAAATTCTTAAAAGAAGTTCCAATTAAATTAGGTGGCAAGAGAGAATGTGGTGGGTTATTTGCAAAAATGGTTCTACATGTGCTGCTCTGCATTGTGATTTGGCTGCTCCTCTCATCGACAGTAGAGATTACTTCCTCACAGCTGTTTTCTGGACTGGTCTTGTGCCTTGTCTTGATCAATAGCGTGTGGAAGAAATGAGGCTTCATAAGTTCAAAGCCTAGGCTTCAAGAAGGTTTTCAGCTTTCAGTTTGCTCTCTTGGAACATAATCCTGGTGTGTCCACTTAAAGAAGTGCTGTCTAGCATACTAGCAGATTTGAAGTTCATGGAGGAATGAGGTTTCTAAGCCAACAGACAGTAATATTTCCAGGCGTGTGAGTGAGACCATCTTGGATCATCAAGCTCAGGTCTCAAGGCACCACATGGATGCATGATCACAAGTGATTTTAGAGAAGACTAGCAGAAAGAGTGACCAGTGAAACCCATTTCAAATTGCCAACTTACTGAATTGTGAGCAGTTAAAAACAGTGGTTGCTTTACCTTAATAAGTTTGAGGATGGTTTGTTATACAGCAATGGGTAACTAATACAGTGATTTCCTGGGGAGGAAACATCTGCTGAATTTGGCAGTGCTTGACGTAGTATGGAAAGGTGCTAAGGACAGAGAAAAGAGCAGAGTTCTCAAAAGATTCTATGGGTTGTTTGTTGGAAGCTTCAAGCATTTTATTATTTCTAGAGTAAAATTTGGGATTTTATAGAGAAGCAAAGGAGAATAACAAATATATTAAAGCATGGGCGTGACAATATTTTACTATTTAGTTGATCACCCCAACAACTAAGCTTGCATATACATTTTAAGAAAGAATATTGGCAATGGACCAGATATTTCAGTGTTTTCCAAGGCATGATGGAAAACTAAGGTAGGGGTTAATTACAACAACTTGTTGAAAGAGAAGAGAAATTTAAAATTCAACTAAGGAATAGTTCAGTTGGTATTAAAGACATTTCATTCGTGAGAAATAATTATAACTGTGAACTTTATAAAATTGCAGAATATTCTAACTTCAAAAGAAAATATTAAAGACAGAGACCATCTCACATATCCTAGAGAAAATAAAGAAAATAAGAAATTAAAACAAGATTAACAACAGCATATAAATTTAATTTGCTAGTATTTTGAAATTAGATAATTCAGTAAAAAAGGAAATGTAATATCGTATCAAAGTCATAATCTGAAAGTCATAATTTCCTGTTCAAACAGTTTGTAGACTTTGTAGTTTCATGAAGAACACTGTTACAGCAAAAGGAAAAATAAATAAAAATCACCAGGAGTAACTACAGGTAGATATTGAATTTTTTTTCTTATTAGATAGGCAGAGCTCTGTGCAATTTTTCTTTGTAAATGAAGAGCTAGAATAAGAACATAGAAAATGATCATTCTTATATACACACAAATGTAAAATAAAGGATATAGAGAGACATTGGAGAGGATTGAGAATTGCACTGCATTACAAATAAACAAAAAACCCAGAGTCTGTGTTGTTTGTCATACATGTTTGTAATATCTAATCTTAAATGTGTATTATCATTATCAGAAATGGGGAAAAATAGCATGCTTTCCAGCACTTTCCAGTAAATATTCTATAATGCATCATCTTTCCTATTTTTCTGCATTCAATAAAGTAAAATCAAGGAATAAAAATAATTATTCTCCAGAAGTGGGGTTTTGTTCCATGTTGGATTTCTTTTACTGAGTCTTTGTTTGTTGTCAGAATATTGGAAGTTTCTGAGTGAGGCTGACATCTCTTGTATGGATTATTACATGAATTTCTGAACAAACATCTATCTTTTTTGATGTGGTCCAACACATTTAAACAAGTAGAAACTAATTATGAATAAAACTTTTTTAAAAGTGTAAAATCTGTTATCTCTTGGTGGCGAATTCAATTATAATATTTTATTTCAAAACAATAAAATCTCAATGAGTTTTCTTTAAATAATAAATCAGTTTTTCCTTTTCTTAGTTTCTCAGATTGGCTATATGAACTTGATGTATACAAGTGAGAATGTTCTTTATAAAAAGTCTAGATAAAGAAAATTTTTTGCCAAAAAAATCCCCCAAAACACTATATGCTATAAACTCTATGTATTTCTTCTATTTCAAACATTTTTGGCCAGATTCCTGAAAACATGAATGAGAATATAACTATTCCTTATTGACAAAGAAACAGCTATCATAACAAAGTGAGCTTCAGTATTAAACTAGATTTCAGAATAACTGCATTCTCTTCTTGACTTCAACTTGGTAAGACATTGAGCAGGTCACTTAATCCTTTTCATTGTAAGCTTCCTTTGAGATAAACATTTAGACTACCTATGTGATATGCTTTCAGGGATAGAAAGAAATGCAGACTTCCTTAAGGGAAAAATTTCATACTGATGTTTGCCCCAGTGATTTAAAACCAACTTATGTACTCAATGTTATTTGTGAAAGGGCAACACCTGAACACATTATCAGCCAGTAAAACAGTTTTTCTAATACTTATTCAGATTATCTAGCCATACTTATAAATGAGTATTAAGATAACCCCCTGGCAAAAATTCCTGAGGTTAGCAAATAAAGACAAATTCCTGGAACGAAGCATTGACTGAAGATCCTGATGGAGCTACTGAAGTTATGATAGAATGTGTGTGTGTGTGCGCGCGCGCGCGCGCGCGTAAAAAGACAGAGAAGATTGCTGCAGAAACGCAGTTCTCCATAATTAAGCTTTTAGAACTTAAAGATGGGGGGATTGGAAATCTCTATATTCATTGTTTTCCTAATGTCTGGCACAAGATCTGTCGTTTCTCTGTTTGTCTGTCTGTCTCTCTCTCTCTAAACATTCATATGCATACAAAACATATTCATATATATTATAATTGTGATGAAAAAATTAAGGAAAAGACACAAAATATAAGTAAAAATTAATAAAAAATAAATTACTTTTTGAGGTGTATATCAGGAAGTAAAAGCTACTATCCTTCAAACTCACTTCAATTTTTGTCTCTGATATAATCATTACTCAGGTTTTAATTGGTATTTCTCAATAAATATTCCTTAAATTAGGAATGTTTTCATTAAAATACTCTTAAGATATTAAGATGCATTGTTTTGTATACTCGTATTTATTCCTTTAATATTAATGGTGTAGCAAAGATTTATTTCATGAAGATAATGAAGATACTTTTAAGATAAAATAAGCATCGTGCCTGCCCCTCTTCCATAATATTTCTCATTAATATCATTGTTAGATAATAACTGACATTAACAGAGTGTCTACTATGTGCTTCATATTATTCCAGTATCTTTACAAACATTGCCTGACCTAATCTTTATAATAAATCTTTGATTTATTTTAAGGAGTTTTAAAGATAAGGAACTCATTTTTACAGAAAAGAAAACTAAGACAATGAGAGCAATTAATGTTCCAGAAAGTCATCATGCTACTAAGTGGTGAAACTGGGGCCACAGCCTCCCGGCTGAATTTTTATGTATCATTCTGTGTTACTTAATATGCTTTACACACAGATGATAGGATTTGATTACTGAAAACATTAAGAGATCTACTTTACAACTAGCCAAACTATCAAATTACTGCCATAAAAATTCTGCACTATTCAAAAAAGCCATAATTTTTTTAAAAATTTTCAATGCATCAGGTATTTTATGATGTATACTCAAAGATAGCAAATTATTTCATAAAAATACTTCTTTTATCTTAGTTACACCAGATGGTTACAAACTCAGAGGAGAACACTCATTATGCAGCCATCTAAATACTCAAATACAATGCCTTCAGTAGTCTGGTTTATTGCCTAATTTATTATATTTTTATTATTAAGACGACAGTGTGGATTTATTTTAAACAGTTGTAAGCACAGCTTACCCCTTTCTCCTGACAAATTAAATATTATCCTTGGATCAAGTTGTATCATCGATGAGCTGAATAATTGGTTAAGGTTATTTGTCCATTTATAAAATCTATTCAGATGACTTGCTTTAAATGTTTTTATGCAAATGATTCATTAAAGCCTGTTTCATGTTCTAGTTTTCCCTGGGGTGAATTATAAGAATTAAGGGCAAGGAAAAATATTTTATCTAAATTATTCTTATTTCATTTTCATTAATTGACAGAATGTGCATGAATTTTATCAATTTACCTTTTCTGTATTTTACTTTCTCTTATTTTCACTCTAACCTGTTTTTGTCCTTAATTCATTTACAATTTGTTGCATTATACATTTTATCTGTTGCATTATGCATATGCATATGCATATGCATTTATTAGCTATTTATAAATAGTAAACTATAAATATATTTAGAAATAATTTTGTAATAGAGGTAAATAAATAGTAGGTAAATAAGTAAATATGTAGGTAAATAAATAGTGTTGTGATACTACATTTTTAGTCTTGTTTTCATTTAAAATAAACATTTTTACATTATATGAAATAATTTGGATATATGTAACCTTCAATATCTGACTAATCTACCATCAAAAGTCTATACCACAATTAATTGTTTCCAACCAGTGAAATACCAGTGAAATATCACTTCAGACCATTCTCTTTTACAGAAATGTAACCTCACACTATCTGTTGGTGGCAAGCAAAGTTTATTTCCATTGGCAGATACTGCCTGTGGCCTCTCTTGTCAACAGTATTTATTTGGAATCTCATCAGTATTCTCCAAACTCCTCATCGACTCCTGTCTTCAACCAATACGGTATCTAATAGCTAATATAGATTTCGTATGTATTTTGCAGAACTAATTTGAAGCATTCTAGACTCATTTTTGACATGAAAGCAAATATTCTCCAAGAATTTCCCATCAAAACCTTATTCTATAGGGATAGATGCTCTAAATATCATGATATAGAAGTCATCTTTTGTCAGCAGCCAAATCTTCCCTCCTCCCCACAGGAAGAGTTGTTTTGTAAGGTAAATGCTGTGATTGACATGATGACATGGGGATAAGTTTCTCCTAAGGTGATGTTTAATAAAAAATAGTTTTTCAATGTTCTGTCAGGTACTGGCTTTCATTTTAAAAGGAGGATTATCTTAGATAAAGGAGAACATTAGATTCTCCTGATAAGGCTGAAAATTTATAGTCATTGGAGAGGTGAAAATAAGAGACAGATTTTTTTAAAGGTATAAAATAGATAGTAAATTCAGTTTTTGCTTTGGTATATGCTATTAGAATTCTCTGTTCTGTGTCCCTATGAAATCTTCAGTAATGTCTCTGTGTCTGTTTTGAAGTAAATGACCAAATGCTGAGTATGACTTCAGTGTTGAGACAGAATAGTAAGACTGCTGTTTTATATTTGTATCTAGCTCAATTGTGCTGTTATTTCTTGGATATGAGGATAGTCTCATGGTATCAAAACGTTCCTTCCTGAAGCTCAAAGATACATATAAGCAAATAGGCATTAAAATTGATGGGATTTATTATGCATGGAAAAACTTTCCACTTTCTTGTATTTTAATATTTATTTTTCTCATAGTTGCAATTAATAGATAGTATTTATTAGGCCTTATACTCAACCTACAAATCTTTCTATTTATAGATGAAATAAGTTTGTTTGTTTTTTTCCTGGTAAAATTAAATGTATTTAAATCTTTACCTGTTCTTCGGTTTATGCTCAATTAATTTATAAATTTGACAGATTAAGTTTTTCTAACTATTTAACACTATTTATAAACTTCATTAAATCCTCATAGCACTTCAGATTACAATTATATATTTCATATATCTAATTATTTCAAGCACTTTAAAACACTTATTAAGTGAGACTCTAAGAGCCAATATGCAGTTTGCCAAATTCCACCTGTCTATCAAGGAGACCACTGTTGTGCCACAAAATTAATAATTTTTGAGTTTAAAACCCTAAGTAGGGATGATAGGAAGTAGAACCTGAAAGAACGTACAGCGTGAGTAAGGATAAATTATTTTCCATGTTGCCATAGATAATGTTGTGACTCAGTGACATTACAATGGCAATAGGATATACATAGAACTAATCCCATGCTCCTTTCAACAAGTTTC
>NW_006436811.1:18628638-18644404 GCF_000325575.1 Pteropus alecto | reverse complement strand
ATAATAATATAATAATTATATAATAATATAAAATGCATTATTTAAAGCATTTTAAAAGCATTTATTAGGTATTAGGCACTAGTTTAAGTCCCTTCTAGATATTAACTGAGCTAATTCTCAAAGCAATCATAAAGCAGAAGTACTATAGTTATCTCTAATTTACAAATGATGAAACTAAGATCCTGAGAAATTCAGTAATTTGCCCAAGTTGCCAGCTAGGATTATTTCTAATATTTTAAATTATTTCTTAAATAGTACAAAATCATTCTTTGAAATAAATTTAGTTTTGTCTTACCTAAAATATTTTTAAATTTTATTTTATTAGTTTAAAGTATACAGTATATTGGTTAGAATTTATATCATTTATAAAATGATACCTCTAATTGTTCTTTCTCTCCTCTGTCTCTCTACTCAACCAATACATTAATGCTAACTGCATTCCCTATGCTGTGCTGCCCATCCCTGAGATCATCTATCAACTACTAATTTGTACTTCTTTAACCCTTCCCCCTTTCTCCTAGCCCTCCAACCCCCCTCCTCTCTATCCATCACCAGATTGTCCTCTATATTTGTGAGTCTGTTTTTGATTAATTTTTCTTTTTGTTCCTTAGATTTTTACCTAAAATGTTTTTAGGGTCTTTTTTTTTTTCTATTTCAAGTGAAAAAGATGCTTTTCATATCTTTTAACATTGTAGTGAAACTAAAAGCTTTTATTTTAACTTTGCATTTATATATTATATTATTTACAATGTGAATAATTATTAGCTCTCTCACTTTGTAAACTATGTTTTTGCCATGAGTTGTATTTATTAGAAATAAATAATATACTCATCATCTTTTTTTAGTTTTGAAAAAAAATTAAGATGAAACATTCAAAAGGAGCTAAATTCAATGCCTTTTTAGATGAAAGCTTTTTATATATATGTATATATATTCTATATATGTATTTATGTATATATATGTGTGTATGTATATATGTATATGTGTATGTATATATGTATATATGTATGTATATATGTATATAGGTATATATGTGTGTATGTGTATATATATACATACATATATATATACACACACAACTTTTTCCTAAGTTTCACTTTTTTTAGTTTATTGTTATTTTCTCTCTGAAATCAGTTATGCAAAAGATGATATGCATTTCTTTAAACATTCTCATTATTTGGCATAAAGTGTGTAATTATGTTTTATTAATTTTAAAAATTTCCTTCTAAAGTTCAGGCCGGGAGCGATTTCTCTTGACACTGAGCTGTGCCAACTTGGGAAGAGTGATGTGGGCAAAGTGAAACTGTTTCTTTTCCCCTCTTCAATGTGTCCAAGCTCAGTTGTTTTTTTTTCCCTCCTCCAGTGGTGTACTGGAAACTTTGTTCTGGACTCTTGAACTCTCACAAAGGTACTTTCTTCCATGGGCGATTGTCAAAGTTGGTGTTCTTTGGTAGAAAACTTCTGTTTCGCAATGTTGCTGATGTCACTCTCTGTATATGAGTGCTTTCTCTCTTTTACATCCTGCTTGTTATTCTATATATATTGCTATTTCTTAAGACATTATATGTGTATATGTTAATTTTGTTTTTTCCTTATTTATAATTTAAATAATTCATCTTTAATTTGGTCATTAATCTATCCTTTAAGTGCATCACATTGTAATTTTTCAATATATTGAGTGAATTAATAATTGAACAAATGAATCCCCTGAAATACTAATTTACTTTTTAGCCTTGTGCAGATTTTTTAGACTATTTATCATATTTTATGTTAATTATTTATAGAATTATACATTTAAATGAATCTTAATGGATATATATGTATATATGTTCCATTCAGTATTATATTACCTTTACCTAGTAGAATGCCTGGTACATAAAACCTACCCGATAAATTCTTAGTTAAGGTAGATATTTGTTTATGTTTTTAATGTCACAGACAATGGCAAGATAATGGATGTAGACTGCTTATTAATCATATACCCTTGATTATTTTTTCTCTTACTGAGTTATGTTAAAGTTGCTAGTTGCAAAAACTTTTGTTTATACTAACATTTCTACAACATAGCCATTTCGATGTATACTAATAGGTGCGTGATAATTAGAGATTTAGTTTTTCACTATAAATTACTTCTTCTAAAATCTTTTTTTTTTTTTTTGCCTAGAGAATTCCTTTCTGCCTGTTATTAGAAAACCCCATCTCTTGCCTATTCCCCATATTAGTAATGGACATGTAATTAAGAATTTTTTCCTAGTAATGTGACTCCCCAGCACTTAATAATAGATACTTAATAATATAGTTTTAACATAGTTGTGTTCATCCACCTGATGAACCTTAATGTTCTGCTTTCTAATGGTAAAAGTTATTTGCTCCTATCAACAAAGGAATTGTGAGAACATATTCCACATACATGTACATTTATTTGTAAATTATATACATTTTTATCCATTTATAACATACATATATTTTTAAATATTTCTAAAGCAGGTTTTTTTTGTTGTTGTTGTTGTTGTTTTTTAGGTAAAAGTAAAGGTAAAATTTTACTAAAGGTAAAATTATTTATTTGGCCTTTTTTTTTTTTTTCACTTGCTGATTGTCAGACGCTGGTTTTTGTCTTTCTTGAGGTTTGATTTTTAGTCCTTTGTTTATTTGTTAAACCCCTATTTTGCCAATAAATATTATTTTATTAATTAGTCAGGGTCAGTTATTGTTACTGTTACTTACAAAGTAAGAAAGAATTTGTATTAGAGTATGTAGATGAGATATCCTTGGAGATTTGTGTGGTTTTAGGCCAGGATAAGGAAAAAGCCTAATGTTCCTATTAACAAGCATAGACATATTCCAAGGGTCGGAAGAATGCTTGGACCATGACAAACGATGACTAGTTCTATGTGCAATTGTAAAATTTAAAGAAAGGGCTGTGTGGCTTACTAACACTTGCCTAATGCTCATATAACGTCATGTCATTCCATTGTACATTGCTTCTGGTCAGAAACCTCATGTACAGCAAAATGCGGGGTAGGGGGAAAGCAAGCACAGACTTTTGTTTCTCTTTTAACATATTTGTTTTTAGTAATATAGACTGTTAACATGGCTCTGTGGGAAGTAATATGTAAGGTTTTTTTTTTTTTCAGAATTACCTCATTTTCTAAGGGATTGTAATTTAAAATTGACTATCAGTTTTATCAATTTTCCTAATCTTGCCTTAGTCAGGTTTATTTCACTTATGTCTATTTATAAGCAGGGCCAATTTATTTGCTGCAAAAATCTATTCAGGATTGTTCTGTGGCTTGAGGTGCTGGAGTTTATGTTTTAAGTATTTTCAGATGCAACCTAAGCCTTTTATAAAATTAATCTTTATCTACTTGTCTGTTACGAGACAATGCTGTGCATTGTTGAAATAGATGAACATACACTTTGATCAGCATTTTAAGAAACATTTTATAATTCTCCTAATCTGATCATTATAATACATTGTTTTCTTTTCAGAAGATTATAAAAATTTTATATAAGATTTTTGGAAAAAGTAACATTTGTAGTTAATGTATTTCAGAGGCTTCTTGAAGTACTTACAGATTTGTTCTTTCTTTTACATTTATAAAAACAATGAAATTATTATTATTCCCATTGGTACCAGTTGTTAAGCAAGATAAAATTATAAGCCTCTATTGTTTTAAGTATCGGTCATTTATAGAAATACATAAATTGTAACTTCCATGTTCTTCGTGTCTTGCCTATTTAAATTTGCATACTTCAAATGCTTCGCCCTTGTTCTTTCTGTTTTAGTATTGATTTTAATAATATGTACTTAGATTCATCATTAGATATTGAATTAATTTTGTTTTTCATCAAATTAATTTCCTCTCCTATGGACTCAAATATTCTGAAAACAGGAACAAAGTATATCAACTTCCCAACCTGAGTTCATATTTTTGTTATTTTATTTCTCATCCAATTTTGATTAGTCACAGTTCTATGCAGATTATAAAAACTCTTTGCTTGATGCAATCACATTATTTTTTAGGATATAAAAATTATATTTTAATGAATGATGCTTTATTCTCCCTTGACTGAAAGATAAAAAAGAAATTCAAATATTCGTATGCTCTGAGGTAAAAATCTTACTCAAAAAGTATAGACTTCTATTACCCATGCCATACATTAAAAATAGAACAATAAATCTCTCATTTGGCCAGTCAGTATACTTTATTTTTGTTTACTACTAACTTCTAAAGACCAAATGTCAATAGTGTTTTGTTTTTTTAATGGTAATTTTATTTCCTAGTCTTTCCTTCTATTCAATCCCCTTCTGCCTCTTCTTTCTGTTAAATTTTGTTTCTTTAAATTTTGTGTTAGATTTTTCCCTTGTCTACCAAATATAAATTTTGGAACAGATGAAAATAATTCAAGGTGATACAATAAAACCTGAGTTCCATCTTCAAATGTTTTTTAATAGATAATAGTACTTTAGATTATTAAAAATAAAATAGCACTTTCAAATTGTATCTGATCACCTTTTTAAAAACAAAATTATTTAAAAACAAAATCCATATTGCTTATGGATATAATGCTGTAGCTTGAGACACATTATAATTAATCACAATGAGACCAAATAGAAAAGAATGATAAAATACAAACAAAAAATTAAAACTTTGAAGAGAGCTACTAAAGTGATTAGGATTTGAGGGGACAAAATTTCAGAAAAAAAGAATCAATAAGCCACAACTGCTTATTTATTCTTGACATTTAGGTATGGAATAAGAGAGCTTGTCAAAGAGTCCGTATTGAGGATAGCTAAGAAGCAGAAATGTGAACAGATATATAGACAATCTCTTGGGTGCTTGACAGACTGAAATCATATTCTTGAGGGGCTAGCATCCATATTAAAAGGGTAAGAGAAGTGAATCACATACTAAGTCAAATACCCCTTACGATATTTTCCTGTATTCGAAGTCAGCATGGAGGCAGTAAACTGGGAAAGTATACTTGAAATCTTTGAAAACTAAGTCAGTATTGTTAAGAGCCTTGTAATTCTGAAGAGACAAAGATCAAGCATGAGGAGCCCTGGTATTCACCCCAGGCTCAGTTTAAAACGCCGGAGGGCTATTTTGTACATAATAGTGAGACACAGAAGCACATAGAACCTAACGATCATTACAAGTGACTTGAGTCAGCCTAGATTCTGATTAAACTAAAGAGATTAATCTCTATTTGACAACCCTAGCCAAGGAGATTGTCAAGCTATTTTGGAAGAATATAATGTAGCCCCAACTCTACATTGTTCAATTTAATAATTTCTAGGCTTTATTTAAAAATAACAGCCATGTAGAGAAACAAAAATAAGTGGCCATAAACCAAGTGAAAATTAAACACAACAAATTGAACTAAGGCAATCTAGATGTTTAAATTATCAGGAGTATTATTCAGCCACGAGAAAGAAGGAAATCTTGCCATTTGCAACAACATGGATGGAACTTGCGGGCATTATTCTAAGTGGGATAAGTTAGGTAGAGACAGACAGATACTATATGAACTCACTTATATGTGGAATCGAAAAAAGCCAAACTTGTAGAAACAGTAGAATGCTGGTTACCAGGGCTTCACGGATGGTGGAATTGGCTAGATGTGGGTCAAATAGTACAAATTTCCAATTAGAAAATGAATCCGTTCTGGAGATCTAATGTATGATAGTGTATAATGTATAATGTGTGATTATAATCAAGAATACAGTATTATATACTTTAAAGTGGCTAAAAAGCTAGATCTTAGATGTTATCACCACAAAAAGAAATAATTATGTAATCTAGTGGAAATATTAGTTAATACTCTGCTGAGAATCACATTATAGTGTGTAAATGTATCAAATCAACACATTGTACACTTTTATGTAATGTGACATCAATTCTATCTCAATATTTAAAAATTTCTGGACAATTATATATATTCAAAAAACGCAAAATCTGGACAATTTTGTGAGTATTTGGAGTTTATGTAATAAGAAAATGGATATTCCTTAACACAATCCACTTAAGAAGAAAATGGATGGGTTCCATTAATAGGAAAATATCCATATTATAGCACAGTGCAGAAAAAGAACAAAAACAAAGCATTAAAATGTGAAAAGTGGTAAAAATATATACAACTTAATTGAAGTGCAAGGAAATGCAAGGAAATGAATATATAGAGAATGTACAGAAGCTTGTCCAGATTTTTCTACTTAAAATATACATCTGAAATTAAGATGACATTGGATATGTTAAACTACAGAATGGTGTCACTAGTGAAATCCTGCAAGCCTTAATGTAAGAAGCATCAATTTTCAGAAAAATTTAACCTAATATCTCTCATATGCATAGACATCCTGACCAAAATAATAACAAAGAGAATTCAATGATGTATAAAAACAGCATACATTATGAGTGAATGGAGTCTATTCATATGAGTAAATAGAGTTTATTCATGGAATGCTAGTGTAATGTAACACTTTAATATCAACCAACATAATGCATAAACTTAAGATAAAGGCAAAGAATCAGATGGTCATCTCAAAATATGCAGCAAAGTATTTGCTAAAATTCAACACATGTTCATTATGTAAAAGAAAAAAAGTCTCAATGATAGCAATAAAAAGGAAGAGAGAACTTTAGTTGGTCATGGGTATCTTTTTTTTTTTTTTTAATACAACTGACATCCTATTAAGCGTGAAATTTTGAATTTCCTCTCATGTTAGGAACAAAATAATGATATACATTTTTCCTAGTTCATTCATATTGTACTGGTGGTCCAAACAATTGCAATAAAGCAATAAAAATAATTTTAAAATTTGGAAAAGAAAAAATAAAACTTTTATTGGCCACGGATGATAATTTTTATAGTATCTAGAAATATTTATTAAAAATAACTTATTTTAATAAGTATAACTAGTGAAGATGCTGGATTTAAATGCAACATAGGAAAAATCACTATTTTCTATATACTAGCAATAAATATGTAAACCCTCTAAGCTAAATTCTCCTTCAAGATTCTCTTGACTATTATATTCCTTGCAGCATTTTCATAAACATTTTAAAATATCTTGTCCATTTACAAACAAACATGAATACAGACACACACACATACACCAACACATTAATTAATTGGCATCACAATGATATGTTATCTTTCAAGCTGTGAATATTGTATATCTATCCCTTTAGTAGATTTTTTTATATGCAAATGATGATTGTTTCAATTAATGATGTTAGATCAATTTGATATTTGTATGGATGAAAATGAATCTTGTCTCCTACTTCATTTTCTCCACAAAACCTTGACCTCTACCCATCTTAGGTTTTCAGCTGGGACTGTAACAAAAAGATAGATTAATGTAAGAAAAACAGTTATTTTTTTAAAAAACGCATGCAGCACACATCCCACAGGAAAAAGCTAAATGAAAAATAACTCAAAATTGTGGCTTAGAATTCTAGTGTATTAGCATTTTCAGCAAAGAGAAACAATAAATTTGAGGAGAAATGAGAAGAAAAAAGAGAGTTCTGGGCTTCCAAGGATGGCAAACAGTGGGAAAGTAAATATATGAGGGGGAACTAATGGAGTAAGTTTTGTTTGCAGATTCCTCTGGTGCTGTTTCTGGGCTGACAAGAGTCTGTCTCCAGTAGAAGGAGAATTTATATCCTTCCTTTAGGCAGAAGAGAGGGAGCTTTTTCTGTATTTACTACTTCTCAGCTGACTTTAGCTCAAAATATTTTTTTGTCAATACATCAGTTTTCATGTCATATTTTTGGCATGACATATTCTGGTTTACTTTGGGGAATGAATAGATTTAACACTAGAAAATGTAACAATTCAAGGAATTGTGCAAGGAATACCTTGGTGCTAATTAAAAAGTCATTATCTTTAACCTAATATTTTTCAGTGTTAAAACAAATGTAATCTAATTGGCATGTGTGAAATGGATTGTAAAAACAAATTTATTTCCATGATGTAGAGCCATGGCATAGTTTCTGACTTTGCTAAGTTTTGGCTGTTATTGTCAATCCACAAAATAAAAATTTTAACTTCTGTTTTCGAAAATTTACACATATTTTATGTAATAAGATTAGGTAAACTAAATAAAAATCTAGTAGTACTTTTGCATGGGCTGACTGCATGAAGCTGAAGCTGTGTATTAGTCTAGGTTCTCCAGAGAAACAGCATCAATAGAATCAATATATATAACATTTATTATAAGGTATTATCTCACATGATTATGGAGGACAAGTCCTATAACTAGCCATCTGCAAGATGAAGATCCAGGGAAGCCAGTGCTTTAGTTGGAAAGCCTAAGAGTCAGAGAGCTAATGGAATGGATTCATGTCTGGATCTCAAGGTTGAGAACCAGGAGTGTCAGGGTTAGGAGAAGAGCGATATCACAAACTGTGTGGTTGGGCAGAGTCATTTTAATCTTTCTCTGCCGTTTTGTTCTTTTTGGGCCCTCAGTGGATTGGGCGATGACCATTACATTGGGGAGGATTATCTATTTTACTCAGTCTTCCAAGTTAAATGCTAATCTCTTTCAGAAACACCTACAGACAAACGCATAATGTTTACCCAGTTATCAGGGAATTCTATGACCCACTCAAGGTGAAACATAAAATTAACCATCACAATCTGTATGTGATGAATAGCTTTATAATCATGCGCCACATAACATTTTGGTCAAAGATGGACTACATATATGATGGTGGTGTACTATATAATCTAAGTGTGTAGTAGGCTGTACCATCTAGGTTTGCATAAGTGTACTCTACGATGTGCATTCAATGCTGATTAGATCTAACAGCACATTTATCAGAATATATCCCCATTGTGATGAATGATTGCATGTAAAAAATAACTGAGATCATCAATGGTTAGTTTGCTAAAAAATACTTAGCACTTAATTAAGGTTAATAAATGCTCTCAAACTTTTAAATATCATATTATGTCACAACTAAGTGTACCTATTCCTTGTCAGTTGCCTTGGGTGTCACAATTTGTATCTTCTGGGAATTGGGTGAATAAATCTGAGTTTTTCAAAATTTCCGAAATTCAGTATAAAACCTTCTTGTAATAGACGAATGCATAAGTTTTTGGCTACATTGTTGTCCCAAATAAAATTTAGCTAAATCATTAGGAATAACTTTCTGTCCTTACAAGTAGAGCAAGTACAGAGCTCTATAATTAAGTCATAAGGCCACACAACTCAAATGACTCCCACCCAAAACGATCTTTTAAATTATTATCTTATTTTTATGCACTTGATCAAGTCCAAAAATACTATATAATCAAACTTCATTTGAACAATCATAAGATGTCTTCAAATAAGAATAAATGTAAAAGAGCAATTTGACAATAATTAAGATGATATATTTATTACCATGAAAATCTAGGCTACATTTATTTTCAGTCAGGAAATTATATATTTTATGAATAAAGAAGTTAGAAAATACATACAAGACTGAAATGTCTTATGAATTAGATTAAAGGCTATTTCTTGCTCTAAGACATGTAGTTAATGCTCTAGAGTGTTAGGCTTTGAAAGTAAAAGAGAAAGATTTTTAAACCTAAACATATTGTTTAATTCAGTTAAAGTTATTTGGTTTTGTATACTTTTCTCTAATTACTTTTAGAATATTTCACCTACTAATTAACATATATACCTAAGAATCATATAACTCTTTGCGAAATATATGGATGGAATTTCACAGCTGATTGAGGTTATTAGGGTATATCTTAACTTTCTGCAAAGGAAAGGTATGTAATTGATATGATTCTTTGATCCAGATTTTATGATTTTAATTGACTTTGAGATAGAATTTTCTTTTCAAAATCATATTAAAAATTTTAAGACTTGTGAAGATTTCTATTATATAAAATCATTTGAACCTAACACTTATTTAAATGAGTGTTTAATTTATAAAAGATTCTTGATTAAAATAGAATAAAGACTACTTGTCCAAGAGCCTAAGCAATACTATAAATGTATTTTAATAAAAAAAATAATAGTTTTATTTATGTGTCATAAACTACTAAAAATATGTGCAATCAGAAATATAACCAGAGAAATAAGATTGAACTTCTAACCACAACTTTTAGCCCCTAACATTCTTGTATTGAAAGAGCAAACAGTTAAGGAATATGGATTTAATAAGTAACATAATAGAAATAATCACACAGAAAGAAGGAAGAGGGGTATGTTAACAGGAGGAAGGAAAAGCATATGTATGTAACCTTCAGTTATCTATAAAGAAAACATGAAATAAGAGTATAAACCAAATTATCTATGATGTGCAGCTATCTTCCTTAAAGTTTATTTTATTATTCTTTATTTGAATTCCTGCAACTCCAATAATTTATTCTTTATTTTATAATCTCATATTTCATTTTCTACTCTTTCCTATATGTATATTTTTGCTTTATAAATAAACAAACAAACAAACAAGCAAACAAATAAATAAATAATTTACTTCTTAAATAACAGGGCTATTATTCTTTCATTTTCCTACCTTACTTTGTGCTGTATTCAATTACATATTGGATGGATGGATAGCTGAATAGATAGACAGATAGGTAGGTAGATAGATAGATAGATAGATAGATAGATAGATAGATAGTTAGATAGATGATAGATAGATAGATAGATAGATAGATAGATAGATAGATGATAGATAGATAGATAGATAGATAGATAGATAGATAGATAGATAGATGGATGCATAGAGAGATGACCTAAGAACTCAAATTTCTGTATTTTTATATGTCATAGTATATATGTACAGGTAAATATGTGTATTTGAAACTCTTCATCCCTGGGGAATGGCAATGAAAAGAAAAAAAGTGTCTTATTGTTGATAAGGTTGTTACTGCTACCATCTGCCCTTATCATTTCATATACTCAGTAGCAGTAATGTGGACATTTCTGATTTTAAATCAAATTAGTCTAAATTCACCAACGAGGAGCAAAGGTTACATTTTCTTAGATCTCTTTAAATTATTCATGTTTACACATGCATTTACTAAATGCTTGTGCACAATGTTTGTGTTTGCTTGTGATTAAGCTTAGTAATTTTTTATAGTGACAATAAATACAGAACAAGCAATAATTGTTGATGTATTTATAAATAAATATGTACACTAGCTTACAAATGGACCCTGTGTCACAGTAAATATAGAGAGGTCTCAAATATGTGTAGAAGAGGATGATGAATTTCAATCAGAGTATTATTATATATATATATATATAATAGGTATATGATATATGTAATATTTTTATAGTTACTGCTTTTATCTCTGTAATTAGCCCTTTATACTTGACTCTTTACTAAATGATGAAATGTGCTTGCCTTGATTATCTACCTTTAGTATCTAAATTAATTCTGCCACTATTCGAAAGGTATGGAATATCCATATATAGTGGTAGCAAGAAAATGGAGCTACTTTGTTTTGTTTATAATTGATTTGTCCTCCTTAAAAAGTTAACAACAGGAAAGCAATTTCATTCAGTATAGTTCATCAACACAATTATGTTTAAAGCCCCTTAAGTAACACTTAATCTTTCTAGGTAAAAATGCTGTTTCTAAAAGTTTCGTTCACACCACTGCCCATAGTGCCTCTCCATGGAGCTTGCTGGTCTCTCAGTAATAGAGTATGAACTACATTGCCTTTTGATTTGGGGAAGGTTTCTTTAGACTGACATGGTGCCATGTAGTTAGGCATGATCTGTCTTCTGAAACTTCTGTTTTTCTGGTGCTGACCAGGGCAGGTTCTCTAGAAATTAATGGCACTCAGCTTGGTCAGAGTCCGGCAATGCCCCCTGGTTGATTTAAGCAATTTAACAGCTCTTAGATTTGGGCTATTGTCCTCCTGAAATTGGCTTTGTTGTCCCAGGCCCAGGTGGCTCACTGTGTTCCCTTTGCTGAGGACTGCCTTAGTGTCCCCATGCTTTCATACTCTGGAATACCACCTAGTGGGATTTACAGCTGTTTAGGGGATCCATACTAAAATCAAGTATAGAGGGCAGTTCAGGAAAGCTAAACTTTAAGGCCTCCCTCTGTCCCAAGCTGTGCTGCACATTTGCTTTGACGTGACTGAAATCTTGATTGGACAGGACATTGTATAATAATTTGAAAGATGTAAAGATTGTTAACATTTTAAAAAATTGTTTCCATTAGGTCTCATTGCATAACTATACAAAGAAAGACTGTGACAACTAAGGTAGGGGAGGAATTTAAAAAAGAAAAAACTTCTTAGATACAGAATTAAAGAAATGATTGTATTTAATATTTACTTACTCTTTAATTAACAACAAAAGCATTTAGACAGCCTAATGCTCTGAAAATTGTTCTAGTAGCTTATAATGTTAATCTATTTAATTGAGCTTATAGTAATAACTGAAAATCCATGACTAATACTTTTCTGTCTCTAGGTGTACTTTAAGATAGAGTAAAAATCCCTTGGTCAATATATTATATTTTACTAAAATAAGAATTTAAAATTTCACACAGAGTACTTTCTCTAGCTGAATTTGCCCATTGTAAAGGAATGAAGTATATTCTTTTCCAATTCAAAACAGTTTTGTAACTAGTTGGTATATTACCAAACATATTCTAAATAAACAAATAATGAAGTATACTTGAAAGTAATAAAATCATTTTCTCAAAATGTCAGAGGGAATTTTCATTAAATATATACTGCATTGTAGTCAACTGCATTATATAGTGAATATATATGTATATATAAAATAAAATAGATATGTAGGATATATTTTAGTTTGGCTATTATTCCAACTAGCTGAATTAGAAGAAATGAGATATCTGGGGATTTTAAACACTTGTTAATCAAGTTATTATCATCATCAAGTCAACAACTAAGTATACAGTATAATTTAAGGGAAAATTTTAGAACTTCTATTTAGAAAATAGTTTTTCTTCTATTTTTCATAGTTTGTGCATTCTATTGATAAGATTTCAGGTTTCATTTAAAATGTAGGTATTGCAAGAAGAGTAAAGTTTAAAACCTTTGTAACTGATTTGCTGTTTATTGTGTATCAATTTAAAATATGTTTTACAACTATGAGCCCACTGAGAGTGGGAAATTAAGGTAAAGCTTTGAAAAAAAAATTGATACAAATGGTATTTGCTATACAATACCCTGGATAATCAGGTAGGAAAAGAAGAATCCAAATCAAGATAATTATGTAAGTTATCTGGAAAAATTTATAGAACACAATATAAACATTCCAACTTGGTTTTGCATAGATTTTTGTTGTTTGGTCATTATTTCATAAAATATTCAGAAATCGTATTAATATAAAAGAAGCGTAATCAGTAATTGACAAACAAAAGATTAATTAATCCCTGCACAAAAATACAGGAAGAAATAATTATCACAAAAGCTAAGAAAAGTGAATAACTGGCATCTTATTTAGAGTGTGAATTAGATGACTAGGTACCAACACCCTACTTGGATTCTGGCTCCGGTCTGAAACATCAGCAGGGGTTTAACCATTTGGCTTGGATTGCTTGCTGTGCTTAAATTCCTTCTCTCAATAGAAAATGTTAATGTAGAGTATACTAACTCAAAGTTTTTACATTCAAAAACAATGAGAATAATGGCATGCTAGACCATTTTACTGGGTATTATTCTATGTGTTATACATGTATTTCTCTAAAGAAACTAAGGAAACAAAATATGAGTCCATAACATAGCTTTTCAAATAAAGTAGTTATATTATCCTTTAAGTCAAAAAATGGAAAAAAAATCATACTATTTTTTTTTATTAGAAAAAAGTATTTGTATTACTATCTTTTGATTTATTACCCATTCTTATCAAGGTCAAATATAACTTGTAATAATCGATGATTAATTTTGTCAACAATAGATTATGTTAAATAATTATAGTTAAATCCATTTTAAGTGGTTTGTATTTCTATTATTAAACAGAAATCCTTGTTAAATAAGAGAATGAAGGCAATAAGCAAAAGTAGTACAATGAGGCCTTTGAGCCATACTTCCTTGCTCAGGCTCACTTCCACGTCTAGAAGTGCATTTTCCCTCCTAATAAAGCTTTTCTTTTCTGCTGGAAAAAAAAGAAAAAAACTAATACAATTAGCACAGAATTTTTATTATAAAGTTTGTCAGATTACAGCATCCTTCTTTTATTTACAAAAGATTGTTAAACAGCTAGGGAAAGCAAGAAGTCATAAATTTCAGGAAACAAGCTTCTATGAAAGTCATGTTTTGTATCTTGTATCTTTTCTATGTTTGCATAATCGTAGCATACCATAATTACAAATACAATAATGGATTGCAAAGTAACTGTATTAATTCATTTCTTCATGCATCCAATCATTAATTCCAGTTATGATAACGACTGATTCTTAGAATCTCAACAATACTGCTCCCGAAACGATAGTAAGAATCAATGCAGAGGATATAGGCATTGAGGGAATGTAAATTATCATTAAAGATTAGATGATTTATATGTCTTTTCATTTTAGAGCTCTGTCATATTTATCCTTAATTTGAAGACCCCGAGACTCTACCTAGCCATGATTCATTAACACAGTTTTATATCAAGTCTAATAAATCACCTTAAGTTCAAGTAGGGCCTTGAATAATATGTTTTATCATGAAACTCTATAAATCATGTTCAGAGTGGAGGGCTCTTATCCTTGTTAATGAAAACAGGCAAGGCAGAGCTTAGTTTCTTTTCAAAAGGGCAACACTGCATTTCTCCCAATTACAGACCTATTCCTTTGTTGGATGTTTTCAAAAATAACTTCACTTTCTTTTCCACTAAAAACAAAGAATGCATACGTCTAATAGTTGATGTAGAAACAAGTTAACTTTCAGAATAGTTCCCTATTAAACATTACTTCCTGTATTTCAACAAATCCAAGAAAGTAAATTAGAGCAATTTGAAATTGTATGTACTATCACACAAACTGTGGATCTATAGCTAGGCTATTATATATTGTGTTATTTTCTGGTGATAAATACATACTGAAAAAGATTTTAAATTATAGAAAATTATACATAAAACCATGGTAGCAATTTATCCAGAAGCCTACTACCCAGACCAAAGTACATGATGAGCAAAAATATTCTGTGAAATATTTTAGGAAATGTGTGTGTTTGTTCATGCGTGAGAGTGTGTAAACATATATATTTTAAAACTATGAAATTATAATTTAGCATGATTTTGTGCCTTATATAGTTAGAACTAACCTTATTTATGTCTTAAATGCCTATTTACATGAGTCATCTCAAGGAACCTAGTGTTCTCAAGTCATTCTTGCACCACATTCCATACCTCTATGTAACTCTGTGCATCTACTTTTCTAATCTCATGTTCTATCCCTCACCTGCCCCTGAAACTTTCCCAATGTATTCTCTAGAAATAATCATTAGTTAATAGGTATCCTTTCATTTTTTTCAATGCTTCTTCCCTTTTTGCTCTAACTAAAACCAGGATTTCCCCTAAAATGTTACATTCCTGGCAGATATCTCAGGTGATAACTGATTTATCCCAACTGGACCTCTTTTTATAACATCCAAATTATTCTCTGAACTTTTCTATGAAAACATACAGCATTGAGCATCATCAGAATTTACTACTAGGTAGCAAGATGCTCAACTTCACTAGCTCTTAGGGAAATGTAAATCAAAACCACAATGAGATACTACCTCGCACTTGTTAAAATGGCTATTATCAACAAGACAAGTAATAACAAGTTTTAGAGAGTTT
>NW_006436811.1:18576291-18628602 GCF_000325575.1 Pteropus alecto | reverse complement strand
ATGCAAATTGGTACAGGGAATATGGAAAGCAGTATAGAGGTTTCTTAAAAAATTAATAAAATTACCATATAACTCAGCAATCTCTCTTCTGGGTATTTTCCCCCCAAATTTGAAATCACTTATCCGTAAAGATATATGCACCTAATGTTCATTACAGCATTATTTATGGTGGCCATGACATGGAAACGACCAAATGACCTTTGATAGATAATTGGATAGAGAAGAGGTGGTAGATATAGACAATGGAATATTACTCAGCCATAAAAAAAGATGAAATACTGCCATTTGTGACAATATGGATGGATCTTGAGATCATCATGCTAAATAAAATAAGTCAGCCAGAAAATTTGAGAACCATATGATTTCACTCACATGTGGGATATAAAACTGAAAGTAACAAATGAATATAACAAACAAGACTTATGGACACAGGCAACAATTTAGTGGTTACCAGAGGGAAAGGGAGTAGGGAGATAGGTGAATAAGGGTAAAGGGGATTGAATATAAGGTGGCAGATGGAAACTTAACTTTGGGTGGTAAACACACAATGCAGTAAACATATGTCATATTATTGAACTGTACACTTGAAACCTATATAATTTTATTAACCAATGTCACCTCAACAAATTTAATTAAAAAATAAAAAAAAAAGAAAAGAGAATTTACTATGTAATATTCACTTTAATTCCTTAAAGAATAACACTGCAGTTAACGTCAGGGTGCATATGTCTTTACGGATAAATGTTTTCAAATTTTGGGGGTAGATACCCAGAAGAGAGATTGCTGAATTATATGGTAATTCTGTCCTTAATTTTTGAGAAACCTCTGTACTATTTTTTATAGTCCCTGTACCAATTTTCAGTCCCACTACCAGTGTTGTGCATTCTCCATTCTCCCTGGCTCACCATTGCTATTTCTGAGTCTTATACAATTATTGGTTAATTTAATAATCACTTAATTTGTTTTTGCAAAAACATGGCATCTTACCCATTAATCTTGTTTCCACAGATATTGTCTTTTACTTAATCACAATTACTGACACTTCATTGCCATATTTCCTAGTTCTTGTCATTTCCTCAAACAGCAATTCCTCTATGGTCACAATTTCAAGCATTCATTCACTAATGTCATTTTATTTCATGCCTGCTTCTATTTTAATGTTCTATGACTTCATTGAAACCTGAAATTTTACACTTCTTTTTAGTGTATCTCTTGCACCTTGTATTAGTTCGCTAAGGCTGTCTTAAAAGAAGTCCCACAGACTGGTGGTTTAAAGAACAGAAATTTATGTTCTCACAGTTTTGGAGGTTAGAAGTCTAAGATTGTGGCATTAGAGGGGATGATTCTTTCTATGGGCTGTGAGGGAAGGATTTATTCTCTGCCTCTCTCAGTGGTTTGTAGATGGCCACCTTCTGCCTTTGTCTTCACTTCATCTTTTCTATGTGTATATCTGTGTCTAAATTTCTTCTTATAAAGATACCGCTCATATTTGATTAAGGACCACCCTAATAACACACTTGAACTTAATTACCTCTGTAAAGACCCTGTCTCCAAATATTTGAGGTACTAAAAGTTAGGACTTCAACATATGAATTTTAGTTGGGAGGGTGGGCACAATTTAGCCCTTAAGTCCCTCATTAACTCACTTCCTGCCCATTTTAGATTCTAATGACTCTTGATTATAATTAGTTTTCTACTATCCTTTGCTCTTTTCTCTTTACTCATGCAAACCTGGCCAAGTTTAATGTTTGTTAAATATACTCTTAACTTACTCTTTACCAACAACATAAAAAAACGAAAGAATGGAAGAAACACACACAGCATGCTGACTAGTTTCACTTTAAAAATATAGACCACTTACCTCTAGATGGCCCTTCCATGTAGTGTATCGATATACAGAATATCTATCAGACTTCCTTAGACCAGTCATTCTTGTTTGTGTCTGTCCATTACAATCACTTGGAAAGCATATAAAGTTTTGATGAAAGGACACAGTCCAGATCAATAAAATCAGAGTTGCGTAATTACATAATTTTTTTTTCTTAAAATTTCATAGATGATTTCGCAGTGCAGCCAGGTTTGAGAACCACTAATATAGGCCATTCACCAACCACACTCTTAGATTAATATTTCATATCTTCAATACTATCTTAAAATTTTCAGTATCTCCTCTCTCTTCTTCATAAATAAAAGTGATCATTAGGGAAATTCCATAACCACCTCCTTCTGTTAACCCACTTATCTGAGCCTATGAACGTTGCCTTTCTTTCTTGGGTTATTATTGGTGTTTTTCATCAAACTATCTCTTCCATCGATACTTTATACTCATCCCAATAACACTCCAGCAATTTGGATTCTGGAAATTTTCTTTCTCTTTCTATATCATCAGTTTTCTGTCTCTTCAGGATCCTTTTTACCAGCATAAAAACAAAGTGAAAGAAACAAAACAAATAAAAATTTGCTCTTAAATATATATCCCTCTCCAAATTCTTATACTGTCTTTAACCTTTCTTTGCTTCAGCCATACATTATTACCTCGTTGTTTCTTAAGCATGCCAAAGTATTCTCATCTCAGAAACTTTCCATTTGCTGTTTATGTTACCTTTCCATAAATGTCCTATGACATACTGTTACAACTCTTTCATATGTCTGCTCAAATGACTAACTCACAGTCCTTTTTCCTTGTTTGCATTACAGTTCTTTATATTAATCGTTGCAATGAAACATAGTATATATTTCATATGTATTTTGCATATGATTTGGAAAGTATGACTGATGAGTGCAGTAAATTTTCCAAGTTTTACTTACTTTTAGACTCTTAGCAACTACCATTTCCCCTGCCACCACTTTTGTCGATGCCACTGACATATTTTGTAATGGTTCCTAATTGCTCTCCTTACTTTTATTATCCTCCACGCCTTTTCTTCCAGTTCACAACATAAAAGCCAAAAAAAAAAAAGTCTTTAAATTATAATTTATATCATATTACATTTCTGGTCAGTAATTATCCAGTATCTTCCATGTCACTCAGAGTGAAGTCTACAGTCTCTATACTTTCATCTTTTGTTTTCTCATCATGGTGTTTGAGTTTTTAAAACTATGCTTTGAGGACTTGTTTTATTAATTCATGGTAGTATTTTGAGTCATAACTTTGTTTGCTCTGTAGTAAAATTTTTTGATGATGTTCTTTTATTTCTATTCTTCTACTTTTCTCATTTTTCTTACAGTATCTTTGTATAGCATATATATATATGTATATATGTGTGTGTGTGTGTGTGTGTGTGTGTGTGAACATATATATGTATATATATTTAATACAGAATCATTATTTATTCTGAAATTGGTGTTTGTTTAATTTGACTACCTATTTTAAAAATATTTTTGTGGTATAGAAGTCGAAATCATGATCCAGACTACGAGAAATCTTTAGTATAGAGTTTTGTATGTTAGGGAATTATTTTAGCAGGAAAAACCAGAATGGAATAGATCCTTCAGGCAGCACCTCTGCTCCTTTTTTTATGCTCTAAAAAGAGATTGTTATTTTTCCCTTTCAGAGTATGTCACCTACCCTGGAGTACTGCTTTTTGAACGTACTGTCTATATTTTGAATATCTGTCTATATTTTGGAGCCTCTGGTGTCATTTGTGAGAGCCATCATATATGAACTTTCTCCTAGTTGACACTACCTTCTCTAAAACAGATATTCAATCTCAGATATTTTCTATTTTATCTAAATGTAGAACTTGGATTCTCCCTGATATATCCACATGTTTCCTGAGAGGACAGAAGAAATCATCTTTACTAACTCATTTAGAATATGAAATATCAAAAGTTATATTTAAGTGGCTTCTTAATAGAGGAAAACTTTTAATTGAGGATTGATTACTGCAAGTTTCAATTAGAGTTTCTTCATGATATAATTATCAATTGTGCATTTAATAACATGATAAATATTTCCCATTTTATATATATATAATTATTGACATAATTATCAATTGTGCATTTAATAACATGATATATATTTCCCATTATATATATATACACATATATATATACACACATATATATGTATTATATATATATGTGTATATATATATATGTGTATTATATATATGTATATATATATATAAGCTGTTATGTTTGTGCTTCTAAATACAACATTGAAATTACATATTCTCTGTAACGATTCAGGTATTAAAGGCATAGAAATTTTAAATCTGAAGTCCAAAATGTACCTCTCTCTTCAAGAGAAGACTGAGCCTACATGAATTTTAAGACATTTCATACAAAGGACATGCCAGAATTTCTCCAATATGGCCAATGAACACCATGTTATATTAAACATCAATTCATTCATATCTATGCCTAGAGCATTAATGAAACTGGAAGAAGCAATTTAATGACCCGGATACCAAAATTTATTAATGATATAGCCACAGATTTTTAAATCACTTGGAGTATTAAAAAGTAACTCGCAAAGTTTTTCATATATTACATTAAAACTTTTAATAATTAATAAGCCATAGCTACTATGAGAACATTCATACCTCATGTTAAAACATGATTTTCCTCATAATAAGATATAAATATTTTACTCTTATTGAATATAAGCATTTAAAAATCATTTTACAGTGTTTTAGGCAATAAATTTTAACCACAGAGTGGGAGTAATCTGATATATGCACATATAATTATGACTTCTCTTCACAGAAATTTTATAAAATATGAAATTTATTTATATCTTAGAATTTTACATTACACATTAAATTGTTTAATTGCTTTTGGGAGTTGTTCACTGTGTTTTTTATAAGTTAAAATTTGTTAATCATTTGAGGCAGTAATTAGTGGTATAATGTAGATAGGTGGGGCAGAATAGACAACATCTTGAGCTGAAGCTCATATGTTTGGACCTATACGGTTAAAATAGGAATAAGTCTATTCAATGTTCCTTTGGAAGGAGACTGATTTCTTTTTCCTAAAAAGAAAGTGATATAAGGCAAACTCGATATAGCAAATAAATATTTTTTGTGTTAGGAGGACACTGAATTTTGAACACATTAACACTTTCATCTCTAGTTCATCTCCAGGAACAGCTATTAATATAATAAAACCCATGTATAACTAAGGCCATGTAGAAATGGTAAGATTTGTATTTAAAAACTAAACACATTTAAGTCTGAGGTATAAAATCCTTGTTTTTCTATCTTACATAGTTTGTGGCATAAATATATGCAAGATGCAATTAAGATTTTATTTTGGCAATATTTTGTACTTCATGAGAGCAAGTTTATGGAGAATAAAACCTGTCATGCTTAAAAAAAGGAAGATGACACATAAGGGAACAATGGAAACACACTGAAAGAGAAAAAGCATCCGGCTGAAGTAGAACACTCTTGAGACTGGAGGAAGGAATTTAATAGCACTGGTATTGATGACTGGAGATGATTGAAGTCTGTTGGACTACACCTTTCTATTCACCTTTCTGTTAGGAATAGGGAAGGGTAAATAAAGTTGAATGAGGAAGACCACCTTTTCTCTGGAGACACCTTTCATAGTACTGGCGATAATTGCCTCTGTCTCTAAATGCAATTGTGTTTCTGTTGTGGAGGTTACTGTGAGTCTTGCTGATCTACTCTTTGTTGGTCTTAAAAGTTTCCTAACTCTCATAGGGAAAATCTTATTCTTTAAATCTCAAGTACCTACTGCAGCATATTAAATTATTAAACACTAATATAAGAGAAAAAAGTGCTATAGAGGAACAAATAGACACATATTTCATAAGAATAGTATGCTAGTCATGTAATTCTAACAAAATAACTAAATTCACTTTTATAGGAAATGAAAAAAACTGAAGATCAGCATTTTTATATTTCTCATTCCTTTCTCATACATATTTTCATTGCTTTTATACTTAAACAGTTTATAATACTTGAATTTTGTTTTGTGAATATAATTTCTCCAGTTAATTATACTTTAGTCTACATGTTAAAAGAATTAATATTCATTATGATTCCATTTGCCACAACTTCCCCTAACTGAACTCTTTGTTTTGATGATTCATTTGTGTGGCCAGATATTAAATTACTAGTACTTTCAGTCTGTTAAATTAATTCAAGAGAAAGAAGAAATAGAAAAGGCAGTCTAGGCTTATAGCTAAATATACAATAATGTAAATTTTATAATTGTAGTGGAAAAGTAAGCTTTATCATTGGATAGTAACATAAAAGGTCTTGTCTCTGAATGTTTGTAATTTGCAAAGACACAGCTCACTTTTCAAACAAGAGGGATTATAATGGATACTCTCAGTTTAGAATAGCTTCTCTTTTCTTTCATTGATATTGGGAAAGAGGCACATGGATCATCAGCAACCAAGGGAACATACAAAAAAAAAGTAAGTTAAGCCAGCTTTTTTCTAATAAATTGCACTTACAGAAACTCAAAGAACTTTTTGAATTTAAGGCAAATTAATGTCGAATACTTTAAAGTTAAATGTCAACTCATAACCCAGAGCAAGCAGAAGAAGGGAAATCTGAAAGACCAGAGTAAAAATCAATGAAAACGAAAACAGAAAAATAGTAGAGGAAAATCAAGAAAGTTGAACACTGCTTCAGTTTTTAGAAGAATCAATAAAACTGATAAATCTCAGCCAGTCTAACCAAGAATAAAAGAGAGAAAAAAAATACAGTTTACCAATATCAGAAACAGTCTTTACATACAGTAAAATAATAATAAGGAATAAAACAAACAACTCTATTCATATAAATCTGAAAATTTAGAAAAATTGACAAATTTCTTGAAAGACATGATCTCACAAAATAAACTACCCAAATAGTACTATAGCATTTAAGAAATTTAATTTTAATTTAAGAGTTGGCAAAAAATATAAATCCCAGACTAAGATGATTTTACTAGTAAGTATAAGGAAGAAATAATACTAATTCTACCATTTTTTTTTAAAGAAAATACAAGAGAAGGAAACACTTCTCAAATGATTCTTGAGGTCGACTTTATTGTAATATAAAAAACAGACAAGGACATTTCAAGAAACCATAAACCAGTATTACTTATAAACATAGATGAAAAAATTCTCAACAAAATATTAGCAAATTTAATTCAACAATAGATAAAAAAGAATAATACATCAAGAACAAATAGGAGTCTGCCTTAAGAATGCAAGATTGTCACCATTTGGAAATCAATGAATGTATTTCACCATAATAATAAACTAAATAAGGAAAAAAATTAGATTAACATAATAATGCAGAAAAATCATTTGACAAAATTTAATGTTCATTCATGATAAAAACATTCATCAAAGTAGGAATAGAAAGGAACTTTCTTTACTTGATAAAGGGCCTTTATAAGAAATCATAGAGCTAACGTTATATTTAGTGGTAAAAGTTTGAATGTATTGCCTCTATGATTGGATAAAGGCAAGGATTGTCTTCTCTTTCCAGTTTACTATACTTGAATTCCTAGCCAGTATATAAGAGATTGATGAAACATACAAATGCTACATACCGAATATTTGTGCCTCCCCCCAAATTCATGTGTTAAAACCCTAACCCCCAAGGTGATGGTATTAGGAAGTGTGGCTTTGTGAGGTTATTAAGTCATGAGAGTGGAGCCCTCACGAATGGGAGTAGAGCTCTTATAAAAGAAATTGCACAGAAATTCCTCACAGATTTTGCCATATAAGGATACAGCAAGAAGTCATCATCTGCAACCTGGAGGATATTCACCAGAATAGGACTATATTGGCACCCTGCTCTGGAACTTCCAACTTCCAGAACTGTGAGAAATAAATTTCTATTGTTTATAAGCCAGCCAATTTATAGAATTTTTGTTATAACAATAAAAATAGACTAAGACACTGGATAAGACAGAATGAAGTTATTTCTATTTGCAGAAGGCATAATTGTCTATATAGAAATACTAAAAAAATCCTACTAATATGCTATAAGAACTAACAAAAGAATTTGGAAGTGTCATTGGAAACAAAGTCATCATAGAAATATCATTGCATTTTTAAAACTGTGGTAAAAAAACACAACATGAAGTCTATCCTCTTAATTTTTAGGTGTAAAGTACAATAGTAAAGCACAATGTTACATAGCAGAGCCCTAAACCTTGACACCCATTGAACAGCAACCACCCATTTTCCATTTCTTTCAGCCCTTGGCAACAACCATTCCACTTTCTACTTTGATGCGTTTGACTACTTTAAATACTTCATAGAAGTAGAATCGTTCAGTTTTTGCCCTTTTGTGACTGGCTTATTTCACTTATTTCCTCAAGGTTCATCTATTTTGTAGTACATGACAGGATTTTCTTTTCTTTTTACGGCTGAATAATATTCTGTGTATATATGCCACATTTTCTTCATTCATCATCAATGGACATTTAGGTTTCCATCTCTTGGGTACTATGACTAATGCTGTAATGAACATGAAATTGCCATTATCTCTTTGAGATTTTATTTTCAATTCTTTTGGATAAATACCTTAGAGGTAGGATTGCTGGATCATATGGGAGTTCTACTTTTAATTTTTTGAGGACCCTCCACCAGCAATGCCTAGGTGATGGTATTAATTTCTTCACATCCTCACATTTGTTATTTTCCAAACTCTAGTTAATAGTACTGTTCTAAGGTTAATTTTCTAGTTTTTACAGATGATAACACAGGGATAGCTGGGTGAAGGGCATATGTGACTGTATTCTTTTTTTTTTTTTACACCTACAGGTGGCCTCCCATCCAAGTACTAACTAGGCCTAATCCTGCTTAGCTTCCGAGATCAGAGAGGTGAAGCACATTCAGGGTGGCATGGTCGTAGATGTGACTGTATTATTCTTATGTAACTCCTTTTTAAGTTTAAAGTTATCTTTTAAAAAATAACTATTAATTTAAAGCTGCTGACTTTGAGGAGTAAAATAAATATACTCTAAACATTTTAGCTCCATGCCCTCTAGATTACATCATTTAAACTTTACTTTTCAAGGAGAGACTTAATGCTTTTTTTATGAAATACAACAGTAAATATAAGAGTAGAAAAATTTCATATTTTTTTCCTAATGTTTGTATTATATTTTTACAGTATTTTAGAAGGGTTGCTGATTACCTTTACAAAGAGGTAAGAACTGCCCCATTGATGAAACTCACTATTTTTTTCCAGTTTCTTTCCATTTTCTTTATAATTAAAAGTATATATAAACTAATATAATACTATAAGATGTAGGGAGATAGATTCTGGTCTTAATAACTGAGGTCAAAGAGGAAAGAGATGACCCATAGCCAACTGCAAGTGGGTTATAATGATTTTTCTGTCATATTTACTAGACATTTAATTTCCTGATCAATCTTATGTCACTCAGCTCAGCCTATGGCATGCATGACAGTCTTCATGCACTAGAAGCCTCACATTATGTTTTCACAAATCATCAACAAGAATTGTTGAAAATAATACTTGCTTGACATTTTTCTGAGGTGACATTAGTTTTCAATTTAATTATAGTGTTTGTAATCTAAGTGTGACACTTATGAAAGAACACAAGTAACATCAGGATGACTGGGAGAGAGATACTTTCAGCCAGAACAGTTTATTCTTACACATCAGCTCCTTTTTTTCACCCTGGCATTTTCAGTTGCAGAAGATTTGGCTGTGAGAGAAGGAAGTTTGAATTTGATCTGGCCCTACTTCTCTTAATGATGTGCTTGAAAGTGACATGAAACTTTCTAGTTTGAAGAAATAACCATTAAAAAACAGTAAAATAGCTTTTTTACCTCACTAAATGCTTAAACCTCTTCCCTGTTGGGGGAGAAAAGACAGGTTTAAAGAAAAAAAAAAATCCCTGCATTATTGAAAATGTATCAGTCTCCCAAGGCTTCATTGTCAGTTTCCACTATTGTGTACTGAGACAGTCCTGTCAGATTGGCGTTTTGTGATTATCTGGTAGAGGTGATGCAATTGAAAATGCCATTTTGATGAAGAGTAGACAGATATAATCTCTTTCTATTTGAAGGAAATCAAGCTAAACCATTGGGGGGCTTTATCAATGTTACTTAATTATAAGCTCAGATAAATGGTGGGTATTGTGAATTCAACATTATTATATTATTTTTCTCAAAACAAAGTTATATTTAATCTGCTTATTTTATAGAGGAATGTTTAACTAGAATTAAATTTATAGGATTATTTTTCTTTAATGAAGGTGAAAAATATACCCTAAATAACAATTATTTGGAAGGATCGAGATATGTGGTAGATTATCAGAGTACTGTTCTCCAGTGTATTTAGCCTAGTCTACCTTTGGGTAATCCTTTACCACACTGATTCTGAGCTTGGTCATTTGACTTCTTTTGACCAACAGAACAATAACTTACATGATGCAAGCAGAAAGATGAAAAATGTTTACACAGTGCACTCTCACTCCTTTGAAAATCCTTCAACTGCCACCATGTAAAGAAGCCTAAACTTGCATATATAATGAAAGACACATATGACTCATTTTTCCGTATTGCCCTGGCTAATGGTTAGTTAAATTCTAAAAACACAGATGAATGTAGTGATATAGACACATGAGTGACCCCAGACAAAATCAGAAAGCAAAATGTCCAGCTTAGCTCACTCAGGTAGTTTACCATTTAACTAATAAGCTAAATAAATGCTTATTGTTTTAAGCCAGTGAATTTAGGACTTTTTTTACAACGCCAAAATTAATAGACACTAGGAATACTAGGAATGACTTATCACACTCTGAGGCATGCCATATAGAGTGGGTAGCACAGTGCTTCAGGAACAGAGTATATAACAAGACCCTTTGTGCATGAACCATACAAAAGGGAAGTTGTCAGAGAGTTTTAAGAACAATATTCAAGAGAGCAAAAGATCCACTTCCTGGACTGTGAGATAGTGGACTACTGATACATTTCATAGATCGCGATACCAATTGGTGAAATGAGGATTTGTTTGTATAACTCAGATGGAATGTTTTAAATCAATCTTCAATAATTTTAATATGTAACAGCATAAAGCAATAACATTAATGAGAAGATCTCATTTGGATCTTGATTAGAACAAACTGGTTGTAAATACACAATTTTTAGTCAATTGTAAAAATTTTGAGGAAAGGCAATAGTGATATTAAGTTAATTTTATAACATTAAGTGTGATACCTGTATGACTAAAAGTCATAAGCATGATATTACTAAAAGTCACATCTACTAAAGATATCTAGTGAGGTATTTAATAGTGAAATGATTTTATATCTTGAATTTACTTTAAAATATTCTAGCTACCTCCCTCCTCCAAATGGGGAGATAAATGAAATGAGCATTGCAGACTATTGATGATTGTCAAAACAGAATTATGGATACATGGATGCTCATGCTATTCTCTTTACCTTTATATGTGTTTTTAAATGTTCACATTTTAACAACTAAAGTAATAAAATATTATGATTCTCTCATTCCTTTTCAAAATTTATAGCATTATCAACCTAATGAAACTTCTGTTTCTCTTCATTTAGAGATGGAAAACAGATTCCGAAACTTCTCTGACATTATAAGCCACTAGCATTCTGAGTTATTTTGAGGACTTAATAGCCAAAGAAATATGTTATATTTCCTGCTAATGGGGCAGGTGGAAGATCAAGCAATTAACTGGGGGAAAAATGACATTACAGTATTTTTACATGATATATTGAGCAGTTCAGGCTGGTTATATTTCATCGTAATTTTTTTTTTCTCTGAAAGATTTCCTCTAAAGATACTTGATGTCATTTTTGATATTAAATCAAGATTGATATTTTACCTTATTATTCTATAGCTCTACATCACGAAATTCATCTAATATCTTTACATGACAAGAATACAATGGTGTGTGAAAGAGAAAATGGTAAACTGAGAATAATTTTGATGATAAAAATATAAAGTAAACAAAAATATTTTTAAAATATTAAAGAAAAACTATTTAAATTGAATGATATTAGTTTGTCCTCATTCAACTACTAAGTCTAAGTACAAACTATATGGCAGGAACAGTTGGGCTTTAAAAATTTGAGCGTGTTTAAAATAGGCAAAGCCCCAGACATCATATTTATGGTCTATCATGAAACACAGACATTAAACTATAAACATGGCACATATTTTTTCTTAGTTCTTAATGAAATGAGATTTTATCAGAATGGCTAAAATATAAGGGTTATAAAGGTCCTTGTAAGCCATGTTGTGAAACTTGGAAGTCAATAATAAATATTAAAAGGCAAGTAATTTAGCTATTTTTATGTTTTTGAATTATGCTTTGGCTGTGGCCAATATGTGACAAAAACAAAACATGATGGTAATAAATATAATACCAAGGGAATACTTTTAATAAAAGAAAGGAATATAGTCAAGAAATATAAAGTTATAAATGTGTATAGTCTTTATATTGAAGGCACATAATTAGATTTAACATATTACAAAAACTTAAGACATCATAGTTATAAGAATTCAAAAATGTAAGCAAGGTCTGGCCTGGTTAATACTTGGATGAGAAACCACTTAGGAAGACCAGGTGCTGTAGGTGTAAAAAATAAAAAAATAAGAGATTGTAAATTGACAAGATCCTTGCAATCTGCGAGGTCAACCAAGGGTTGCCTCACCTAAAAAAAAAAAAAGAATTTAAAAATGAATAAAAATACATGAGTATTTGTCCATTCATATTAAAGACAAATGTCTTAATTATGGGTTAATAATCATTAACTTTGTAATTATATCAAAAATTTATAATATCTACTATAATTTATTGATATTTTCAAATAGTCATACATTTTGATAAAAATCTTGCTTCAAAAATATTATATTATACCTTTTAGATATTTAATAATATAAATAATTAGACATATTTAAATTATGTGATTAGTAGTAAGGGCATAACAAAATCTAAAGCTGATCACAGAGAGCATTACAAGTATAATTAGATTTTATTTACAAAATTTATTGTTTCAGAAATGTGTGATCAATATGTTAGTGAATATTCAAATTCTCAGAGTTTAGAAAATTACTTGAATATTTTAAAATTCAGATTAACTCAATTTTATGATTTTAGAAACCTATTCAAAAATCAACTTTTAAAAGTCACTTTTCTTAATAAATTTTAAACAGTAGCATTGTCATTTTTCATCATCATAGAAGAATATAATAATGGATTCTTATGTAGTATTCTAAAATCACATAAACTAATAAATCTTTGGATCAGGATAGGTTCCCTCAGTGACAATAGCTTGCAGGCATTACATCTTGCTTAGAGAACAAGTGGAAAATGCATTGTATATCATACATAAAGAGGAATATCTATTATATGAGTAATGCAATGGAAGCAGATAGGAGCTATGAAAACTACAGTCACATCAGATGTTAAGTCCAGCTGCCAGTAAGGACAAAGAGATAATAAATGACTCAAAATTGGTGGTAAAGGATAAGTAAATACTTCTGGAATTGTAAAGGCCTCTCAAAATCTACTGTTTCATAAAAACAATAAAGAACCCTCTCAAAAAAATTTTTTAAAAGCCAATATTTTCTTAACTTTGGAAATTACCCAAAGGCTTGCAAAAATTAGACAAGCAATTATTCAGGAAAAAAATAGCTAACTCTTTAAGAATAGCTGGATTTGTGACAATTTACGTCGTTGACCAAGTCCCTTGCCCCTCACTCCAACTCCACCATTGTCTTAACATCCAGCTGCCTCAAACCATGATATTGTGAAAACTAGTCACTGGAGGGAGCTGACTGAGTTTAGAATTTCTCATAAATCCCATTTATAAGGCTTGTTTTTATTTGGCCTGACTCAGAATACTCTCAGTGGGAAAAGTTCTGTACCCATGGTATTGGTTTAAAACTGAAGAATTATTTAACCTTAAAGTATGAGACTATTATATCAGTTAGATCAAAGAATAAACTAGCCAAAAAGTTGAAAAAGAGAAACTGAGAATTATATATTCTTAGAGGGCTTTGAAAACCTCCAGCATATTTCTGCATATCTAGAAGTCCACACACATGTGCAGAGATGTGAATAAGGCAAAAAAAGAAATAAATACATCCTAATCTGTTACCTCTAGCAGGTAAAAGAAGAAGAAGAAGAAGAAGAAGAAGAAGAAGAAGAAGAAGAAGAAGAAGAAGAAGAAGAAGAAGAAGAAGAGGAAGAAGAAGAAGAAGAAGAAGAGGAAGAAGAAGAAGAAGAAGAAGAAGAAGAAGAAGAAGAAGAAGAAGAAGAAGAAGAAGAGAAAGTTAAGAGTAAGACAGAGTTTTGAACTGCCTTAGAATTAAGGCATACTTCAAAATGCTTACAGCCACTTGTAAAAAAGGTGGGAGATGTATTGATTCAAAGCATTTAAAGAAATCTCAGTTCAAGAATTAGTAGATTATTAAGCTAGCATAGTAGCAACTTCAGTGGCCGTACATGACAAATAATACAGACTTTACAGAATTTTTCCAGGAAATTAATTAAAGGAAAAAAATCTATCAGCAGTAGCAACAACAACAGCAACAACAAACGCACAACAAATAACAAACAAGAAATACAACAAACCCTGGAAGGGAGGATCTAATTTTTAGCATTGCTCATTATATTATTTAAAATGTCCAGTTTTAAAGACAAAAGTGTGAGACATGCCAAGAAATAAAACACTTAGGAATAAATTTAACCAAGGAAGTGAAAGATCTATACAATGAAAACTAAAAGACTTTGTTGAATAAAGTTAAAGAAGACACAAACAAATGGAAAGACAACCCATGTTCATGGATTGGCAGAAAAATACTGTTAAAATGGCCATACTAACCAAAGCCATCTACAAATTCCCCATCAAAATGCAAAAAAAATATTCTTCAAAGAAATAAGAGAAAGAATCCTAAAGTTTGTGTGGAACCCCAAAAGACTCTGAATACCCAAAGCAATCCTGAGGGGAAAAAAAAAAAAAAGAAAAAAAAGCTGGAGATATCACACTCCTGATTTCAAACTGTACTACAAAGCCATAATAACAAAAATAGTATGGTACTGGTGCAAAAATAGGCATATAGACCATTGAAACAGAACTAGAGCTCAGATTAAATCTCAGCATGTGTGTTAAACTAATATTTGACTAGGGAGCCAAAAACATCCAATGGGGGAAGGGAAGTCTTTTCAACAAATAGTGCTAGGAAAATTAGAGAAATACATGCAGAACAATGAAATTGGACCACTATCTCAAACCACTCACAAAAATTACCCTGAAATGGTTCAAAGACTTAAAAATAAGACCTGATACCATAAAACTCCTAGAAGAAAACATAAGGAAGAAGCTCATTGATATTGGTTTTGCCAATGATTTTTTTGGACATGACACCTAAAGCACAAACAACAGAAGTAAAAATCAACAAATGGTACTACATCCAACTAAAAAGCTTCAACACAGCAAAATAATTCACAAAATGAAATGGCAGCCTATGAAATGGAAGTAGATTTTTGCAAACTATATATCAGATAAGGGATTAATGTTTAGAATATATAAAGTAACACAACTTAATAACAACAAAAAAAATCTAATTAAAAAATAGGCAGATAATTAAATAGACATTTTTTTTTTCCAAAAAGAACATCAAATGGCCAACAGACACAGGAAAAGAAACTCATCATCACTAATCATAGGGAGGTGCAAATAAAAACCAGAACCAGATATCACCTCACACCTGTTATAATGGCTATCATGAAGAAAACAAGAGACAAGTGCTGGTGAGGGTGTAGTGAAAAAGGAACTCTTATACACATTTGGTAGAAATATAAATTAGTCCAACCACTGTGGAATATAATATGGAGGGTCCTCAAAAAGTTAAAAATAGATCTACTATACAATCCAGCAATTCCCCTTCTGGGTAAGGAAATTGGTACTTGAACAACACTATAAACCAACTAGACTACTGCACATCTACAGAACTCTATCCTACAACAGCAGAATACACGCATTTCTCTCATGTGCACATGGGACATTCTCAATGATAGAATATATGTTAGGCCCTAAGACAAGCCCCAATCAATTTAAATGGATTGAAATTATACAAAGTATTTAAAAAGATGAAATTTTATAGTCATTTGCTGACCACAACTTAATTATATTATAAATCAATAGCAGAAGGAAATGTGGGAATTAACACACTACCAATTAACCAATGGGTCAAAGAAAAAATTACAAGGAAAATGGGAAAATATTTTGAGATGAATAAAAATGACAAACCTTTAGCTAGAATAACCACGTAAAAGACAGTGACTCCAGTTACTAAACTCACATATGAAAAAGGTGACATTACTACCAACCTCATATAATAAAAAAAGATCAGAGAATCCATTGAATAAATTAGACAATGTAAATGAGATGGACAAATTTCTAAAAGACACAAACTACCAAAACTTAGTAAAAACAGTATGGCAAAATAAGAGTAATCTGTAAGAAGATTTTAAGAAAAGATATGATATTTGGCTTTAGACATAGTAAGTTAGCTTATATTGAACTCATGTCTGCTGATTACAATTATAAATCTAGAATAAAGTAGAAATCAATTCAAGTATTGAACAGTGACCAAGGCATACAAAACTGGATAAGACATGAGTCATGAAAAACAAATCACTCTGAGGGAGATGTATATTTATATGACTTTTTCAGAAGAAACTCTCTATTGCTTTAGCCCACAGGAGTTTGAAGTAGACAATAACAAACTCCTCTTAGGGGCCTGTTGCAGAAGGACTTTCCACAAAGCTACAGGGAGTATACACAATAAACAGTTTCCAGTTGTCAGTCCTTTAGGTATGCCTTCCCAGGGCTACCTGTATCTGGTGATTTAGTGAGGTGTGAAAGCAAAGGCTCATCCATTTTGGTTCAAGAAGTATACTTCAGACATACAATATTTACTCCAAAGCTCCCCATCAGCTTCGTTGGGCTGAGGCTATTGGGAAGTCTTTGCTGTTTAGCTTCTCCCTCTGTCCATTTCTGCTTATTTTCCTTTCCTTTCATAGTTGTTATTTCCTTAAAAAATACAAAACTCTATTTTAAATCTGCTTCTAGAAAAAAAATAAGCCATAACGCTTCATGCCAGGATTGGGCCAAGGAAGCAGGCAATAAGTTGAAGCTAGAGGCTAAATCCTTTGTCTGACTGATGTTGAGAAACATGCATGGTAGGTGGAATACAGATAGCCCCTAAAACAAATTAATAGTCTAATTGATATTTTTTTCTTTTTTACTTGAGATGAATTTGGGTAGTAGAAGTGAATGCACTAAGAAGTAGGGGGAAAATAGCACCTATGCTATTATTGATGCACAGCCATTGGGACATGAAGGAAGCTGGCTATTAAAACAGTGGTAGCTGATAAGGAGCTGAGGGATAAATGATCATGAAGTTTACATTTATTCTCTGATTTTGTTTGTCCTCAGTCCAGATGTACAAATTCTATCTCACAATGGATTCTCTTTGGTCTTGCCATACCTACCATATCTGTGCATGAAGGGCAAGTTTGGCTATGGTCACTTGATGTTCTACAGTCAGAGGTCTTGTCTGTATCAGAGCCCAGGAGTATAGCAGGTTTTACAAAAGTTGTATAATTCTTGTCTGCAAGGTGGCGTGGCTTTGTTCTACGACCCATGTCTTGTATTGTGATTCTTTCATAAGGGATTGTCACAGACTCTACATTTCTCCCTCTGATATCTCCCAAACTATAACATCTGGTAGATCATCTGCTTATTCCTTTCATTCCTTCTTGGAATCTTGTGTTATAATATGATGCCTGGAGCTACAATAGCCATCATATAAGCAAATAGACAAGAATATCACAGTTATCGCAGACCTTGTACTCTGATGTTATTAATCTTTTATTCATAGCTTCCAGAATTTATTTTCACTAAATGCTAACTATCTTCATGGTTTTAGCTATTTTTTTGGTTTGACATAATTTCCTGGTTTCCTCCTTAACTATATTAAAGGATTCTGATTATCAATGTCACAGTCTCAGAGAGGCATTATCCTAACTACCTTATCTGCAACAGTACTCCATCTCTCTCATACTCACATTGTAAATTATTTCTATACATTATTTTTATTAGTAGTATATATATTATAAATATATTATATTATATGTATTTATGTATATTTCTCACCATATCAAATATTTATTGATTTGCTTTTTTCTCCTCAGTTAACAAAATATAAGTTACTTGTAGTTCCCTGGCTTCTCAGGTAATGAAAAAAAAAAACACTTCTGTACTCACCTCTAGATAATTCATCGACGAGCTTCAATTTCATGTCACCTAAAATAGAGTGCTTAACTATTTGTTGAATATTTTTACTAAGAAATTGGAGAAGAGAGATGGCTTCTCTCTTATATAACATGTCTTCTTGTTGGTCTCTAGATTACTATACTATATTTTATTAGAGAATTCCTTTTAATAACATTTAAAAATATTTTGCATATGCATGTTATTGTTTTTATTTGGAAGAAATATCAACAACAGTTAATAGTTTAAGTTTTATTTGGATAAAAATTTGAATATTATTCCAGGAAAGGTTTTAAGACATCTAATGTAATATCCATATTATATAGATGAAGAAACTGAGGCTGAGAGAGATTAAAAGACTATTGCTAGTTCATGGCAGATATGAAATTACAAAACAGAACTTTTGTTGTCCTGTACGCTGCTCAGTATGCCAAGTTGAATCATAATAAAACAATTTTTTTTTTACTATAGATATACTGACAGTTAACATGTGTTGGTATTTCTTGTCTTAGAATTTTAAATTAATACTTAAAAAGTATAACCAACATATGGGTAATTGCATGGGAAATTGATTTTTAATATTTTTAGGTTTTGAAAGTTTCTTATATCACAATCTTACCAAAGAAACTATGGCAAATATTCCAGAAAACGTGTGTGTGTGCATACGTGCACGCACGCACACAAAATAGCACTACAACTTCTTCATCATTTATAACTTCCATATTTTTCAAAACAGATAACTTGGCTCATCCTACTTTGTCACAATTGAATTATGGTATACATATTTCATCCTTTTAATCTCTCATTGTAAGTCTAACTTCACAGCTCTTTAATCATACTTCTGAGTTTTCTTCAAAGCTCTTTTCATTTGTCAGCATCTTTATGACACTGAAGTGTCTCAAACTGAATACAGTATTACAGGTGTGTGACCTTATCAGTTTTTTGTTTATTGCTTATTTTTCACCTGTCACAAAAACATAATGGGAACCTGCTCTGACAAGGCACTTCAATGTATGGGATGGCATTGCTGCATTTAATGAAAGATCTCTGTTTCTCTATGGAATATGTAAAATATAGCTCATCTTTAAAAATTATCATTACATATACCATGACACAAGTCTGTGACATTTCAAGTAATATTTAGATATCTTGTTTGAGTTAGTATAAGCTAAATACTGTCAATTAGTTAATGTTCAACTCTACAAATTTCAGTTCCGCAAGGTTCCTCAAAAGAATTTTAAATGTAAAAGCACAGCGGTCTATCTTTTGCATTGGAAAACAATTGACGCTTTTGTACAAAAAAATAACCATTGGGGCTGTGAACAAATTTTTAAAATAATATCTGGAATTAAATTGTCAGCACTCACTAAACACTTGAGTTTTTGATAAAAGTTAGAAGGAAAATGAAATCTCTTGTATAACTCCTTCCAAAGTATAAAATCTGAGAGTTAACCAGAAGGTAGCTCCGACGATTTTGATCTCTCCCATAAGAGGGAGAGAGAGAGAGACAGTGAGTCAAAGAAAGTAGCATTTCTTTCTCTCTTCAAAGTGAAGGAAGAGGAGTGCAGAAGCTTATCAACTAACTTTTTCGAAAGGTTATGAACCAGCAGATTGTGGCATACTTTGTAAGAAGAGAGTGCCTGGAAACTCCTGGTGGGCACTTAAGAGAATGTAAACAATGGCTCCTGCAGGAGTAGAGTGTGTGTTGATAAGCAATCAGTCTCAGAAAGCGCTTGCCTGAGGTGGGAGAGGTTCACAGAAACAGGGGAGGTGTGTCTATGACTGATTGACAGGGAGTAGAAACCGACATTATAGTATATGAATTACTTTAGCCCTATGTTATTATTATTATTTTTTACTATCTATTGATGGGTTCAATCATTGCCCCTTCTTTCTAAAAATTATATGCACACACACACATATGTATATGTATACATACATATAATTTTATTTACAATTTTAATTACTTTCATAAAATTTAAAATACACAACACAAACACAACATGAATCTAAATCTGTCATTTAGATTTCGTTTGGAGTTAAAATACGTACAGTGAGCATTAAAGGTAATAATGGGGGTTAATTGCTTAGCACAGAGCCTGTCAGAGGTAGTAAATGGGTTTGTGGTCATTACACTGTCAGCTTAATGAGTTTGGGATATTCACTGGTTGTTTTCAGTCACCACCTAAAGGCTCAGAGGGATAGGGGTAAAATAAGAGCTCTTCTGGACTCTGAATGTGTCATGGAGAAAGAAGTCAGCAGTACAGGAAAACTTAGAAGAGTCTGTGTTCTCTGCTGACTAAATTCACTGGATGTTTCTGTTTTGGGTTGCCTTCCTGCCTCTAATTTCCACTTTGGTCTTTGGGCTCAGTCTCGTTTATTAAAATACTTCGGTTTGAAGGTATGGTTCTGATCACCATTTACCTCTTTACTGTATATTAAGTATGTGTTTTAAGAGTAATGACTGAGGTGCACATGCAGATATACAAAGTGGCTACCTACAATATTCCTAACAACCCTCCACATTAAATGATGTTTCCCCATAAAATTCATCCCTTTCATCCAACCTATATCTTTCTAAAATAGAGTATTTGCATTGAGTTCTAGAGAATCACATGTCAGTGTCATCAGTTCATCAGTTTATGGACTCCAATCAAATACTTGGTAATAGTTATAGAACAAAGTAGATTTTAAAAAAAGGTAACTTCAAAATGAGGGGCACTAGCTGACAATGAGAGATATGAATATAGAGTCAAAGGTAGTGTATTCATCAGTTTGAGTTACCATATAGAACAACATGGGCTGAGTGTATTAAACAACAGTTTATTTCTCACAGATCTTCTAGAATTTGGTTTCTTGATATTAATTTTCATTCAAAGGAAGTAAGACTCTTTGGAAGAATGTTTGATTCCAGGATCGGAGCAGGAAAAGTACAAGATAATGCTGAATTTTTAAATTTAAAAAGTTTATTTATTCATTTTTGACAGAAAGTAAGGAAGAAGTCGAAGAGTGATTAGGGACATGTTAAAAAGATACAGAAACCAGCCTGAAGAAGCTTCATTGGCAAAATCTATAATGCTTTAATCAGAAATATATCTATAATAATGGATTATAACACATTGAATAAGTAACCATGAATGTATATTGATAGGAATAAATGAACACGTTGAAATATTGTTGTGGAACAGGATGTTTATATAGTTTCAAAGTATCCTAACCTCACATTCTCATTAGTTACAAAGGGAAATAGAGTAATACTGTGGCAGAGAAGAATTTACATGTGTGGAAAGGACATTACTGTGGCCATTATAGACTGTTAAAATACTAGAATGGAAAAGTAAAGATAAATTGACCAAATAGAGTTAAAGAATAAAACTGAGAGGTAGAAAAAATGATAATTTTCAATTTTGTTGTTTCTGCTTGGGCAAAATTTTCTAATAAATTAGAAGTATTTATAGAATATAAAAATCATTTTTATGTAGCAGTCAATGCATTTCCTATCAAAGCATGATGTTATAGACTAAATGTTTGTGCTCCCTCTATAAAAAATTGATATGTTGAAATCCTAACTCCAATGTTAGGACCTGCATTTGGGAGGTGATTAGGTCATGAAATTGAAGCACTCATGAATGGGATTAGTGCCTTTATAAAAGAGACTTTAAAGAACTCTCTTATCTTTTTCTACCATATGAGAACACAGTGAGAATGGACTAAAATGTATAGAAAGAAAATTTCTTCCATTAAGAGAAGCTGCTAAACAAACATTAAAAGTTAAAGATAATTTATTAGAGGAAAGTTATACTTGCATTTGTATATGCAAGGTGGTAGCAAACAGCATAATATAAATAGCTAGACTTATAAAAATAAAATTTATTATGACCTTATACTTTACAATCTCAATGGAGATAGAAGATGAAAAAACATTAAAAATAATCTCTCAATTTTAATGCAGGACTAATGGAAAACAATGAATGATATAAAAGAGTAAATAGACAATTGATAACTAAGAAGAAGGCAGATAATTTCCTAACTAGAGTTAATTTATAGAATAGTTATAGAGTATTTTTAAGAGTAGACAATGTAAGAATTACATTATTATTATACCTGACTATGTAACCTATTAGTGTCAAACTGTGTCTTTAATTATACATACTGAATTTCATAAAATGTGATCTACCTCAAGGAAAAAAAACAGTGATTTTACAAAGTGCCGAATTTTTTTTTTAAGCATAGACTTAGAAGATATACTTAAACAGGTGGACCAAATAACCATTACTAAAAAGTTATTAGTTAAACATAATACATGGTAGCTTTTACGATATGGTCCTTAAAGGGGAAGATTATAAGTGATCGTGCTCTACATTTTGGTGTCAAGACATAAAAGTTTATCCTAGGCATGCCAGCCTGGAATCCTCATTAGTTTTTGAGCCTCAGTATTCCCAAATTAGACATATTTAAAAATAACAATACATACTTCATAGTCTAATTTGAGGATCATGTTCATTAATATAGTATGTCCTGGCACATAATGTCTGATGATATTAAAGTGTGACATTGGGTACAAAATTCAGGTGGATAAACAGTAAATAGTGTTGGAAAGAAACAGATCCCACATTAGTTTCTGAGTTTTGAACTGATACTTATATAAGGTTAATACCCCGTTAGAGAAAAGAATTGGGATTTTTATCATTCTAGGCTATTACTTCTTAGAGTCGAAGTTTACTTTAGATAAATCCTCTTCAACCTTTGTGGAAAAGTTAAATAAATTAATTAAATAAATTAAACAGTAACTTTAGTCTCATTTCTTGGCCTAAGTTCAAACCCAAATGTTCTTCCTATCAAATAATGCTTGCCAGTCTTTCTAATATCGGTCTTTCATGTTATATAGGTCATAGATTTAAAAGGTTTTTGAATTTTTAACTTTCCTCAATTGTCGCAGTATAGTTTTAATTTTCAGAGTTACTAATGAAGCTCAGGGAAACAACAAATTTAAATATGCATTATTTGTGATGTTTGGACTTTCTTAATATTTTTAAGACATTGATCATTAATGGTTATTTTACAAACATAGTATCTGCCTATTATTAAACTAACTTCTCCCAGATTATGCACAAAATCATAAACAGGAAAAAAAGAAAATACTTTCAGTCTTCTTAAATAATTAATTTTTGTTCCTAAGATTTCGCTGAACCAAAATTTTGCTTGTGTTTAGATACTTCCAGATTTGAATTACATATTATTCATGTAGGCTTTAAGGGAAAACTACTCCATTAACAAAGAAGTGAAGTCTATAAAATTTATTTAGAAAATAATTACCAAGAATGCAAAGAAATAAGAAATATTTCAGGCTTTGAAAAATGCTTCTTTTATATAAGTCCTCCATTTGGTAATGTGTGTTTATTGGGTGATTCAATATTTAATATAACTTTACTATATCTAATAAAGTTCTGGAGTCAATTTCTCCTTTTAGATGTAGCCAACTCTAATTGTGTTCACTTGGGAATGTGCCCTCATTCTTATCTCACTGGGGAAACAGAAGGAAGTCCATTAGAGAGACGCTCTTTTAATTCTTTGTAAAGACTCATCCATTTTGATAATAAACTGGACAGGCATTAATTTAAACAAGTTAAACTTATCTCCATTGCAAAGGACAATTTCACTTTTTTCATGAAGACATTATGGAAAACAAATTATGCAAAGCAAGAATACATATAAAAAGAAAAATTGTTTTTTAACTTATGAAACATATAAAGCAACTGTATTTGTTTAGATACATCAGCAAATTTAGAAACATGGCAATGTCAAAACTTTTGAATGTTTCCTAATGACGGTCTTACATTTAGCCTTAAGTGAAAAAATGAGAAAGAATTTTGACATTTTAGATTTGTTTTAATGTGAAAAGAACACATGTGCTGTTCACAATTTATTCAGAGTTTGTGATTGCCTCATACACAGTAATGATGATAAAATAAACATATAAACACTGTGTTTGTGAAGGAAAAACTAACTTCACATGGACTTTTTTTGGTGCTTGTGCACAGTGTGGGGGCGAAGGGAAAGAAAGAACTCTTTCTCTTCTTGTGAGGTCACTAATCCCATCACAAAGGCCCTGACCTTAAGACCACATTTAACCTCATTACCTCTCAAAGACCTCATCTTAAAATACCTTCAGACTGGAAATTAGGTCTTCAACTATGAATTTGGTGAAGGGGGCTTTGCACAAACATTCAATCTATAACAAGACTTCAAAAGATTGGGGGGGTGGTGGTCATGAAAAAGATATGTGGGAAGTATGCCTATGTTCTAAAATGAGATACTAGGTGTTCTTTAGGAAATTAAGAAATAAGTGGTCTACCTTTGTATTTATTTATATTTCAGTATAATTTTCATAATAACTACTTCTGCCTTCAGCCTACCTCCCTCCTCAGGGTATAAAAAGATTGAAGTTAAACAGGAAAGAAGAAAAACATTTGGAAGGAAAAATGAGAGATTTACTGTCTTTTTGCTTCTTATCCCTGTGGAAGAGGTGGATAGGGCATCTCTTCTCATGCTGATAAATCCCCCTGGAGTTTGAAAACAATAAACAGTACTCAACTCATGTACAAGTAGTCTGAAGTTTTTGATCTACAAAATAGAGAGAGAAAAGACTTCATTGGGAGCTAACTACACGTGTGTAATTTTGGATTGTTTCTCATGTACCTTGTGTGTACTGTGCAAGGAAAGAGCCAAATAGAGGCTGAGTATGCCGCTTTAGAGGACTGTCTGGAGGTCATATAATGCCAACAACAAGGATTGGTCTCTGGATGTCTAGATACTGAAAATATCATAAACAGTCAGCCTGAAAAAATGCATTGCCTTGGTTGAGAAAATGACATTTCAATATTCTCTAAGAAGTCTTATTTTAAGTTAAGAATCTTAAAATATACTCTACTAGAGAGTTACCTTTAGCCAGATTCCAAGCCCCAAGAGAACAAAAATCAAATTATTATACAACTAGATGAATAAAAATGTTTCCAACATTTAAACTTCCTTTCTAACCTCCTCTCTCACTGTTTCCTTTGGGGAGTCATAACCCATGCTTAATAAGCAAGGGAGAAAAGTAAAAGAGCAAGGAGAGAAAGAAAAGACGTCTCCCAAACGTCCCTTTTCCACTTAGATCTCCAGCCTGATTTAGGCCCATGTCAGTTAAATGGAGAATCTTTACTTTAAAATTTATTTTCACTAGTACACAGGATAATTTAATTATTGATTAAATCTTTCATGAGACTGAAAGTGACTGAGAAATTGTTGTTGTTGTTGTTGTGTTGAGTAACCATAAAAGTACTGAAAACTTCCTTGAATTTTATCCAATAGAAGGGAAAGAATTGGTCTCTCATAATGAGTTCATTCAAGAAGTATGGCAAAAGATGTTATTCTCTTGCATTATAGAGAATTCTACTCTGTCTAAACCTTGACTCAGCATAATGTGAAGAATGTTTCATGGTATTTCTACTACAATAAGACCTAAATATTGTATATTATAATACATTTAGGCAATAAGTGGTGGTGTCTGGAACCCAGATATAATTTGAGGGAAAATAATCGCTCAATTTATAGTCCTATTCTCTTTCTCCTTGGGGTTAGACCTCATTACTGAACTTAACTACAGGCTTTCTACAAGCCTAGCAATCTTTTAAGAAGTTTATATGTAGGAACTAGTTTAATCTTCACAACCATGGGTATGTATGAGGAAACTGAGAAAAGGGAAAGGAAGTGGTATAACAAAAGTTGGAGGTGAGAAGTATAGAGCCAGGATTTGAGCAATGTTTGTGTAGATTCACAACTTTGTCTTAAATACTATGCTCTTGCTGTTGAATTTGTGATATCAAATAGCCTGGATTGGTTGAACAGCTCATTCTTGAGAACCAAATTTTGATGTCCCCTTATGGAAGTTCACTCTTTCAATCTCTTTCCTTAAATTTATTATGTAATTTGAATTCAATTGAACCCACCTCCTCGGACTCCACATGTGTATTTAGCACTGTATCATTGCACAACTTCACTGCACACCTTTCACATCTTAGTCCATATAATGGCAGTGTCCAGAACTGGAAAACACAAAGTGTGTGTCTGTGCACAGTGGCCTTGTGTTTACTTCTGTTCTCAAGGCTTTGTGCAGAAGAATACACTGGTTATGCATACAGATGAAAGCCAGATCACAAAATTTATAAATCCCTGCTTTTCTACTTAGTACTGGTTTAAAAGGCAACAGTATATTTAATCTCTACAGCTCAGTTTATTTATTTGAAAAATGGGAATAAAATTAGTGTAATATTACAAAGTATTCTTGTAAAAGTCAAATTAGATATGCTAAACTACTGGACTTAGCTCATGTAAGTAATCAAAAGCATAACTTAATTTAATGTTATTATTGAATATTGAATTAATTAAATTTTTATTAATGCAGATATGTTTAGCAACATTAGCAAAACTATTTCATTGCAAAATGAATAAATTTTTAAAGAGTGATATCAATTTTAAAACACACTTAAAAATACTATTAGGTGCTTATAATCAAAAGAAATATAACTTTAGAGAGCTCAAACAAATGAGTAATGTACAAGCCAGAAATAACACATTGATTCATTTATATTATTTTCTCTATTTTGTGTTTAAAGTTTATGCCTTCTTTGTTTGGCAGAGAGAACATGAAGAGATTCTTAAAAAGTCATTGCCCAATCACAACTAAACAGTGTGAAATTAGTCTAGAGCACTTCAGAGCAAACCCGTGTCCAAAGGAGAGATGTGTATTCCCTACAGCATTCACAATTCATTCCAAGAAAAGCTTGATTCTTTTTAATGCAAAGGAAGGTAGAATTGGGGGAAAAAATTAATTGTCAGAGTCAGTAACATTACCTGAAGCTATAATAGAACAGAGTTTAGCAAGCAAGCAGTGTGGGGTCAGAGAGAGGAAAAGAAAAAGAAAAACACATTATTTATGAGATATTGTAAATGACCTACTATAAAGAGGATATAAATATCTCTAAGTAATCATGATGTATTTTCACCAATGAAATTGAATTTTATATATCAAAATTTCTTTTGATCAATTATTATTATAATCTAACTAATTAAAAGTATGAAAATAGGCATGTCCATTTTCAATTCTGAATGAATTTCACTGGAATGCAATATAATAAGTTTTCTTTTAAACTAACTAAATTAAATTCCCATTCCTAGTATATTCATGTTAGTAACTCAATGTATTTCTTCTTTACCCCTTCATATTTTAGTATTCATGTAATTAAAAATAAATGTTGGCTAATATATCAAATATTTATTCATTTTTATTCATTAATTCAACTTATATTTATTGAGCACTCATTGTACCAGACACTAGGAATGTAGTGATGAAGAAAATATCTTTTCATGAAGCTTGCTTATTACTGAAGGAGGTTGAAAATAATTAAGATAAAAATATGAAATGTGCAACCTATTATATTGGTCATAAAAGCAAAGGAGAAAAGAGAATAGGAGATATTGGAGAGGTGTTGCAATAGCTCTAAATTTGAGACCTGAGCTACTGGAAGATAAAGTTTACCATTTAGAAAAATGTGGAAAACTGTGGAAAGGGCAGCTCTATGAGGAATAGAGATTATCTCTGGATGTGTTAAATTTTTGATGCTTATTTAATATTCATTGAGATTTAAGAGTCTGTTGTTCAAATAAGTGATCTGGGCTAGAAATAGCAACTTGTAAATAATTAGTATGAGTATGGTATTTAAAATTAGGCAAATGGTGAAACTGTATGACATCACCAAAGGAATAAATATAGATAGAAAGAGACTTAATTCAAGGACTGAACAGACTCTGGTGTTAAGACACTGGAATATTTAGATAAAGAGAATCTGGCAGAGCTTACTGAGGAATATCAACTAGAGATAGAAGGAAAACAAGTTTAATGTGGCAAACTGGAATACAAATGAAGGAAGGAGCTCCAATGAGAAGAGAAGGTCATGTGAAATATATGATTATATGTATGTATATATGTATGTGTATATATGATTCATGTATATATATATGTTATATATATGTTCAATGTGTTAAATGCTGTTGACGGGCAAAGAAAAATGAATATGCAGCAGTGTTGATATTGTTGTAGTGGAGTAAGAGCCTGGAAAGAAAAGTTGGACACAGTTTATGTAGAAATTTCTTTCAAGGAGTCATCTGTAAAAAGAAGGACTGGGGCTGTAAATGGATAGAATGTGAAGTTAATAGTAAATTGTTTTTTTAATTTTTTTATGTTTGGTTGAATGAGAGAAATTATAGCACATCTGTGTGTTTATGGGAGCAATCTAGAAAAATAGAAATATTGATACAGAAAATAGGGATGGCATTGCATGGGTTAAAGGGTTTTGAACCTAGAATTTTATAATTAGTAATTAACTACTGTGGAAACAAATACATTTTTACAGTACAGGGCCTCAGGATATATACTTTTGAATGATTAACCCACGGATACACTCAGAAAAACATTAACGACAAAAACAATAACAAAAGAATTAAAAATATTGTGAACAAGAACATCGGCATGTTCTGGTGATCATTAGGTCTGGTTGCAATTGCTCACCACTGGGGAGTAACCGGGGCATCTTGGGGATGGGTCTGGGTACATATTTGAAGATCTACTTACAGGAAAGTCAAAGATCAAATATGTCTGCCTGCAAATAGTGATGCTCAAATTATGGTCTTGTGTTCAGTACTCTTAAGACCTGGGATAAAACATGGTAGAAAAAATAAGCTTTAAGCTCCTGAAGATTTGTCTTTATTTTTTTGAGTATTTTCTAGTAGTAAGAAAAAAATCAGGCATGTTTCCTCAATACCATTCGATATATAAAGTATACTGTCATACAGATTTTTTAAAAAACAATAAAAATGACAAGATAAAAATAAAATAGAAATATCAATTCTTGTTATCATAAATTGCAACATACCAATATACTAGCAAAATAACACCACTTTGGATTCCACTACTGCATAGTATTAAATTCAAAAGCGATTTTTTAATGTTGATTAGGTGCTGTTTAACTTTATGATAAAGAAGAATGTTGATATGTAAAATGAGACTTTTCTTCTCTGATATTCTTTTTACCTGTTGGTAAAAGAACACCTCAGAACTCTTTGGGACTCTTTCCTGATTGTCAGCTGTTTTCCGAATATCTGGCAGGATCTTGAAGTGTTTTTGTGGTACATGGGAGGGTTCTAGTGTTCTGAGCTTTGCCAAAACAGTTTAATAACCTAAGTGTGGAACTGCAGTACACCTAAAGGGAACTCAGGATGGAATAAAGGGGGTAATTGTCATAACTATTAAACTCACAACAGGAGGGGACCCTCAGACACTTCAGGAAGCCAGGTTCTGCCTTCAAGACTAAAGGAGACTAATGATAACATACAGATTAAATGTGTCATTACCTTTTTGAAATAAAAGCTTGTAATGAAAATTAATTTGATTTATTGAAAATATAAAGAGGGAATATTTCTTGCTCTTAGGGTTTACAAACTAAAATTTATAGCAATTTCATTAATTGCTTCATTTCTAAGCATAGAGTAATAGAGGCAGAAAAAAGTGAAATTGTGGATTTACTAGCATAAAAATGACTCCAGTTTGAATATATATTGGGTTAACTTGCTTTAACCTCTTCTGTGACTGCAGTTAAGAATGGAATTAAAGACTGCTGACTGAACCATGTGCATAGGTCATGACTAAAGGAATTCTTTAACATGTAGAAAATGTTGTAAAATAACAGCAATGAGATATATATTTTTCTTGCCCTTTACAGATTTTTGTTTATTTTAATTTGAAAACATTTAGACTGATATTTTGGGTATATTTCCCCTAGAAGCATACCTGAGGCAAATATTCACATGCAAGTTGTTTATTTGAGTAGTGATCCAGGAAACTCTGGCAAGGAATGTGGAAGTGAGACAGAAGTGAAGAGAGCCAACATCAGATGCATTATCAAATAAGCTACTGCTATGGGTAATTGGAACTTAACCTTGCTGGTGAGTTCTGAGAGCAAGTATAAAACAAGCACCTTAGAGTTATCACTCTCATGAGACAAGGGAGCTAGAATATTGGTACTCAAATGCTCATCATTTTTGGTTGAAGGCTTTTCCATGAAAGCCTTAATCTTAGCACATCTGGTTGGCTGTGTGCATGCTAAACGCAGCCAGAGAAAGGCCTCAGGCAAAAGATAATCAAATCCTGGCATTTTTGGAAGTTCGGCTCAATTACAGGGAAGTAAGGGTGGAGAATTAAGGAGAGCATAATCAATATTTTTATCACATAACATACTCATCCCTATTTTCTGATGTCTGACTGCTTGATTTACTTTGTGGTTCCTACATAGCCTTAATAGGCCTTTGAATTCACAACTTCTGATATCACCAAATCCTTCAACGTTGTGATTACAAATTTCTTAATGTCCTCAACAATGTAGGAAATGAGTATTTAGAAGAGTTTTAAAGGGAAAATCACATCCAAATGAAATTGTATCTAATTAGCATTCTGTAACAATCTGCATGTAATCCAAAATTTACTTTTAAGGGTGAAATGACACAGAAATATTCTCTGAAAGATGAATAATAGTTGATAACTTAGAAAAAAACAGAAAACTTTTTTTGTGTGTGTTCTGGCATCATGAAGTTATTTGTTTAATCATTAGAGAACCTACATTTTCTGTTTTCTGTATTTAAGTTTTTATGCTGCTTATATAATTACATTAAAATTATAGGTTATTCAGAAGGTTAATAGGAGAAATGAATATATAATTCAAATTCATATTGTTTTGGTAGTGAATTGATTTGGAACATTGTAAAGCTGTGAAAAAAGATATAGTCTTGAAGTCCTATCTCCTTTTAGTCCCACTTGATTCAATTAATATTTATATGAGCAAAATAAATTTGGGTCAAATTTTTTGATTGGTAAAATCTCAAAAAATGAACAAAAATAAATTAAGTCATCAAGATGCATTATGAATCAATGCTAAATATATTGACTGTTAACTATTTTAAAATGTCAATTATTTACTATCCATTCATTTATTCAAAACCCATACATGCCTATGACATTATAGATCTTAAGAATATTTTACACATTTGTTATATCAGTAATGACAGAACCTGGTACTTTCTTTAGGAAGGCTGTTTGAGTACGAATATAAGCACTTATAATAAAAATTTCTATGATGTAATATGCTTCTTACATTTTAAAAATAATAATCTTGGTCATCTACTTATAAATTTTTGCTAGTGTGTATATAAGCAAATGCTAGAAATTTTGACACATAAATGATAATTAATAATCACATTGGTGGTATTGTCAGCCTTACTGCTTTCAAAAATGGTCAAAGAGGAAATTAAAATGATCATATGAGAAACAAAAGTTTGGTTGTAATTCTTTTTTTTTTTTTAATAAGGCAAGGCAACCCTTGGTTGACCTCACAGATTGCAAGGACTTTGTCAGCTTACAATCCCTTATTTTTTTTATTTTTTTATGCCTACAGCACCTGGTCTTCCTAGGTGGTCTGCCATCCAAGTACTAACCAGGCCCGAACCTGCTTAGCTTCCGAGATCAGACGGGATCGTGCTTGTTCAGGGTAGCATGGCTGAAGACTTGGTTGTAATTCTTGATGTAAAACTTGATGAAAGAAGATAACATCTATTTTTAATTTCATCATATGGTGTTCTATAACATTTATTAAAATACATCAAATATCGAAAGAAAGAATAATTGGAAACAAGTATACTCATTTTACAATATTAAATTTAAAGAGACAAGAAATTATTGAATTTTAGAATTTGAGTGGATTTTAGAAATAATCTTGTTGTAATCATTTTTTTCTTTTTTTCTTTTTTTTTGCAAGTGAGAAAAATAACACTCAGATCATTGACATGCTCAAATTGAGATAGACAGTGGTAGCACCAACATTTAGCAGATACTCCTCCTCCAAAGTTTATGTACAATATGTATCATTGCTTCTATTAACAGTGTGCAAGGGGTCCACTCTTCTGCAAACACCCTTAATTATGTTTTTTACCTATGAGAGTCAATATATCTGTATTCCCCTAACTACAAAGCCCTGGTAATCCAGCATCTAGAGCTCTAATTACACTCCTACTATAAATGGAACAAATATGTTAAATGTTTATTGGGAGCACAGCCAAGATTTACGCTGTTTGTGGATGTGTATGCTCTAGATTATAAATTAATCCCTGCATAGCATAACATTGCAATGTAACAACAGTCAGCCCTGCCAGTGACCTTAAATGAAAAGCCCCAGGCATCTTTACCAGCCACTTACTCATTCCACTTGATAACATTTTGGCTGATAGAAGGAAAGAGGAAAAGACTCTAGCTATATCATTTACTGAAATGGTGAAAATGAAAAGTAGAGAAAGCATTTCTGTACTGAGTGAGAAATAATAGTTGATGATCCTCTCACTGAAATAATGAACCAATAATTCCTTCGCCAAGAATATTATCTATCAGACTAAATTGTCAAAGATCTTAATATAATATCATATAGAGCCAGTTATTTCCTAAATTCAAGCTACTGAGTTTATTAATCATCTCTTAAACTTATACTAACAAGTTTGTAGTGTAATTTGTTAAATCAAGACTTATTTTAAATTTAGCTTATTCAAGTACTAGGCAGTGACTTTTGTATTAAATATCATTAATCCTAAATGGCTAAGTATAAGAATTCTACAATCTTAAATGTATAACAATGTATACACATATAATGTATGTATAATAATGATAAACATAAGACTTAAAAGTTAATCTCTATAAAAACATTACATATTAACAATAGAAGTAAATGTTCCATTTAATTTCATTTAAGAAAAGATTTTGAACTTTGTACATAAAGCTCACTATATAGTATCTAATTTTAAATTTAAAACTACATTGTTAGTCATAATCATGAAATACTGAGCCATCTATCACTGAAAAGGAAAATATCATATTGTAGTTTTTTAAAGAGAAGTTTGAGAGTAACTGTAAGACACATTTTTTTACCTAAAGATCTTTCACTAAATATCAGTGAATATTTTATATATAATGCTTTTTAGCATATCAAATTTGGCACCTGAAAAGTGGAGTTAAAAGTTATTTAGTTTAACTCGGAGTATTATAATAGAATGAAATTAGATAAAATATATGAGAGCATTTTGAAAATAAAAAATAGTATAAATATTACCTCTGGTAAAGTATTTAAGACATAGATATTAAAAAAAAATTCTAAGTGTAGCAAGTAGAATAAGCAAACTCTCAGTGAGAAAGATGCTTTCCGACAAAGTATATGAGCTGCTTTTTTGTTGTGATTGATCACTTATTCTCAATTCTAGTAATGTAATTGTTCTCCTGAGCTCTGAATTTTTTTGGTTTGTGCCTCTAAGTTCCTTTACTTCTTATTGGACTCTCTACTTCATTGATCTTGTTAGGACATTTACCCTACTAATGAACATAAAATATGGTTATCACTTATTTGGAAAACCCTTGATTTTAATGTAGTTTTGCTCATGCATATAAACAGAGAAATATAAAGAAGCCAGTGTCATTTTAGTATTTTTGAGAGTTTTAAAGGATATTAAAAATCAGCAAATGTAACTTTTTTCATTTGTGCAGACACAGACACTATAATTTTAAATGTTTTCACCTATATTATATAAATAGGTAATTGCAAAAGCAGAGTCACTAAGAGAACCATCTGAGAAACTTAAAGGATACAAGAGTCAGAAAATGAGTCTGATTTAAGGATCTGCCATTTACTAGGTTTATGATTAGGGTCTTTGCAATTTATCACATTAAATTTAAAGAATGTTATTGCTGATCCCATGTTTTTGAAACACCATCAAAATTTCCAAATTCATTTGTAAAATTCCTTGGGATACATAAAAAAAAGTAATTTAAGTGGCATATGAGCATCATGTTAGTTTATTTAATGTGAAAACAAACAAAAATAATTCTCAAAGTTTTTTCCTAGACATTCTACTTCTGGAAATAAAAGCTGATTTGTTTGATGCTGTAAAAGTCCCGCTGTTTAAAATGTAGAAATTTATACAAACATACTGAGAAACCTCTAGAGAGTTACTGAGTTAGTTGATTGGCCAAATATCTAAAGAGTTCTTAAAATAACTTACATAAACTATTGTAAGGCAGATAATTTTGTTGTATGAGTAAAGAACATAAAATGTTAGACATATTCTATATTTTTTAATTAAAATAAATTTAAGAAGAATCCTAAGGACTAAAAGTACTTTTCATTATTTTAATTTCTTTTTTAGTCTCTCTTTTTTTTTTCCCTTGGTTTTCCTTAGTCCAAAGTATGTTACTTAAATTTTTAACTCTTCTAATATTTTTGTGGTAGATGTTTTGCTTCTATCAATAAAAATTTCTTATTAATTCTACAACTTGTATTTTCTCAAGTATGGGGGAAATGGATTGCTAGAATTGTAAAGACTGGGATTCGGGGGGTGGGGGAAGGGGGGAAGCCAGCTCTCTCAACTCTCACCATTCTTTCTTGTAGAATCTTTGACTTCTTCAAATTTCTTTCCATATAGTTGTCAGTTTCCAGAACATTTATTGTACATAATGTTGTCCACTTACTCATTCTCTGAGATGTGCCGTCATAAAACTTCTGCAATTGTAACCCAGAGGGGATATCTGTCTCAAGAGCACCTGTAAGTATGAAACTTTTAAGTTACTGATAGTGAAATAAGGCTGTGAATATCTTTGCTCATCACAATTGCAAGCATTGTTATATAAGAATTGAAAAATCTGCTTAAACAACTGCTGAAATTTTATTGAAAGCTTTATTCATATATTCATTTTAACATTCCTTCTCTTGGACATGGGTACGAGCCCATTGGCAGAGGTGTATTAAATTCAGTGAGAGACATTCAACCCAAATATTACCCTTTCTCATTAAGATTTACTTATTCCCTTAAGAGATCATTATCTACATGCATGTTATATATGGGAAAATATTTAACTCCTTAATCTATATTAATTCGCCTAGTATTTATCATACACCCACTACAGAACTTCAAGATTATACTTGAACAATATACTCACAAAAGCATTAGAGTAGAAAGTTATATGTGTAGGAGAGAGTGTTGGATAACATTACAGATTTAGAGCCAAGTTCCTGAGTTACTACTATATTACTGTGTCCAAGTTATTCAGCTTTACTAAATATCAGTTTATTCACCAGTACTAATGAGATTAACAACAATAGCTAGTTAATATGATTGAGGTCGGGATTCAATGAAATTTTAAATATGAAGTATTGAATAAATGTGCACCTAGCACATATAATAAATAGTATTATTACCATTATTTTGTGCCTATTATTCTCATTAATGTTCAAATCTAGAAGGCAATATCATTTGAGCTTAGAAAAAATAGATATAAAATGAGCGAAGATACAGAGTCAATGAATGTAGAAGCAACAGCGTTGACAATGTATGATTAATAGAAAAAAATAGAAAGGAAATCAATTTCATGCTCTAATTTTGCCTTGTAACTCCAGAGGTCCTTAAAAGAGAGAGAATGGAGAGGGGAAATATTCGGAGAAAAAATAAGAAAATGAACTCTAAAGTTAGGAGAAAATTATAAAAATTTAATATGATTTAGTTAATCTTATAATCATGTTATAAAATAGTATCTCCAAACAGAATGTTCTAGAAAGCAATAAAGTACACCTTTCAAATTTATACAAAATCACTCGAAAAACTGGAATTTTAAATGAGATCACAGCGATTATGCAGGGAAAGATTATTAATCAGACATATGGCTATTGCCACTGATTTATTATAGCTATATTCCAGCAAACATGACTATAGAATTAATGTGCCTAGAGTTTGAAAATTGAAAATTTGGGGGTCTGTATAAATATCGTTATGGTTTTCAGGACAATACAAAACAAATGTACATATGCGATGACATCAAATATAACATTTGGTCGAAACTGCTTTTAGACCACAATAAAAAAATGCTGCTTTTGGAAGCAAATAAAAGGTTTTATGTGGTGCCTTTCTCATGCAAAAATTCTTGGTGCAATATTTCTATGCTTGTGAAGTCTGAATAAATTATGGCATATTTCTATTTGGAGAATTGTACTCTTAAACAATATTATATAGCTATTAATTACTTTACAAAGAGCTGCCAGATGGAATTCACATAATGTTTCCAGTTCCATCCTTGTCAATTAATTTTGGCAAGCAAACCAATCAGGTAACAAGGATGAACAGTTAAGAAGAGAAAAATGGTTTTGTTTCCTCCCATGTCTTGATCATCATCTTAATGAATGAAATAGACAGAAAGTTTGCTATCAGAATGATCACAAAGTTAATGATTCCTCCATTTTAAACCTACTTTCAAATTTTTTAGAATGTGGTTTTTAATATTATTTAAAATGAATTAGGAAACCCATTACTTTTAAATAATTTTAATATCAATTTAAAATAATGTTTATTCCTTAATAAATTCATGGAAATGAATAAAGTTGCAAAAAACTAAGAAGTGGAAGGAATCAGGATATCAAAGGTTTTCATTTTCTACTATTTATCCAGTTCATATAAAAGTATACCTGGTTTTATAGATGTTAATATATAGCTGGTCAATAAAATATAGAAAGTTCAGTAGTTTCCAAAAAAGTATATATTCTGGTGGAGAAAGTGAAGTGTGCCAAGTAACACATATATACACGTATATCACAAATATATACCACGTACATATCCATGCAACTGATTTTAGCCAAATCAATGGTGGCATTTATTGCTCATAGATATTTAATTTAGACAGGGCTCAGTATATTTTATCTTTACTCAACTTGGATTCATCTGGGGTGGTCAAAGTCTAGGGATAGAATTATTATAAGTCTTTTTCACATCTTAACAATAGAAGGTGGTAGGGTAATATGGGCTACGAGCTAATAAATGGGGTTCTCAGCAAGAATATCTACATGTGACCTCTCTATGTTACTGAATTTTATTACAACATGGTAAATGAATTCCATGAGCAAGAGTCCCAAGATAGATGGACCTAGATTAAAGCTTCAGCACTTTTTATGACCTGACATCAGAAATTACATTACATTTCAATCAAATTATATTTTTCAAAGTATTTACAAAATTATGGCCAATTGCAAGGAGAAGGAAAATAGACTCCACTTCTTGATGGGCATGGCATGTTTCTTGGAGAGTGTATAGAACCATAAATATTGCCTATGAACACTTTTTCAAAATACATTATGCTGTAATGGTTCAATAATTTATTTTATAGATACACACTGTACTTGTGTATTTCACAGAAAGAATGAAAAATGCTAAATGTTCTTCAGTAAAGAAAGTGATGAATTTACAATAAGGTATGAGATAGGTGTTAAAAAGGAGAAAGTTCTGCATTTTCTTCTATAGCATAACTTGCAAGAAGTGTTCATGGTAGTATGGGTGATGCAAAAATGAATGTAGATACATAGGTATGTGTATAAATGTAGAATAGCTCAGGTAGAATACATGAGAAATTAGTAACCTAATTGCCATAGGATAAGGAAACTGGGTGTAGGAGGACAGAGGTGAAATGAATATTTTATCTTTCTTAATTTTTTTGCATTATAGATTTTTGATATAATATGTATATAACTAGATAAAGTGTTATAACTAAAAAGACAACTGCCTAGTTACCTTATAATGTGATAAATATTTTCGAAGAGATGTTATGAAGGAACTCTTAAATAATTTAGTACTTCTGGGGAAGTGGAAGATGGCTACCAAGAAAATGGCTTGGATATTTTTTTTTTACTAATGTTGGCTTTTTTTCAGTGGGTGTCTATTTATTTCAATCATTTTATAATTAAAATTTAGATTTTTAAAAATGCTTTTCACCACTGAATATACACCTGCTTCTTCATTTTATTTTCTTATGCGGTCATTAGAACTGAGTCCAGGATCCAGAGGCACTATTACTGAGACATAAACATATGGTAGGAATAAACATAGGGCACCCACTCTGTGGGAAGGGGGGAGAACAATTTATACCTGTTGGCTCTCTAAAGAAGTAGATAGAAGGTTTTGTTTATCTATTTACTTCTCCCAGTAGGTTTGCAACTAAAATAAAAGAGAAAATTTTATTAAATAACTAGATAATTCAGCCAAATGTCTTGATGTAAGTTCCTATGATTGAAATTTGGTTAACTAACACATTTACTTTGTCTATTCAGGATAAAGTCTACTATATAAGAGCATGTAAAATGTTTTTCAAATATTTTTTCACCAAGATACAAATAAAATGTAGACCAAAATTATTTCATGTTGGTAAAAAAAAATATTTATGGGAGATGTTTAAAAATTTTATGCTTTATACATTTAACATAGTGTCAAGTGAAAATAGATCTAATACAGGCTTACTACTTCTATGATAATTTGATCACATCAGGAGATCACAAGTATTCATTCTGGTAAATAAGAGGATTTGGCTCCTAAACTTTAAAGACAACATTGCAATGACAAATAAGAGACCTTGTATGTCTAAGCTCCCACGAGGAATTCAATTGTTTCACCTTTATTATTGAAGAGTGATACTATTTTAAAAGTATTTTATTTAAAAACACAGCTGAATCGTGATTCCATAACATGGTGATTTTATACAATATTACAGATGCACGAATTTTACTGGAACAATTTCAAAGACTGTCCTGTAATTATTTTCAGTTAGTCACCATTTAGAGAATAATGACAGTCACTCTGTCAGTATGTTTGAGAAATTGTTGCTGAATTTAGCGCTTAGTAATTAGATTATGTTATTAGAGGAGTGCTAAGTTTCAGTCATTGAAATTTAACAGATTTCCGAAACCTCTTGCTGAGGGTACTTGATTCCATTCCCATGGAAACTGTTGCTGCCTTGACAAATAACCCGTAAGTAGCTTTTGAAAAAAATGAGTGTTAGATTTTTAAGCCTTTGCTGTTACTGAAAAATGTAAGCATAACAATATACTTCAAGTGATATTTTCCTTTACTGAAATTTTTTGTATTATAACTAGTATTATAACTAGTAAAAGCTAAACTTTATATGAAAAATAATGTTTTAAAACCTAATTTTTAAAAATAAATACTTGATATTTTATATTGTGTGTGAAATGGTATTATGCCATTTGTACACATACTATAATAAAATGTTATTTTTCAAACTTTAGGGCAGTATAGGCATAAAGATGAATTTTAAATAATAAACCAATAGTGTAGATAAAATGAAACAACAGTAATTTTCCATTAATGCAAAAGCAAGAAAAAAAAAAAAGAGAGAAAGGGAAAAAAGAACAAATGGACCAAATAAAACACAATTAGCAAAGTGAGAGACTTAAAGCAAAACATATCAGTATTCATATTATAATATTCTAAACATTCCTATTAGAAGAGATATATTGCAGATTATATATAAATACAATACCCAATTACATGCTGCTTCTAAGAAATCACTTAAAATAAAAAGACACAAAATTGTTAACAGTTAAAGGGCACCTATAAAGTATCCCCCTCCCTGAGAGGGATCCCTGAAATTAAGAAACAACTTAAAAACCCAACCGAAAATTGTTACGGAGAGGATTACATGTTTTCTATAACTTCGCAATGAATTAGTGACTCAGAATTAATTATGATTTTGTTGTCATATTATGTTTTAGATTCTGTCAGAAGAGAGCTGGCTGAGTAAGCCAAGAGAGGTAAGATAGCCTCTTATTTCAAATGTTTTTCAGAAAAGGATACTTTTTCAGTCAACTTGGTAAGAAAAGAAAACTAGACTATTTCATCATGAGATAATCTGTTTTAAATTGTATCCTGATGAATGACTGACAAAGTTTGAGCCATGTAAAAGCTGTATAATAATTCATTTTTCTTTATGTTTTCCACCTAACGAGTTTCAAAAGATACTCAGCACCACATATTTTCTCTCTAATATGACAGAGTATGAATTATTTGCATATACAGCTTCTCAAATAACCATTTCCATAAACTCAGAGTGAGCTGCTATGACTTAGGTGACTAGAATCTAAGTAATTCTTAGTTGTAAACCTTTAGAAGTATAAATATAGAGGAACAACAATAATGTGATGACAAGGCAAGAACCTCATTTTTAAAAAAAGAAAAAACATGCTATTGTCTTACTTTGGCAGATGAAATATTTAAGGCAATCTCCCATATTTGATAATGCTATATCTCAAATGTAGCCCATTCTTAAAGCATACAAACAATGATATTATTTTGGTAACTTGTTTAGACAGGAGGAAAGTAAGGTTTTGATTCTGAAGCTTCTGTTTTCCAATGGAATTTCTCAGGTTCCATGTACAATTTAATATGCTTTCTCTTTCTACCTAACATATTAAAAGATCTGTAATATATTTATGTAAAAATCACACATAATACAAAGACTTACTATACTTTCCCCAGAAATTCATGTATTTGGCTCTGATTTAATTTTGTATACTTGTTCATAATGATATTTAAATATAAAAAGGAACATCATTAATAAATGCCCACAAATTTCAAGATATCAAATGTGATTAACACAATTAGAAATCATATAAAAACGAGGTCATTTAAACTGTGGGCAGGCAATTGAATACTCACTGTGTCCCAATGACCCTACTCTGAAGTCTTTTCCTGGGGTCAGACAGCTAATGAGGAAATTTGGCCCTGTTCGAAGATGCACAAATGGGAGTAGAATATTATGCCAGCTTTTGAAGCCTATCCATTTAACACAAATATTCAGTGCAACACAAATGGTACTGTGGAGCAGCTACAATGAAATTTACATTCTATGATTCCATTAGTCATTGCTTTATCCCATGTGTCTAGAATAATACTTGGCAAATAACACTTAGCTCAATAAATATTTGTTGAATGAATGAAAATAAATAGTTAGATAGATAGATGCATCAGGGAACATAATTAAACAAATAGATATGGAAATGGCTCCCCCTCCATCATCGTTCAATACATGCCTGGTGAAAGTTGCAGGATAAAGCAATAATATCAATCAGATCATTCTTATATTCCTTCAGAATCACATCCCTATTATGATCTGGAGAAAATGTACTCAAATTACCAGAATAGATCTTAGGAACAAAATAGCATTAAGGAATCACTGTCACATAATAAGAAAAGCATAACTTCAGGAATTTAGAAGACAGTCTTGAAGCTTAGATCAACTTGTAATTGTATTATTATCTACAGTGTAATCTAACTGATAATGTGAGGTCCCCTATCTCTAAAGCTAGGATACTTATTGATATCTCTCCCATTGCTCTAATTTTCCTGATATCTAGTAAACATACAAAATAATTTTTGATTAAATGAGACTTATAACTTCATAATTTTTAAAATTGTTGTTTATGTCCCATATGGAATATTTTAGCAAAAATGAGTATAGTTTATGTATATTATTAGTACATCCTCTTATGTATTATAAATTAGAGGACTACTTCTGATAAATGATAACGTTGGTTTGAGTGGAGCAAATTCTCTAGTGCCTCATTGTTTCTTATAGAAGCATACCTGAGATTCAGTGGCTTCAGCAGACTAAAAAAATTTAGAGCCTAAAATCATAGTTTTTATAGGGGTTTAGAAGCACAGTTTGCAACTTTTTATCACATTTTATAGTGTGTGTGCAGAGGGAGAGTTGCTGCAGAAGTTCAATATTCAAGGATCTACATTTTTGCCAAAAAAATGAGATTAATTTTATTTTTTTTATGCCACCCCATGTGGACATAAATTCTAGGTTCCAGGATCATATTTTCCTGCTGTACCAGAAATACATGATGCAATCATACAGAATGCTAACAGATCATGCAATATAACCTAGATTCTATTTTTTTTGTTTTGTTTTGTTTTAAAGATTTTTTTATTAGTTTCAAATATACGGTACATTGGTTAGACATTTATACAGTTTGTGAAACGATCCCCCTCATTACTCTATTTTCCCTCTGGCTCTACACATAGCCATTACATTACTGCTGACTGTATCCCTATGCCATGTTCCCCATCGCTGTTTCCACCTATCAACTACTAATTTGTACTTCTTTAACTCTTCACTTCTTTCTTCCAGCACCTCCACCCCTCCCCTCTGGCCATCACTAGATTGTACTCTATATTTGTGAGTCTGTTTTTGAATAGTTTGTTCTTTTTGTTCCTTAGATTCCACATATAAGTGATATCATATGGTATTTATCTTTCTCTGACTTATTTCATTCAGCATAATAACCTCTATCTAGGTCCATCCATGTCATTGCAAATGGTAAGATTTCATTTTTTTAATGACTGAGTAATATTCCATTTTATATATGAAGCATAACTTCTTTATCCAATTGTCTGTTGATGGGCATTTAGTGTGTTTTATTTTTTACTGAACCACAGGTTTGTTTAAGGTATCAACACAGCCATCATCTCCATGGCCTGATACAACTCATCATTCAGTCAGGGATGTATATGGCAATAACTTATTACATCTATTTTCTGATTACATAAAGGTATACAGCTACCTCTTTAATCTGGAAAAAGTATATTTGTATTCTACATTCTAAAATTTTATCAGAATTTATTAAATATAATTATATTAAAAAGCCTGCACTAACTAATAGTTAGGGACTACCCATTTTATTTTTATTTGTTCAACTCCATATTTACTAACCATGTCTAAAAATGCTTCATCTTTCATAGCTGTTCAAAGCTTGTATAGTTTAGCATTCATTCCTTCAACTTCAATTATAACAATTGTTTTGGAAGAAGGCTTAGTTCTCAGTTTTAAACTGTATGACCATTCATAATAAATTAAACTTTCCATTATATCATAAACAGTGCCTGATGTTTGCAAAAATAAACATAAGTAGGCATCACCAAGATATAAAATAATCCTGGAAAATGGCATTAGTGTAATCTATGGCCATATTACTAGTTTACTGGTTGCACTGAATATCTACTTCTGCAAAAGAACTTTTGTTTGTCCCTCTTAAGAAGACAACCGAGTTTGTCTTCTTAAGGCACATTTGATTGGCTCATGCTTTCCAAAATGACTTTGTACCCAGTAATAGCATGCTGAAGTTGTTCGTACCCTTTTTTAAATTTTTTTTATTTTTATTGCAGCTATATCAAAGTGATCTTAAAACAATAGATTTTCGAAGTGAGAAATAAACTTCTGAAGTCCTTCTATGAAAATTATACTCAATTGTCCTTACCATCAAGATTTATATTTAGTCAGAGGTTGGCTCAGGTTTTTGCCTTTATTGATCAGAATTTGTTGCAATATTTTTGGAGAACATTATGGATCTACTCTTTCTCTACTTACAATTTTTTTTCTGCACCCCGTGTGGTCAGAGGCATATTGGGCTTCAGGAAGCAACAGGCTATGAACAGGGTGTTGGCTCATAAGTACCAATGAAAAGGTCTGCATACTAGGATTGCTAGTTTCACCATCTCTATTTCCTTTTACCGTTTGCACTTTTGTATCACCTCACACAGCAGCCATCATCACTACTTTCTCTTTCTTAAATTTTTCCATGCACCGCTCCCTAGACCATGTTGCCCTGGTATCTTCAGGGTTAGCCTGGTGACAAAAATAGCACCTAAAAACAATGAATGAACATACTCTTTACCAAATATACATCCTTTCTGCCTTACATACTCTAGAATTAAGAAAAGTAACACTCTTCCTCTGATCTTTGCTTCTTTAAGGAGAAACTAGGAAATGGGATTCCAGGCTGCAGCTTGACCAAAAAGGGCTTTGCTTTTTGTGTATTAATCCATTGGTCAAATTTCTCTAGGCTGTTAGGACTTCTCAAATGTTCCCGTTTATAGAGGGTTTGTTCCAGAGAAAATACCACTGAGCTTCACACAAATATCACACAAATATCACACAAACATATTAAAATAATAGTGACATGAATAATATAATCATGACATCAGTTTTTAAAATCCCACAGTATTTGATAGAATATAAATTGCACATACTTCAAGAAGACCTAGGCAATGCAAGCCACTATATTTTTGGTAAAGACAAAAAAGAACTACAGGGTAAATGAAAACCCTAAAGGCAAAAGAAAATTACATTTTATTTCAAATACTGTAATAGATTGTCTACTTTTCAATCTGAAAGTTATTTTCTAACATTTATCTAAAGTAAGTTAAGTTATTGACATTTGAGAAGAGTTAAACTCCATAATGTATATAATTTATAACACAATTTGTATATGTAAACACTAAGATAAAAGATATTCATAATTATCATTAAATAGGCATATATTAATTTTGTCTGCATTAAAAAAGGTAAGAACCAATATTTTATAATGTCTTAAACATTGTATACTCAACAATTGCCCTCGTAAATCTCTGGTAGAAATCATTATTCTTACCATGTAATACAGGTGAAGAAACTTACAGGTTTAATGCCTCAGCTAATGATATACAGAAAGACAGTTACGGCAAGGGTCAACGATCAGAATTTATTTGGAGATGTCAACTTTCAAACTGCTGTTTCACATTGACCTCTGAAAGAAAATCAATTATATGGAGCTTACTGGCTTAGAGAATGTCAATGCAATGCAGTTTAATTTATCATTAAATCTGTACTGTCTATTTTACCAGTCTGTTGTTTACTGTGAATAGTAATGCAGCATACAAACTGCATCTGGAGAATAAGGAAAGATTTATTTATTGGGGTGTCTAGTAGACTTTAGTAACATTTCTACCAAAGTGCTTCTCTTTCACACAGAACACGTTTTTTTTTTAAGTTTAAATTTGTTGAATGACACTGAAGCAGAAAGTAGAAGAGATCATTCTATCATACCAAATGTAGAGTGATGCTGTTATAACTTCTGAAATTGTATTAAAATACTCAGGGAAATGAGCTTTCTCAATAAAGAATAATGGATTCAAAGGACAGGCAGAGTGACAGAAAGAGGTAATTAATTTTCTCAGTACCAGACAATTTACTATCTGATGAAAAAAGGCATATATATATGTATATTATGTATACATATATTATTTATATATGTATATGTATATTATTTATATAGATATATATAAAGGCATATATATAAAGGCATATGTATATATATAAAATATGTATTTGAGAAGTGGAGAGCCTTGTTGTCTTCTGAGACTGCATGCAGAGAGGCAGTGAGATTCACCCAATGAATCTTTTTATAAAAAAGAAACTATTACAACAGCATGATATCCTGCAGTCAACTAAAAATATTGGCTAAGAAAGTAAAAATTGTTCTCAATGAATACTTCTTGAATTGAATATGAACAAAATGGAAAGCTTAATGTTAACTTGTAATTTATGGCAACAATTTTAGCAGAGATGAAAACTTCTTAGAATGGTTAAGAATTCCTACGAACAGTTCTAAGATAAAATTCTTAACCAGGTATTTTGTAGGAGGTGGATTGAAGTCATTTTCAATTTAATTTGATAACATATTAATAGTTAATTTAATTTGATAACATACAAATTTTGTATCTTTTGGATTAAAATAAAGTTTATGTATGTTAGAAATAACATATGAGAGAAGAAAAAAAGGAGTCATCTACATAATATTATGTAGGTTATGCACTGCTCAACTTCATGTGGCACCATTTTATATATGCTAGCATCTGGAATGTGGCCCTAGAATTGTGCATGTGATAGCCCTGGAAAGGAAGGTTACCATATTTTCTCTAATTTATTATAAAATTGGCCTTTTAAATGTAAGATCTTAGTGTCAGTATGCTTAAATACTACATAATCTTTTGTCCATCTTTCTGTGCTTTGTTCTAGTCAAATTTTTTAATCTACTTTCAACTACTCTTGAACTCTCTCCTTCTCTGTTCTAAAATTTACTTAAGTTCATTGAATTCTTGTCTTTCATTTCTAAAATCACATTACAAAATTCTATTTATTTTTTTAAAAAATCTCCTTAATATTTTTCCTTTCCTTTAATTATGATTTTATTTCCTATTTACCTCTTTATACATTTGAAGCAATTAGTTTTATGGACTTCAGATTATTCTATTATTATAAATTGTAATGTTGCTAATGCTTTATTTTTTGTCACTTTTGTTGTATATATCCAATTATTTTCAACCAATTTGGATGTGTTTGTTTAATAATTTTTTACTCTTGGAGTCCCTGAGTTCTTCACACAGCAATGCACTTTGTTTTTCTCTTGGGGGTTTGGAGGCGGCAATGACTTTACCGTTAATGGGCTAGATTTTGCATTTTTTTCCTCCTCCCCAAATACTTGCAACAGGCAATATGAATTTGGATTTCTCAGTTGTACATGGAATAAAGTGAAGGATTAAATTTTCATCCCACCAGCCTCAATACGTAGGACAGACTCTGGTACTTTCCTAGGTCTACATGCAGATTTTCTCTAATGTAATTCTAATGGGAGGAAAATCTGCCGTGGTTTATATTTTTTAGCACTGACTTTGGTTCTAATTATAGCTTTATTTAGGCCCAAGATCATACCTTTTGCCCTCCATAGGTACTTCATTAAACTGCAGTTTAGTAATCAGATCATAAGGCTCATTTATCCTCTCTTCTAATAAATTCATAGGTTATTTTCTCCTACTTTAAATTACTATATATTTTTCTACCATTTTCCAGGATTTATTTTTAGCTTGAGAGTATATTATAAAATAAGTGACGGTATGTAGCTCCATATGCTAGGTTCAGCATGTTTCTAATACATAAATAACATACTTTTGTGTTTTTAGAATATATCTCTAAGATGGTCTGTATGACTTCCTCCCTGGATTATACATTCCTGTTCAGCCTACTGCATTTTCTTTCCCTCTGTGTCATTATCACCTAATTATGTGTTTACATATACACAGATATTCATATTGAATATTTTTTATTTTATTATGAGTTTCAAGTATACAGTACATTGCTTAGACATTTATATAGTTTATAAAACAATCCCCCTAATTGCTCTTTCTCTTCTCTGGCTCTCCACCTAGCCATTACATTAATGCTAACTGCATTCCTTATGCCATGCTCCCCATGCCCCTGACCATCTATCAACTACTAATTTGTACTTCTTTAACCCATCACACCTTCCTTCCAGCTCCTTAACCACCTTCCTCTCTGTCTGTCACCAGATTGTCCTCTATATTAGTGAGTCTGTTTTTGATTGGTTTGTTCTTTTTGTTCCTTAGATTCCACATGTAAGTGAAATCATATGGTATTTATCTTTGTCTGACTTATTTCACTCAGCATAATAACTTCTAGGTACATCCATGTCGTTGCAAATAGTAGCATTTCATTTTTTTAATGGCTGAGTAATATTCCATTTTATATACAAATCACAACTTCTTTATCCAATTGTCTGTTGATGGGCATTTTAGGTTGCTTTCATATCTTGGCTATTGTAAATTGTGCTGCTGTGAGCATAAGAGTGCATAGATCTTTATGAATTATTATTTTGTTTTTCTTTAGATAAAGAAGTGCAAAAGGTATATCTACTTTTAATTTTTTTGAGAAACCTTCAGACTGTTTTTCATGTTGGCTGTACCAATTTGCTATCCCATCAACAGTGTATGAGACTTCTCTTTTCTCCACATCCTCGCCAACACTTGTTGTTTGATTTATTGATGATAGCCATTCTGACAGGTGTGAGGTGATATCTCATTGTGTTTTTAATTTGCATATTGAATATTTTAGTAAAACTAATGCATCATTATCTATTGTTGTAAGGGATATTAGAGGACATGTCTTCCAATCTCTTTCTTAAAAAGAGATTGCTTAAAAATATAAAAACTCAGATCTTGAAAAAATATCATTCAATATGATATCCTGGCACAATCTCATGAAAATATAGTATGATTCTGCAAATAAAAAAACTTGTGGAACATTTAGAAAAGATCTTATATTCATAAAATTCGAAAATTTTATACTGCTGTATTGAAGCAGCATCAGAATTATTACCTTTGTTCTCCAAATACAGATCTTCATTAAATTGAAATAAAGGTATTAATAAGAGGCATGAAAGTGTTTTAAATTACTTTAGAATAGTAACCTTGATTTCTTTTCCTATCCTGGCTTTTATTAAGTACTATGAATATTGTAAAGTGGTTATATCAGTTTTGTTTTTGTTTTTGTTTTTCACTTTTCTGTTTTCTAAATTGCTCTGGTTGTATTTACTTATAATTAAATATATTATATTTAGGTTTTAAAATGTAAATATTAAAAAGGTCATTATAACTAAAGCTTAGTTTTAACATATGAATGATATATATCAAGCATATATTTTCTTTCAACTTACAAAAGTTGCTCAAAAAGTAGGTTTCTAGTTTCTGTCCTAGACCAATGCATCGGAAACTTTGAAAATGTCAACTATCCATTTTTATACTTTAATTATTTTAGAACTAGTACCCCTCATAATGAAGTACAAAGATTATGACAGGTTGATTACTAGTATCCCTCAAAATGAAATACAAAAATTATCAGCATGTCATAATAGGTTAATTACCTTTTGGCCCATGTGTGCTGATCATCCACATCTCCTAAAATCCTCAGGTAAACCCACCACCTCCTCTTCAGGGAATTTTGTGTGTTTTATGTATTCCTTAAGATTCGATAGCATCTCACACACTATTCTATCTGCATAAGTTGTTTTCCTTTCATAGAAGGTGCTTAGAGTTCCTCAGGCAAAGTTCGACTTATCCTGGAAACATCATTTCAGATATCACCTGGTTTACAAAATTTTATAGACCCATTCCAGGTGGTAAGAAGAAAAGAAAGCATGTTTTAAGGCACTGAGATATGTTAGAATCTCTATTTAATAATCAAAGCAGAATTGCAGTGATATTGATATACTTTTTCAAAATTATGTAAAAGATGGCTAGCCAGGCTTCTTACATCTACATGCCTTTGATCCTCTTACTACTCACTGTGCATGTTGTTACTTGACCACTAAAGTTTAATGGCTCATTCATAAAACCTGAGTTATACATTTCTGTGAGTTATTCTTTCCATGAGTTCTTATTCTTTTATTGGCAGAGTGTTTTGTAAAGGGGAAGAATGTTTCACAAATGAAGAAAACTGAGTTTTAGCATAAAAAGTCTTTTGTTTGCCTAATTAAGATGAAACATAAACTAAAACTAAAACAAAACAAAATAAAATATCTCTTGCCTGAAGGCAGCTTGCTCTTAGTTTTTTCCCACTATGTGACCAGAACTGTATGATCTCTTTAAGGGTTTCTAGTTAATGTAGTTTTATTGCCCCCAAATAAAAACAGAGAAAAATTAATATTCATTTTTAAGTTAAATTCTATTTTTTATTGAGATGTCATTGACATATAAGTGTGTCGGTTTAAGGTGTACAAGGTATTGATTTGCTACATCTATATGTTGCAATATGATTCCCACCATAGCATTAATGAACACTTCTATCAGGTCACATAATTATATCCTTTTTTGTGTGATGAGAAGTTTTAAGATCTAGTGTCTTGGCAATTCTGAAGTACATAATACAGTAATGTTAATTATTATCACTATACTGTGCCTTAAATATTTATTTTTAATCATAAAATATGCATATGTTAAGTACAATTCAAAAATATAAAAATTGTATAGCAATATAAAATACAGTCTTCTAGGAAGCACCAACCGAATGTAAAGTTTAACAAAATACTTTTAAAATGTATGTTCTAGACAGTATTGTCTATGAATTTATTTTTTTTAAAATGAAATTTATTGGAATAACATTGGTTAATAACATTATGTAAGTTTCAGATATACAGTTCTATAATACATCACCTGTATATTGCTTTGTGTGCTCATCACTCAAAGTCTAGTCTCCTTCCATCACCATATACTTGACCTTCTTTATCCTTTCAGACAACAGTATGGTGGTTACCAGAGGGGAAGGGGAGCAGGAGGAGGATGAAGAGGATGAATTTATCTTTTACAAAAGTATTCACACAATTGCTTACTGATACATTGCTTATTATAGAAAAGAAATAAAGAAAAGGAAATTCAAACCATCTAAAAGGCCCATCAATCAAGGCTCTCTGAGAAAAAAAAACAAAAAAACAAAAAAACTCTTCATCCAATTCTAATCCTACCTCCTAAAGCTAACTATTCTTAATAGTTCATATCTAAAATTTATATCTATGCTAATACCATTAAAATATTTTAACAAAAGAAAGCTTGTTATAAATTTTACTCTTTAAGTTACTTTTTTCACTTTATAATACCACAATGTGAACTATATTTTTTGCTATTCTAATGCATAGTGCTCAACTATATTATTTTAATAGACATAATAACGTTTAAAATGCTATTTTACACACTTTCAAAAGAGTAATTCCACTTGTGGTGAATTTAACTGATATTTTATGATGCCTCATTTTATATTTTATGATGCTTCAAACATATAGAAATATTAAGTACAAAAGCAATTTTAATATATAGATAAGCTTAAAAAGCATAAAAGGATGATATCCAAGTGCTAACAACAAAAAAAGAATACTCAAAGCCACATTGGTAAACTAGAATTAAAGTTGCATTAGCTTTTGGCTGTATTTTAACTGGACGTATGCTTAGCAGCTTGGATTTTAAAATTAGTATGGAGATCGAACCCATACATGATTGTAACTAAAACCGATAAACTTCATAGCTGAGAGCTGAGCAAAGCTGTCATATCTATGAATAGAGAACTGTCGTTAGTGAGCTTATGTGCTGCAATCACAAAGCATACATAGGAACTTATTGCCAACTGTCAATTAAAAAAATAAATCCAGAGTTAGATAAGTAGAGCAAAGCAAACCATCAACAAAACAAAAAGACAACTGAAGATATTCGCTGATGATGGTTCCGATGAGAGACTTTATTTGAAAAGACTATTTCAATAGAGGGAGCACTCTGACCTTAGTATAAGCAAATGTCTCAAAATTAAACAGAAAATGTTTTTCTTTATAGGGAAGGGTAATTCCTATAGGAACCTTGTGGGAACATTGAGGCAAGCAGATAAGAATGAACATTAATGGAATGGTTTAATAGAAAAGGTACCTCTTTATGGATGGACACTTCTGAGAATGAATTTTTAATAAAAATGTTCCAGACCATATTGATTGCTGAAGTTTGGAGTCAAGCTAAAAATCAGGAGTCTGTGGGGAGGAAATGTATGAAGATGTACTTAAGTTGGGTCAAGCCAAGTCACTGAGTTAGTTATTAGTAATTATGAGCACTCGGTCACAATTGAGACAATTCATACATTAATGAATTGGCGAATCCACACCCTACCAGTCTTAAAGAGACCAAATCGATTTTCTATCAGATAAAATCTACAGTCGTTATAATCAAAGAGCAACCTAAAATAAGTAAGTTATACAGTAGCTGAAGATAAAATTGATGAGATGTCTTAAAAGTAATATGAGTAACAAACTGGGAGAAAATAACTGGAATATAGTATCCATAATAGGTGAAGGTTTATTATCTGTAATATATATATGTACACATATATACACATATATATTTATTGTTATTATGGTGACATTGGTTAACAAAATCTGGTGTTTCTAGTGTACAATTCAACAGTAAGACATATATATTTTGCATTTTACATTCACCACCTATAGTTAGATTTCTTTCTGTTGCCACATATTTGACCCCTTTTATCTCACCTATAATATATTTTAAAGTTTAAAAAAGAAGCACAATATTTAAAAAGGTACAAAATACAAGTGACAACTCAAGAAAAGTGTAAAAAGCCAATAAACCCATGAAAATTATAATTAAAAAAATCAAAACAAAATACCATTTCTCATTACTATATTGGAAGAAAAATAAGACATCTTTTATAACCATTAGTTAAAATTTGGTAAAATAAATCATGTCATTCACAATCTTTGATGGAAGGTTATTATTGCGACAAGCCATGAACTTTACCTGACGCACACCGTGCAACCTAAAATATCTGAATCTGTTAATTCTTCTCCAGGAATGTAGAACTGGTGA
>NW_006436811.1:18554492-18575685 GCF_000325575.1 Pteropus alecto | reverse complement strand
TGGGGGGGGGGCGGGAAACTATGTTGCTAGGTCTCTGAGTGGGTAGAATGTTGAGCACATCATCCATTAGTTTAGGAAGAATGAGAGACTAGGAGAGAGTAGTTCAACTCTCATGTTAAATTTTACTAGTTGAAAACAATTTGGTAAGATAATACAAGGTGGATAGCATCTAAAGTGCCTTAAACAGTTTCACCAAGTTTCCTGTAGGACAATGATATCCTGGAACAACCTAATTATCTTGAGTGCCAAAATATCCATTGAAGTTTAAAGAAAATGGGAATATTTAAATAGGCTAAATTACATAAAGAAGCCTTGTTTCATAGAATGAAGAATGACATTTCAGTAACCTGCCAGTATCTATAAATGTGGACTGAGAGTAAAAGATGGTCATATCTGGTGATGGCACCACATAGGTAAAAGCAACCACATAATTCAATCTTATCCCCACAAAACCGCATGCCTTCTCAGTGCTGTATATTTATGGCAGTATTTGGGAAAATGACACCCATTCAAGTATCTAAAAATTATTTTTTTTAAATTGAACCAATTAAAAAATGCAGTCTTTAAAAGATGCTTCAGAAGAATTAAAAGTGAAAAAGTGATAATATCTTATAATTAGTGATGTCTTATAAAGTATAAAAGGTTACTTCTTTTTTTCCCCAGAGAAGATAGATTGAGCGATTGATCGATGTATTGATTGATCTACAAGCAGCATCTTCTCTCTGAATTCAGTATATTTTCTTATTGTGTCATACTGCTGCCAGTCCCACTACCTTCCCCACCATAAATTTGCTTGGTAAAGTCAATGAACTAGTTTCTCACATGCAGGGTTTGTTTATTCTTAACATAATTCAGAGTTAATGATCTCGAATAATTGTTCAAACTTGAGATATTTTTTGCCTGAGAATGAAAATGTGTCTACATGGGCAGGAGCTGGGGGTAGTGGGACTGATAACAATGAACTTTAGTAATATTTTATAATTCATGGGTCCAGTTTTCCTAATGATAATAATTATTACCACTATTTTCAGAGCACATTTTATTAGTTTCTAAACTAATGACTCTATGGGAAAGTATTATTAGCTTTTTCTTGCAGAAGAACAAATTGTATTTGAAGAAAATTATATTGCTTGCCTAAGAACACCCAGCTAATAGATGCCATAGATAGAACCAAAATCAATAGGGTATGCTTAGCTTTTATACAAAACTATTTCAGTGTACTCAGAGTAACATAATTCTGTTTACAGTTCCATTTGTAAAGGTATATCCCATTTTGAAAATGTTAATTCATTGATGTTTTCTATATTAGTTGAACCAACCTTAATCTTCTAACTGATTTGTTGAACATAAACTGCAGGGGAATAAGAACAAAAGTAAAACCAGTTAAGAGACTATGACAATAATCAGAATTTAGAAATTTTTTGATCGTCCAGAGTGGTGTCAGTGAAAAAGTACTGAAAAGTAGTCTGATTCTGTTGTATTTTTCAACATGATTAGATGATCAGTTGGGCATAGAGTGTGTGAGCAAGACAGTAATTGAGGATAGCTTTAGGCTTTGTGGCCTGATAGCCTAGACAGATAAGGTTTCTATCAACTAGCTGAGGAATAATTTGAAAGGAGCAGATTTGGGGTCAAAAGATTGGACAGCAAAAGGCAGAGGTTAGTTTGGGCATGTTAAGTTGAGATGCTTATTGGGCTCCGTGAATTGGTTTTGATTCATTCAGGAAAACAGAAATTTGATATAGAAATGTGAACTCTATTTTATATAGAAATTAGAATTTATAGTCTTGTTGGATGATATGCGAGTTGGTGTATAATGATTAAGGATATTTCTACTGAAGGTCAGGGAAGCTGTGGCTAGAAGGTCAAGCAAACAGACACTAAAGCACCGAAGCCCATAGTTTTCAAGTTTTCACTGGGAAATTTTCAATCTCATGACTTACTGATGAAGCTCCTGCTGTCTCAGTCTGTAGCAATGAATCTGGTGAATCTCAAGTGCCCACTTGACTTTTATGTCTGCCTATACATCTGGCTGTTATTCCCATTAGAGAATAATTAACTTCTCTTTTTACCACCATCCAAATATTCTGTGAGTTCTTTTCTCATTGATAGCCCTATCCCCAGAACCATAAAGTGAAATAGATGCCAAAAAATATAGTTCTTAGCAGTTCTTCACCATGCAGAGGGAACCTTACAAGGGGATATTTGTGATGTCAAGTTGGAAAAAAAATAATCCAGTACAATTTCCTAATCAAAATATCTAATAAGCTCTTGGACAGAGGAGTCTATTTTTAAGAGAATGAATTAGTATTAGAATTATAAATTTGGTAGCTGTCTTGGTTTCCTATGGCTGCTATAACAAAATATTCCAAACTGAATAGCTCAAAAAAAAAAAAAAAAGAAAGAAAGAAAAGAAAAGAAATTGGTTGTCTCACAATTCTTTCCAAAATCAAAGTGTCATTGGAGCCATGCTCCTGAGACTGGGTAGAAGCCTCTTGTAGCTCCTGGTGTTGGCCATCCTTGGCTTACAGCTGTATCACTCCGATCTCTGCCTCAGTCATCACATGGCACTCTTCCTGTGTTTCTGTCTACACATATTTTCCTCTTATAAGAATACCAGTCATATTGGATTTGAGTCCACCCTAATGACTCATCTTAACCTGATTACTTCTGCAAAGGCTCTGTTTCCAGATCACATTCACATATTCACAAGTACTGAGTGTTAGCACCTCAACATATTTGGGAGGAGAGAAACACTTCAAACAGCCGTTTTCAGAGTGGTGAGGGTATTCAAAGTCATAAGCCTGGATAAAAGCACATATGAATCAAATATTAACACTCTGACCCTGACTCTTCTATCTTACTCTTCCACATTAAAATTAACCATGTATTTAGATTGGGCCTATTTGGACAATTCATGATAATCTCTCTATTTACGGTTCACTTATTAGGAAACTATTTGTTTTGCAACCATAATTTCACCTTGCCATGTAACATAACTTATTCACCGGTTCTGTGGATTAGAACATGAGTATCTTTGAAGGAACATTATTCTGCTCGCCACAGAGGGAAACTGAAGAGTGTAGTGTTCTTAAGTTCAAATGCTACAAAGAGGAAAAAGTGATCAAGCGAAGTTGAGTTTTGCTGATGGCCTGATTATGTTAACTAGATTACTTGTTGTTGGTTACACAGGTTGAGAAATGAAAATTGAGCATGGATTTAGGACCTGGGAGGACATGGTAACATAATAAAAGCAGTTCATGTGTGTTGGTTTTGGCGAAAGTCTGGTGCAAGTAATGCATACACAAGTGGTAAGAGAAAATATAGATACAGCAAGTACGGACAACACTTTTAATATTTATAAGAGATCAATGATATATCAGTTACCTCTGAGTATTTATGTAATCTTCACAAAACTATATTTAATAAAGCAGACACTTTTCAGTTATTCAAATCTCTCTGTAATATGTTATAGAAAAATTGATCATGATATAGTTGATTTCCATTATTAATATAATCTTAAAGTACATCAAAAATATCATAAAGAATGTATGGTATTAAACTATTTAAAATAGTATGATAATGGATCTAATATTGTAATTCTGTATATTTTTGGTCTACTTGCTATATTTTAGGTACGGGGACTGAAGTATTTAACTTTCCTTTTATTTGGGAAGAAATTTGTCTGAATGTTGATGATATATTTTAATAATCATACATTATTGTTCTTAATGAGTACTTTTTAAATATGGGTTGATGAATATGTAGTTATAAAATGTATTTATTTTTCTATACATGACCATTCAACTTGGCTTACACAGATTCAAAAGTTTTTATCTTAGAAAAATCAGATATAAAATTTTTCTTTTATCAAAAATATTTATTGCATACTCAATATGTGCCTAGCACTATTATACAAGCTGGGTATATAGCAATTAAAACACATAAACGCACCACGACCCTGCCCTCATGATGCTTACATTCAATGGGAGAAGACAAATTTTGAGTACGAATTAAAAAATTTCTCTATATAAACATCTGTTTAACACATAAATTATTTTTGAACAGATTTTAAATATTGACACCGTCTAAAATTTTAAAGAGCTATCACATGACCATATTTATATAATTTTTTAACAAACTTTTATTTCTGTTTGTACATCATGACTGAACAAATAAAAAGTTATCAAAAAATTATAACATATTTATAGCTCTTCATGCACATTGAGCCATCAATAAAATTTGAAGGGATATTTTATTTTATATGAATTTTATTAAAACTGTATAAAATTATGATCGCAACATAAATTTGAAGTGCTCAGATTTACAAATACAATAATTAAGTGCTATTTTTAAAGTAAAAACTAATACATATAACTTCAATAAACAAATATCACACAGAAATTATATTCTAACGAGATAGCTCAGTTCATTTAGTTTTTCTGAAATTTAATTATCATGTTTTGATATTGAATGTTTTTCCATAAACATGCATAGTTTGTAAAGTATTTTCTGAAATGTATCACGTATTTATTCCCTCTTTGTTGAACTCCTTTTAATATCAAATGAATGTTTGCTTATTATTATTTCCCTAATATTTTAATAATATAGAAGCAATATTATCATAGACTTTTAAACTACCTTACATCTCTCTATACTCACAAATTTAGTTGTGAAACTTGCCAGAGCTTTCCACTGAATGAGTAATTAATTAATGCTCAAATTTTTTTTCTCTGGACATAATAATGGGATGCAATAGATTTTGCTACAAAAATTATCTAAAGATTATTCTGCCTTATTTTAGCAGTAGCCGAGTAATTGAATGCATTAAGAGTCTAAGAATTTCACCAAAAATCTGTATTAATTCCCACCACGCTTGAGTTAGACTTTTAGTAGAAACCCTGAAGGACTCTGTACTCTTAATTACTATTCCCTTCTTTCTGGATACAGAACTCGCCTGATGATGAACAACTGAAGAAAAATTCATCACCAAGGAATTCTTAAAGTTTATAATCGTTACCAGTAACCTTTCCATAAACGCATGTTCAAGGACATGCTAAACAAAAGTTGTGTAAGTATAACATTTAAGAAACTATATTAAAGCAGTAAAATAATCATGTTGTTTAGCATAAAAAGCAATTCCTACTAGATAGCCTGTTGGCATAACGAAGAACAATTTTTGTTTTTGTTCTTGAACTGAACTTTCTCAACAGAGACCTTTATATTGTTATCAGAGATAATTTTATTTTAAAGACATTTAAAAAATCATAATTCCCCTAAATTTGCTTTAGTTAGAAATAAACTTTTAAGAATTTTTCTTAAGATTTTAATATGAACATTGAATTTAAAATTCTGATAGAGTCTTTGATAACTATTTATAAATTTAAGCAATCTTAAATATGGTTGCATTGTCCTCACTTTGAGAAATGACAATGCAATAATCTCAAGAGACCTTTATAGAACTCACCCCAAGGCATCATTTAAGTCAAAAAAATTTTTTCTTACTGTAATTCTTTTGAACTAAGACTTTTATACCATTGCTTGTATTGTGCACAGTGATATTTCAGTCATTTCTAAACTGAGCATTTTCAACTGCAACGAACAATAAATCTAACAGTTAGTGGATACTCATCAGTTCATTTCAATGTTTGTCAACATTTCTGGTATCTAAAATGTGATCCCAATTGTCCTTACAGTATTGAGGAGAGTAAATGAGGAAAAAAAGTGGCCCATTTTCTTTTTGATGAAAATAGACATTATTGTTCTTTGTTCTCAAAGTATCCCTGAGACACTTTGCTTACAAATGCCATAATTTCATCTTTCTATCTTGCATTCACTGCTTTCTTCTTTGGTGTCCCAAATTTGCTATGTTGAATCTTTTTAAAAATAGAAGTGTAGTGTAAACGCCAAAGGCAACTTATCTTGTCTAAAAATGTTGATACAAAAAAAAATTTACAATGCTAAACTCTTTCATGGATAAGTTAAGGTTCAACAGCCCAGCCTATGAAATCTTTCAACCTTCCAATCTTTTTGTCAATATAATTTCTGTTATTACCATAACTGGGCAATATTTTATATACTATGTATATTCTATCACCTAAACTGACTATAAGCTTCTTGAATATAGGGCCATATTTCAAAAGTATCTGTATCTACAATAGTAAGTAGCACAAACTATATATTTTATCAGAATTTGTCTTTACTTTTCTTTAATATATTTTAAAATGGGACAGAAAGATTTCCTGAAATATACTTAGAATTACTATAGTATATAATCCTTGCTAATTTCACTTTAAAAACCAAATAATAAATTTCTCAGTGAGAATATTAGAAGTGAGGTGTCATCTAAAATACTTTTTTTAGAGACAATCTTTAGGCTACATTTATATTTACAGGAGTCTACAAAGAACTGCACTGATTCTCAAGGCCGAGATGAGGACTGGCAGTGAGTAACGTTAAGCAGCACCAAAAAAGACAAGTCTACTACAGAATGCATGAAAAATATTTTTTTATCACAAAGTGATTAAAAACCCTTATTTCTGCACTGTTATTTATTCATTGACTTCTTCCTTCTAAGGTGAATAATGTAGGAATTGAAACGTGCATAGCTCTTCAAATAGTCCGAGGAGTGCTTCTCTTAACAACTGAAGTGTCTCTTGAGACATTTAGTATGGTTTTTGCAAGTTTTGAATATCCTTCAGAAATACCACCTTCCCCATGTTTTCCCCCCTGCTTTAATTCCAGTTAAAAATGTTCTTCCATTTAACCTTAGAATTTATCTGGTTTCTTTGGCCATTATCTTGTGGTAATTTTTGAAAATTTCCTCAGTTCCAGATGAAAGACATACACAAAATAAATTTCCTATCAACAAAAGGCAATGGAAGGGAATAGAGAATGATTTAATTTAATTTTATTCATCTCAATTCTTTAGTTCATTCAACAAATATATATTAGGTACTTCTTCTTGATAAGGTACTTGGATAGATTTTGATGATATAAATAAATATTAAAACAGATTTAAATTTTAAGATGCATATGTTTTAGTAGGACAAATAGTTAAGCAAATTAGTGATTGTAAAACAATGGTAGAATTGCAACGGGAGCTATTACTGATGATAGAAAGGAGAGAAAAACTGATGAAAAAGGACAATCTAATATTTGCACATTGGCTAAAGTTAGGAACATGAAGTAAAGGGCTGATTCATTTCAGCAAAGGAAACAGTGTTTGAAAAGCCTGAGACATAAAAATAAATGACATATTATGTAATCAGAAGAGTATAGACAAGACTTAAATTTTTATTAATGATTGAACGAGATATGACCTGACTGGTTCTTTGCAGAAAATCACTATTCAACTTGGACATAAAGCCAAAAACAGCATTGGTGAACAAAAAGAAGTAAGCAGATTTAGGTGAAGGTGCATGTTCATCGGAGGGGAATTTTACAAAGCACATTCCAAATTTTGTTGATTATATGCATTTTTGAAGAAAAATGCATCGTCAGTGAAGCATATGAGAAGGCAGTGGTAGTGGAAAGTCCAGTTTTGTGGCCTGAGAAATTAGAGAACTGAAAGTGAGGATTCACTGGTTGGACAAAGAGAGGAGAAAATTGTGAAAGAGCCCCTAAAGTCTCAAATTATGTACACCATATCTCTGTTCAAACTCTCAAACATGCATGTCTGGAACAGACTAAAAAACTCAGCTAAAAATGGAAAACCTGAAATGAGACTGGAGATGTAACCCAAGAAACAATTTCTGATTCAAGTCCAATTAACCTTTTTCCTGTTTAGAAAAAAAAAAAAAAAGAGCCCCTCACATAGGAATGCTGTTTTTATAGGATTTGACATTTTCAACGATCAAACTACTAAAAACAGAATACTATAAACAGAATAATGCCTTTTGTTTCCAAAGACTATCGATATACTAGCATGATGCGAAAATAATAATAAAAGCGAGTTATTTCATGGCAAACTTTGTGGGTCAGGTTAGGACTGTAATCCATGAGTTATCTCAGGGCGAATGGAAAAAGGGATTAAAGTATTTGAATGCTAAAGCAGAAGAAACAAATCTCAACAGAGAAATCTCCACAAGTTGATATCATTAATTTTTTAGGACTCAATCTAAAATTACCTGATATGGTAAATGAAAAACATTCTCAAAATAAAGTAAAATAAATGAAATCAATAACAAGATGATTCTGATATTATGAATATCAGAAAACATGTTAAAGTAGGTATCATAACTACCCTAAGTAAAGTTTAACACAATACACTCCTGTCGAAGGAAAAGAGGCATTCTCAGCAGACATAAAGAAAGCAAATGGAATTCTAGACCTAAAAAACACAATATCTAAAATAAAAAGTTCACCAGATGAACTTAACAGCTTAAAGGAGAGGGCAGGGGGAAGAAAAAGTGACCTTAAAGGTAATGCAATAGAAATTACCCAATGTGAAGAACAAAAATGAAAAAATATATATATACAGTAAACAATGAATAGAGCTGGGCTAGTTAAATTCAAATAGTCAAACATCTATAAAGTTGAAAAGCAGAAAGAAAGGAGAGAGATTGGAGGGAGAAATATATCTATGCAAACATATGCACAGGTACATGTGTGCACACAAATATATACACATATATACATGTATATCATAACTTAAAGATATAATTCCTGGAATTTTTCCACATCTGATTAGATACATTTTCAGATTCAGCTCATAGAATTTGATTCGACTGATTTTTTAGTTTGTTTTTCATTTTGTCATTTTGAAAATCTGTATGTGTGTACATTCTATATATAAATATATAAACACATGCATATATATTTGTATACATGTATATATATACATATATATATAACACTAACATATTTATATGCTTATATGTATACACATACACACATATATGATTTAATACTGTTATGAAATTTAATTTTGTTAATCAACTAAACTATATACTTTGCAACAAGAACATAGGCATAAATATATGGACCAATTTTCTTGATTTTATGCCCAGTTTGCCATTGCTTCACCTTGAATTCCCCTCTTCTTGCCATTGATGCGCAATAGTTGAGGATGAGGCATCCGTATCCTCCAAAATTAAATCTTTAAAGGCAATAGAGAAGCTGATGCTCTGACTGGAAGATATCCATGTGGAACTGTCATTTCCAACATGAGGCTAGCCATTATTTAGGTTGGTTGTTTGAAATAGTAGTATATTTTCTTCAAATCTGAGAGACCGCCAAAATGGTCCTTTATTAATTGATCAATCTCTTTTATCGTTCTTAACAGTTGGCAATGCTAACTTTGGACCCTTCATTGAGGTACTTACTGCCCTAATATTCATTGTAAAATTTTATTTTCCGATCTAGGATACAGGTTTCCCTTACTATATGAAAATAGAGTGTTCCTATGAAAACTTTTGTAAATTGAAATGGCATAAAACAAAGAAGATCTATGTTTTCTGAAATTTGCTTTGAACTTCTTTGTTATTGAAAACAGGTACTAAATGTAGATCTTTTGGAAAAAAAAAAAAAGTGCCATAATGTGATCTTTCAGAAAGTGGGGGATACCTTTATATTATTACCAATGAATTTATACCCAAAAGATTTTACATTTATTTACCGTCCTAACTTCAGTCAATTTTTATACTGGGACTTCAAAGTTTGTTTTTTTTTCTAATTTTAACTCTATCTTTCCTTCTACCTTTATTCCCTGCTTTCTTCTACAAGGAAGCAGTTTTCATAAATGTAAATTTTTACCTTGTAAAAGATTGTGGAGAACTACTGGGAACATAGAAATTCAGCAGAGAGAATGAGACACAGAGAGGTTGTGGACCATCTGAAGAGACCTTTCTAGAAATAGCCCTGATGAAAATCGAGCAGCACTTTTTAAAACTGTAGTGTCAGAATCAATACTAAGATTTGTCAGAAAACCACTTAATACTGATACATCTAGATTTGAGAGGATTAACACGGACCGCTTCATGCCTTATTAGGGGATTTAAAATGTATACAATTATTCTAGTTTCGGAGGAATATGTGGCAGTTCCCTTAATCCACATACCTGAGAAATTTATAGAACTAGAATGCTTAAGGAAGGACTTTGGAAAATGAGACATACTAGCAATGTTTGGCAAGAACAAAACACATTGAAAAATGAGTTGTATTTTAGATTTATAGATTATCACTTTACTGGGACCTTACTATTGAGTGAGAAGAAGTTGCAGAAGGTTGATTGAAAAATTAACAATTTAGTAAATCTGGAATATATATTATATTATTTACAATAAAGGAATCCCCAAAAGAGTATAAAAAGGAGGATGTTGTAACAATAAATGATACAATTTAAAATGTAAATCAGGTTTCCACTTTATGCCTAAGAAGCTGGAAAGTGTCACTTCTGTCATAACAACAACAAAAAAGCAAGATATTCTAAAAAAATGGTAAGAAAAAATAATTTCTGAAATCTATTAAATAGTTGAAGTTACAGAGCAACGGGATAGCCTAAAGTCTAAAGAAAGATAGATGAATGTAAGGAGACACAGAGCCCAAGGACTGGCTGACATATTACAGAAGTCAAAAGAAAGATAGTACTGCCTTACAAATAAGAATTTAGTTACAATTTCTTTTCAAGATTAGACACATATTCAACTATATTAGGTATTGTTCTATAATTTTCCAAAATGTCTTTTCTCATTTCACTTCTACCAGCAGTGCCTGTTGCTCTAAATTCTCAGTTTCATTTGGTATAGTAAGCTTTCTTCTTTTTTTTTTAATATAGCCATTCCATAAATTGTATAGTGGTTTCTCCCAGTGTTTATAATTTAGATATTGGTAATAACTAATGAAATCAAGCACCTTTGCAAAAATTAGTTGCCATTTGCATGTCTCTTTTTTGAAGTGTTTGCTTAAAATTCGTCTATGATTTTTTTATATAGGTTTCAAGTGTACAGTTCCATAAGATGTCATCTGAAGTGTTTGCTTAAAATTCGTCTATGATTTTTTTTATATAGGTTTCAAGTGTACAATTCCATAAGATGCCATCTTTATATGGCATTGTTTATTCACCACCCAAAGTTAAATCTTCTATCATCATATATCTGACCCCCTTTACCCTTACCTATCTTCTCCTCTATCCATTTTCCCTCTGGTAAGCATTAAATTGTTGTCTGTATCTATGAGTCTGTGTTCGTTTACTTGTCTTGTTTGTTTGTTGCTCTTAGTGTTATATCTCACATATGAGTGAAATTATATAATTCTCAGTTTTCTCTGTCTGACTGATTTCACTTAGCATGATAATCTCAAGTTCCATCTATGTTGTTGCAAATGGCAGTATTTCATCTTTCCTTATGGCTGAGTAATATTCCATTGTATATGCATACTACCTCTCTACATCCAATCACCTAACAAAGGGCACTTTGATTGTTTCCATGTCTTGGCCATCGTGCATAATGTTGCTATGAAATCAGGGTGCATGTATCTTTACAGATTTATGTTTTTAATTTGGGGAGCGGGTAGATACCCAGAAAAGGGATTACTACATCATATGGTAATTCTATTCTTGATTTTTTGAGGAAACTTCATACTGTTTTTCATACTGACTCTACCGATTTACATTCCTACCAGCAATGCATGAGGGATCTTTTGTTTCCCCCACAACCTCTCCAACACTTGTTATTACTCATCTTGTCGAAAATAACCATTTTTACAGATGTAAAGTGGTATCTCATTGTGGTTTTGATTTGCATGTTTCTAAAGCTAGTGAAGTTGAGTATCTTTTTGTATGTCGTTGGCCATTTGTGTGTCTTCTTGAGAGAAGTGTCTGATATAAGATTTATGCTAAAAACTACAAAAGAGCCAAAGATCCAAATAAAATGAGCTATGTATCATTGTCACTAATTGGAATATGTAACATTGTTCATTTTCCCCAAATTGATGTAATTATTTAACATAATCCCCCCAAAGTCTTAGTATTTTTGGTCAAAATTAACAACCTGATTCAAAAATGCATGTGGAAATTAAATTGAACTTCAACAGTCAAAACTATTTTGAAAAGGAGGAACATTGTTCCTTGCTTCAGGCTGCTACCTTTGCCTTTAACTGTTTTTAGAAAAGTCCACCCCAAGCGCTGACCAGCCCTGGGACAACTCAGAGTGAGACAAAACAATGGGAAGGAAACCTTTGTTCTGGTTCTGAGGAAGCTACTAGACAGGCTGAGGCTACAACCACAGGCCTTTGAGAATAGTCGACCTCCTCTGGCACTAACAACTGAACCAGGACGTCAGGTGACCATCCTCACCATTTCACTGCTTCTGCCAATCTCATATATGGGGAATGGTAAGCAGCCCATTTAAAGCACAACAGTGTACTCTTACCACAAAGGAACAGTTTCTTTCTTCACCAAGTCTTGCCCTGTTTATGGCAAGATTTTGAATAGATGCCAGTGCTCTGCAAAAGTCAGTTCTAAATCTTTTTTTTTTTTAATTTTTATTTCATATTATTTGCAGGTATACAGTATATTGGTTAGCCATTTATATAGTTTATGAAGTGATCCCCCGATTACTCTGTCACCCATCTTGCTCTGCACGTAGCCAGTACAATATTATTGACTGTATCCCCTATGCTGCACTCTACATCCCTATCACTATTTTGTAACTACTAATTTGTACTTCATCCCTTCACCTTTTTCACCCAGCTCCCCTCTGGCAATCACCAGATTGCCTTCTGTATTTATGAGTCTGTTTTTAATTAGTTTCTTCTTTTTCTTCCCTAGATTCTGCATATAAGTGAAATTATATGGTATTTATCTATCTCTGTCTGATTTACTTCTCTCAGCATAATACCCCCTATGTCCATCCATATCGTTGTAAATGGCAGCACTTTTTTTTTATCACTAAGTAATATTCCATCGTATATATGAACCACAACTTCTTTATCCAATTGTCTATTAATGGGCATTTAGGTTGCTTCCATAGGATTCCTCAAAAAATTAAAAATAGAACTACTTTTTGACCCAGCAATTGCATTTCTGGGTCCAAAGAAAACCAAAACACTAATTTGTAAAGATCTGTGTACCCCTATGTTCACAGTGGCACTATTCACAGTTCTAACTCTTTTTGCCAGTTCATTAGTTGCTTTTGGGGAGGGGCAGAGCTCTTGAAATAGCTGTTTAACCCCTTACTGTTCTCCTTCTATATACTGAATAAGTATTGACTTGTTTATTTATTGCATACTGTCCCTATCCAAAAATGTAGAATAAATGCAGTGACTTTATTCTGCTCATTATTTTCAACTGTGCCTGGCAATGGTAATATCAATTAGGCAGATCCAAAATAGAACAAAGAAGGAAAATAAATAACAAAAGATGACCATGAAAAATGTTAGCACTAAACTTGCTTAGCAGTCCAGGGAAAATATTCTCTTAGGATGTGGCTCTCTTCCATTCAGTCCTCAGCAAGCAAATTTCCAAGTGGTTCTACAGTTTTCTGGGGATTGTTTATTACATCAATTCAGAGTGAGGAAAAAGCAAGCTGTAGGAGGCACACTATTTCTCAAAGTCTTGTTCCCAAAATGGCACACATCACTTCTTCTCCCATTCCACTTGGTTACATGTCTGAGTAATATAGTTCAGAAGAGTGAAAGGATGTTAATAAAGGGCAAGCAGTTTCTTCCATGGGATGATGAGAGTCAGTTTCCTTTCAGATGATTACTGAAGGAAGAATGTTGATTAGTTTTCTTAGGAAGAGTAAGCTGAAGTGAAATCCAGAAAGAAGTGCATATACTAAGGTCTTGGGTCAGATAAGATTTTGGGATATTTCATATCTGAATGAATACTAGTGTGCGCAACAGGGAGAGTACTAAGAACTGGTATTGGTGAAGTATGCAGGAGCCAGATCAAACAGGATATTTGTACAATATTTTATAAAGATTTTACATTGTATTTGTGTTGCAGTGAGAAGCTGCTTAATAGATGTTAACCAGACAAAAAAAGTGAATTGATTTAGCATATTTTCGGGATCACTAACCCTACTGAAAGCAGAATTAACATTAATCTATGGTATACAGAACAACTCAGAAGCTTTGCTCAAGAGACTGACAGTGAAGATAAAAAGTAAATATATGGATTGCAGCGATGTTTAGTAGGTAAAATCAATAGAGAATAGTTAACACAAACTTGCATTTTAGCCTGAAAAAAATTAAGTATATATCCTCAAATATTTGAAGATATTTGATGTAGTCATGTTCCCTGTTATTATTCTGAGTTGTTCTTTGTACAGTACCTTACATTTAAATGAATGAGTGCTTTTAGTATAGAAAAAGTACAACACCAGGGGCAAGAAAAGGAAGAATAACTGCTTTGTATGGAGAATATTCAGCTCAATATAAGAAAGAATGACCTGAAAATAAAAAAATGTCCTTATATTAAACCTTATGCCTTGGAAGCCAATACCCTTTTTATCAGAGAGATTGGGTTATCTGAGGTTAGACACTGAATCACAGAGGAGGAACTACTTACTTAGCAGAAGCAGTGAAAAGCTCTGCTCAAATTTAATGGACAAGGAAACTTTGTTCTGAAAAGAGGATTTGAAATCATTGCAGACAAAACTGAAGTCCAACATGGGAGCAGGTGCTTGAAGGCCATCTTCCTTTTAGTGTTCACCTGGTTTTCTGCTCAGTGCACAGTGGCAGTGAATTAGTATTAGCAAAAAAAAAGTAGCATATATAATAACAACTGAAATGCCTACGGCAAAAATAAAGAACATCTAAATTTGCATTCTATATATGTAATTCATAATTCTCCTTAATACTTTATATGTAAATACTCTTTATCTAAAGAGGCAATATTTAGATTTCTCTAATATGACTCATTTGATGAGCTATACCTTTTTACCTTAAAATCATATACTTTTATGACTAAACCAACCTGAAAATTGATATCTGGTATAAAAACACATTTATATTTTAATAGTGTTTTTGAAAGAGTTATTAGAGTCTTGATTGAAACTATTATCTACCGCATAAATGAGAAAGATTTTTAATTAGCTTTATTGAGCTGGTTAGATAGTGATAAATGATGAAAATCTTTTTTATTTTTGTTTGTTTTTATTATTAAGGTTTGCTTAATGGAATTCAGTACATAACTGGTTCACCTCAATTGTTTAATTTTCAAAGTACATTTTACTGAATGTGCTTTATTAGAAAAATTCTACATTCAAGATAAAAAATCCCCTCACATCCAAATGGCAATTAAATAAAATAGGTCAGGTTGATCCTCTGCCTCAAGGGACAGGAAGAGTGGGTCTGAGTCAAAATATAATAGAAAAGGAGGACATGTGACATAAAGTGAGGCAGAAGAATGTGACATGCTGTAAGGGTTTCATTAAAATGTAAAAGTACATTTCTTCAAGTTGAGGCTCAGATATTAGCATTTGTTCAAATAGAATTTACATTATAGTAGTTGCACAAATTATCAAATGGCATCAAATATTTCCTGTTATTCTTTTTCCCCTTTCTGCTGCAACGACATAAGTGAATTGAGTTTTTTATGAGCATTCTCTGTTGGGATCAATACTGTGTGCGCGACGACCGTCAAATCATACAGCCCGGGGGTCTTAAGTTTTGCTGAGAGGACTGGCCAATGAATTGAAACAGGAACCCTCAGAAGTTGTGTTTTAGTATCTGCTGAGAGTGGATTTTTGAAGAAAATAGTTGTAACATAAGTGTGTTATGTTACTCCAGACAACCACAATCATCACCTTTCTCCCAATTTCATTTCTACTTAGGTACAAAAAAATCAGAGACTTAAAAAGATTTTCCCACTTGGAACATTTAGAAAAAAAGAGAGAGAGAGAGAGAGAGAGAGAGAGAGAGAGAGAGAGATTTTGACTCATGGATAGTTCTGAGTCAGCCCACTGCTTAGTTCTGTATTTTCGGGTTCTGATCAAGTTTCTGGCCCACCTTTTTTTTATTATTATTTATTTTTTTAATTAAATTTTTTGGGGTAACATTGGTTAATACAATTATGTAATTTTCAGGTGTACATTATAATTTGACCTCTATATATTCTGTGATTACCACCCAAAGTCCAGTTTCCTTCAGCTACCATATATTTGATCCCCTTTACCCACTTCACCCTCTCCCAATCCCCCTATATTTGGATTTCAAATCATTAAAAATAAAAATATATTTCAGATTTTATTCTGAAATTCTTAGTATTATCTCACACAAAACACTAGATCCTCTTTTGACTGCACAAGTAGTCTGTTTTAGAAGCTGACATGCTTAAGTTTCCTTATGTTGTGCTTTATGCTGTAACCTAGAATTTTTCAACTGGTAGTATCTAGTAGTTAAGGACAAGGAATACTGCTAAACATCCTATAGTGCATAGGACAGAGCTCCACAAAAAGAATTATCCAGCTCGAAATGTTAATAGTGCTGATGTAGAGAAACCTTGCTGTAATTAACAGATGAACCCTCTGTGTGAGATGCCCAGATGCTGATCCAGTGCAATGTATTCACAACCTTCAAGTATTATTTATTAGTGTAAATTAATAGTGGTCAGATAATTTTAGTCAAATAATAACTATGTAATTAAGAATACCTTGCATATGTATAACAGTTCAGAGATTTTATCTTTCAAATTTTTATCTTAAAAATTCATCAAAAGAAGACTTAAGAAAGATATTGTTTTTCCCATATTTAGGCAAGGAGAATATTTACGTGAATGTTAGCAATAACAAGCCTTACCCAGCATCCAGGACCTTCCCTTACTCTTCAGATGCAGGAACTGAAAAGAAGTAAAATAGTTATTAAAGTTACCTTGATAGATAAGAATAAATATGAAAAATGGATCTTTTAAAATGATGTGATACCCCACCCAGTTTTCATTTAAAGGGTAAGCATACCCAACTCCCAGCAGCTCTGAGAGCTGAATACTATCTAATCAAAGCCATCCCCTCTTCCTTTTTCCATCCCACCTCAGCTTCTTCACAACTGATGAGAGCCACCTTACCCTGGGAAATTTCATTCATCCAACCCCCACTCCTGGGGTACCCAGTAGCTGATTGTTTAATAATGTGTCTGTACAAGAGCCTGGCCTCATTTCCTTAAGGGAGGTAACTCTAGCTAGATTTTACCTAACAATACATACTCGTCCAGTTCATTTCCATCTCCTATCCTTTTCATGTCCTCTGTTGCAGCATTTTTCTGAAACACATTCCATAAATTATATGCATCTGGATAATTTTTCTATCTGTTTCTTAGAACTCTAAACTAAGACATTTGTCACTCTCTCTTCTCCTTTACCACATCAATATATAGAGCTATATCTCTGTATGAGAAAACTAGGAAAGATTTAAGTCTGCTAACGAAATAGATTATATGCCAAAGAATGGCAAAACAAAACAAAACAAAACAAAACAACAACAACAATAACGACAACAACAAAAACATTTTACTTATACAGGCAGGAACTGAGAGAGTAGGATAAAAGTGGATCCCAAGAATTCTGGATAAAGAGAGGAAAAAACAAAGTTGGCCCTCAAAAGCAGACTGCAGATGGGATGCTAGCGAACCCCATCATTACTCATTCTTTATCATTGCAGTGTAGTCACTAAACTTAACCTGTGGTGAACTAAGATGGAATACAAGTGGAAAGGAATGCCTGCTTCATGCAATACACCTGGCATTTAAAGAGAGTTTCGAGTTTTGATAAACTTAGGTATCAATAAACTTAGAGTATCAATAAACTCATGAATATTAAATTCAGTTTAGAGTATTTGCATAGTGATAGTAACAAGGACAACAACAATAATAGAACAATACATTTATGTAACTATATAGCCTCTCTAGTTGAAAGGTAGGGTGAAAAGGTAGTTGAAAGCATCCCTTTTATTTTTATGTAATTAATGAGTTAAGCTCTGAGAATAAGGACTATGCTAAAACCTGAAAGGAGGTCTTACAAGATAATGACACTTTCCTCAGAATCTGCCCTCATCTCTTCATCAGACCAATAACTAGGGTCATGTCTCTATATAGATTGACCTTACAAGTTCTGGGTTTGCTAAGGAAAGAGGATTATAAACCAAAGAAGCTGTATGACCTGACTACCATGGACCTGGGAGGGTAGGACAAGAAGTGCCTCCTGAGGGGACTGGGTTAAAAGAAATGAAATGAGAAGTTGAATAACAGAGTTTGTTAAGATAGGGTTACTCTCCCATTACACAGAATTTAACATCATAAAATAATTACAGGATATGCTTATAATCCATAGGCAAGGTGGCTCTTAGAGGTTTGGAAAAAGCACTGCCTCATGTTAATGAAATAGAGAGTGAAAGAGAGATCACATAGCACAGACAATTGTGCATGCTATAATGGAAAAAACACTAATTTCCTCTGAAGATTCAAATCTCTCTCACTGGAAAATTCTATTTATGAGTAGTTAAAAGGTTCTCAGGAGTCCCTCAGAGATTCTTTACCTAAGTCAGCGGTGAGAGAGGAATAAACTTTCTTGAGAAGGTCAGTAGTGGCTATTACCCATTAGGCCAAGGTTCATGGTAGGACATGCTATTACAGAATGGTGTGTGTGTGTGTGCATGCATGTGTTTCTTTTCTATTAGAAACCTGTACCATGGTTCTGCTAAGTATATGGGTTTTTGAAAAATTTTTATTTTTTATTAAGGTATATTAGTTGCAGGTATGCAACATAGTGATCGAATATTTTATACATTGTGAAATGATCACGATAAGCCTACTTAACATTCATCACCATACACAATTAGAATTTTTTTTCTTGTAAGGAGAACTTTCAAAATTCACTCTCTTAAAAACTTTCAAATATATAACACAGTATTATTAACTATGGTCACCATGCTGTACATTATATCCCCATAGTATAATACCATACGTTACATCTTCCAATTTTTATTTTTAATTCTATTTTTAAGTTTATAGCTTTTTATCATCAATATCTTTTCTCTTGTATTTTTTTTTTTAATAATACCCCAAATAGGTATTTGGTATATTCAATTTCATTTATTTTAAAAAATTATGAACACTTGGATTTTTTAAAATTATACATTTATATTTAATTATAGTTTCATTGAATTTTAATTATAAATTCCAGCCTGTATGATTTATTATTTTGCAATATATGTAGATTTTTTCTTGTTGTAAACTAATGCTTAGTTCCTTTGCAATAGTTCATGTATGTTTTTTTGCTTATAGTGTACAATATATTTTAATAGCATAAATAAAATATTTAGGCAATATTGATGTATTAAATAATTTTGTTATTTATTTTATTTTAAACTCCACCTGAATATTTATCTTTATGTAATGGGTTAAGCTCTGAGAATAATGGCTTTGTATTTTCCTGTTACTAATATCACTATGTTGGCTTTTGTTAACATTAACTCGTTGAAATATATATCCTCTTTCTTCCTTTTAACCTTCAAGTGCCATTTTACATTTAGGCAAGTTTCTTGTAAATAGTGAAAATAAAAATTTAACCTTGCTCACTTTGATTCCTTGACAAGGGAAGTGAAAGCATTCATGTTTAAGGTGGTGACTAATATTTTTTGTTTTTATTCTTCCTATTTCAAAAAATGGTTTATTCTTGCTGGCCATTTTATTTTTTTATTGTACTTTTCATTTTTGAAGTAATTATATAGTATTTATATTCTATTTCCATGTACCCTGAAATTTTATATGAACACATTTAAAATATACTTTTATCAATGTCAAGACAATATTTTATATGGTTTCACTTCCAGAAAGGCACAACCTTTACTGTTTTTTCATTAATTAGCCCAACTTTCATGTCCATGGTTCTGTTATAGTAAGTTAATGCTTTAATGATCTTTGTTGGTTTGTGAATCTCTTTGAACTAGAACTTTGCATTATTTCTGTCTCATTCCCCAATGTCAAAATAGTTCATGGCATGCAGGCTAAACTTAAGGGAATATGAGTAAAGATTATTTCCTAGGTCCTATTGCAATGAGTTTCAACTCTCTTCAAGAGTTGTCTTTTATAGTACTGATTTTTTACTCACCAGTGAAAGGGTTCCCACTTTAGTTGATCTGGCTAGAAAGGACAACACCGTGATTGTTGATTCTTTCTCCAAATAGTCCTCATTGTTCCTATTCCTCTCCTGATTCCAGCATATATTTGAATTACACTCTGCTCTTTCATCTAGGTTGTAGTTGGATTCTGTTTCTCCATTGTCTATTTATCACCTCCCCTTTTCAAATCTTTCTCAATCCATGTCTCCTTAGAATTTAATTAACGCTTAACTTTCAATTCCATTCAATGCATATAAAACCTGGAGATTTTGAAGCTACATTCAGTAATTATCAGATACTTATTACTAAACAATATGAATCCAGAAGATTTAGGCAATGGTTATATTTCCAAAGAACATTCGAAGTTTAGCATTGCCCATATTGAAACTAAACATGTGCTTGGGTTGTTATAAAAATGTGTTTTCACCTTGAACAAAATTAATTAAAAGATCATGGCCATTCAAAGAATGTAAGGTCTCACCTGACCCAGGATTAAATTCTCACAGCTGCTGTTATGTGTTTATTTATGAGCACCACAGCCTAGAGGAACATTGATAAATTTCAGTATATCCAGAGAAGTATGTTAAAACAGTTAATCATGTATTTTCAGGAATAATTGAAGAACCTAGCAGTATTTAATTTAGAAAAGAGAAATACTATAGGGCCTGTAATAATTATACTCAAGTGTTTGAATATATTTCCTTGAAAAATTAGACCATGTTGCCTCAGTGAGAGGAACTTGTAATAATAATTGAACTCATAAAGAGATAGAAATTAATTCATCACGTGAAAGAACTATTGGTTATCCATAATTTAAACTAGCCTACTTGGAAGATTTTGAATTTCCTGTCAGTGGAAACACTCAGGTTGGATGGCATTTACTGAGATAATTCAAACATATAAAGGTGGTGTTGGACTGTGTGGTTGATCCTTTCAGATCTTTTACAACCTAAGATATCAAGAGTCTATGAAATATCTTTCAGTCTCCTCCTCTTATTTCTATTCTTCTCAGATATTATTTTTGAAGTTGCTATAGATTTATAATAGAATTATAGCATTTTAATGGGATAATTTTTTTCAAAGAACAGATGAGTAAACTGAAGGCAGCAACACAGGTAACTTGCATAAAGTTCCAT
>NW_006436811.1:18548320-18552131 GCF_000325575.1 Pteropus alecto | reverse complement strand
TTACAACCTAAGATATCAAAGTCTATGAAATATCTTTCAGTCTCCTCCTCTTATTTCTATTCTTCTCAGATATTTATTTTTGAAGTTGCTATAATTTATAATAGAATTATAGCATTTTAATGGGATAATTTTTTTTCAAAGAACAGATGAGTAAACTGAAGGCAGCAACACAGGTAACTTGCATAAAGTTCCATATGGAGATTCAGTAAAGGAAAATACAGTAGGTTAGAAACTTAATCCAAATTTAGAATGATTAAATTTATTGGAGGTTCACAAACTTAAATATAAATATGATAAAATAGAAAGTTACTTCATTGAATAAGTGGAAGTTTTCATTTATAGATAAAAAAGTAATTGCCTCAGAAGAAAAGATTCTCTATCATTTAAGGATAGCCAAGGGCCGCCATGTCTTGACACCTTGTGAAATTATATTTCTAAATTAATTTGTTACTGTTATTAAAAAAGATAGAGTTAAGATTAGGTTTGGAGTTATTCTTAAATTGATAAATCAAATGATTGGGTGGATAAATATTTAGTGATATCTTACTCTACGTATGACATTGATAGGATGATGCATTGTTTATTTTAGCAATGTTCTAAGAAAGGAATTATTATCCTATAAAAATGGACAAAACTTTTATCCATCATGAATGTTTTCATAAGGAAAGTAATAAGTACAAGAAAAACATGAAACATCCAAGATATATACATACAGGAAAATGAGATGATGGGAGAAAAAATGCTGTTAGGTCACTTAGATCTGACAGCAAGCAGGGATGAATTTAATCCCAATATTTGGACAGTCACTCTGACATGGGAAGCTAAGGGAAATAGTGAAGAGAAGAGAAGTGTTACTGAAAGAGTCAGTAACAGGCAATATTAAATTTTGAATGCCTTTTGGAAATATAATTATTGTCTAAATCCTCTGTATTATTATTGTTTATAGGAGAGATCGAGGAATGATAAACGCATTCATAATTGTGGGATATAGGAAGGAGGCAAGAAAGTCTGGAGAAGAATTCTAAGAAGCTTTCTAAAAAAAATGTGCTAAATGAAAACTCATGAAGGCTCTTTTAGAGAAGACTTAATTAAAATAAAATATATCATTGTTCATTGTTTCTGGAGTCAGATTTGTTTTTATATTAAGTTATATTAAATGTATATAAATTTATATGATATTACAACTTGCAGAGTCTGTATCAAAGAGAAATCCAACATGTTATCAATGATTTTCTTCAAATATGACTCTAATTATGAAATCCAAGTTATTTCCACAGATTTTATTTTATAGTTTATTTTCATCAGGATGTCCCTACAACAAAATCATCTCAAATAATTATATTCAGGAAGTAATTAGGAATTTTGTACCACTGGGCCAATAAAAACAGTGATTGTATTCTACAACACAAAAGAGGTGCAGAATGATTAATTACACTTTGTCACCAGATAAAATGATTAAAACTCTATTATAATTATCATTAAAAAGTAAGTTAAGAATCATGACCTATTATTGAAACTTAAAAAGCAACACAATTTGAAGCAATGCAGGTAATCAACCTCTATTTGAGAACTGTCCTCTTCCTCACACACAAAAAAATGTGCAGAGTTGAAAAAAGTGTCTTTGTTTTTTAGTAGTTCACTGACTCCCTGCTGTATATCTTCACCTAAAGTAGCATTTTAGAACAATTAGTGACTGTAGGGATGATTATAATGTCACAAATGTGGGATTATGACTTTAGCTAAAGAATAAACAGCAGGAGGAGAAAGCCTATTAAGGAGTAAATATCCTATTTCCAAAGAAGAATGGTTTTCAATTAGAAAGAAATGAGAACAAGAGAGAACAGAAAGACTCAGTTATAAACACTTATGGATTTTTATATTGTTGTTAGTTTTTAGCAGGAAAATATTCCTATTAAGTAAACAGTCCAGTGATAATAAAATATTAGAAGAACATTATGATTTTTGATATATTATCCTTTCTCTTGGGAAAGAAAATCAAATGTTTAGAATGGCAAAAATGATGACAATCAAAGGAAATAAACATTGCTAAACAAGTGTGGACAATATTAAGTATATATGTAACATTAATTTTGAATGACGAAGCATACTTAATAACTTAAATGAAAAGCTCTGCTAAAATATAAGGAAAGCAAAGCGATATCTAGAATCTTGAAATATTACTTCACTTATTTCACATGAAAACCAGATAAACAAGGAATGAGTAAAATCAAGACCCAGGCTAGGCAAATATTTTTGTTTTAACTTAAATCATTGTTATTTTTTAAATAATGTTGCAAAAAAAAAAAGAGAGAGAAGATGAAAGACACACAAAAAGACAGGGGAATCCATCTAGGTCATAGATAATGTTTTCGAGGAAGTTGCTTCCGAATGCAATTTTATTCTAAAATCTTTTGTCTTTAATATCCTGTTATATATGTGTGTGTGTGTGTATATATATGTAACATATATACCATATATAATATATCTACACATATATGTATCATATATGTGTATATTTATGCATATGTGTGTACATATAGAGAGAGATGTGTATATATATCTAGCAATTAAAAAGAAAATATTAAAATACCTGAAGGATATATAGAATTATTAATAATAAAAAGGAAAAATCTGAAATTCCTAACTCTATGTCATTTTAAGTAAATCCTATTTGCAACAAGAAGATTTTTAGCTTGCAGTTTTCAGGGGGAAAAAATGGAATTCTAAAAGAGATAGGAAAATATGATACAATAATGATCGAATTAGGAACTTGAACACCAGAGGGAAAAAATACAAGCAATTCTAGTTCAAGAATGTGAAATCCAAGTCAGTTGTACCTCAAGTAGATTGCCTAACGGAGAGGGTGGTGGGAATTGAGGTTGAAGAGAGTACAGAGTCAGATTATTGTATGTCAGCTTCTTCGGGAAAACAGAACTAATGGGGGTGTGTGTATGAGTACACACACAATAAAGAAACCGATTTTAAGGAATTGGCTCATGCAATTGTGGAGAAAGTAATTTGTAGGACAGATCAGGTCCTATTTAGGTAGGAGTTGATACTGTAACTGAGGCAGAATGGTTTTCCAGGAAACCTCACTTTCTGCTCCTATGGATTTTTAGCTTATGAGATGAGGCCCATTTACATTACTAAAGGTAACTACCTTTACTTAATGTTAACTGATTGTAGATGTTAACCATCTAGATTAACAGCAGCACCTACACTAGTGTTTGATTAAATAACTAGGTACTATGTCCTAGCTAAGTTGACACATAAAACTAATCGTCACAATCAGGTATTGTCTTCTGGGTTATGTCATGGAATTTGGGGTTTATTTGAAATGCAATGAGAAGCTTTTGGTGGGTATAGACAGATGGAAGAAGTCATGGTCGTAAAACTGGGGCCTAACAAGACATTTATATTATGTAGTTATGATGGTGATTTGAAACAGGAATGGGCATATTCAAGAACAATAATCAAGTCAGCAGAATATGAACTCATTGACTTAAAGAAAACTTCCCAAGCATCTGAACAAAATTCTCAGTATATTACAATAGCAAGATTCCCAAACAAGTTAAAGTGTTTATTTCTAAAAATGTTTGTAGAGACGATTTACCACAATACTCAAGGAAAAATACAGAGACATTTCTTTAGACTGCAGTTTTGCTTTATTTGCTTTTAAAATGTTTAAATGATAAAAAGAAATTTGGATAAACTCAATATATTTCAATTTTTGAAAATAAATTTGCATTGATTTTTTTCAGTAAAATAAGATTTATTATGGTATCTAATCATTACAAAGATGCTGTGTATA
>NW_006436811.1:18511604-18548259 GCF_000325575.1 Pteropus alecto | reverse complement strand
TAATAGTAATAGCTAAAACATACATCAAATTTTACTAATATCAGGAGAACATCAATTATATTCCAAGTCAATTTATATGATGGATCATCGACACTGGGAAACTAGATTTACAATTATGTAACACAGGAATAGAACAACAATGCAGGTGTATTAAAATATAAATTCTTTCATGACATTTCTGTCCAGTATTGTTTTTCTTAAGCTAAAATATTATTTCTCTTTTCTAATAAACATAATTAACATTTTTCTCCCATTCTTAGCTATAATGAAATTATGTACTACTATCACCACTGTAATTTTAAACTCATAAAATATCCTTTAATTCATATAAATTATTTTCTTAGTATGAGTTATCTAGCTTTTAAAAATTATAACTCTTTCTATTCATATTGAACTCTTTCTCTAAGAATATTAGTCATTTGCTAATTCAACCACCAAGTAATTAATCTTTGTAATTAATAAAGCATTTAATGGTTTCTTCCCTTCCGTTCTTGGATACTAATCTTTCTTTGGATTGGAAATATGATATTTTGATAGTATCTGTTTTTATTTGGAATGCCTTAGGTAAAAGTAACTCAATTGACTAATTATATTTATAAAAATAGCATATTTTCTGATAAAGAAAATATAAGGCTTCTTTCCAGAATCAGGCAGGCCATTCAACACCAGAATTTTATTTTTTATTCACAATCCTGATTCTACAGTAGGCAATTACATTGACTGCAAAGACATGTGGAAATGGGCAATAGAGAATGATAAAAGGCATAGTGTGATTCCTTTTAAAGGTTATAAGTCCATCATAACTAGTGAACTTTCTTTTGGAATAGATTAGTAACTATATAAATGGACTCAATCATTATGAGGAACTCATAATTGACTACTTTAATGGGAACATACACCACTGCTGAAGTCACAGAGGAACTTAGTTTGTGTGGATGGTTGTTTGACATTAACACTGTACTCCAACCTGACCCAGAGAGACTATCTTCAAAGCTGGTTCCCATGGTATAATTCAACTCATTCTGTGTAGTTGCTTCCCTACTGAGTCCGTCTATAGCTTCTATCTTTGCTTTTGGAGACCTTTGACTTCAGAAGGTACTCTGAAGAAAAATCACAAAGGTTCTAAGAGTTATAGATGCTTCATAACCTCTACTTAAAAAAAAAAAAAGTACTTGTGATAATATTGTTAAGGTAGGACTCATTGGTAATACAGACTAAATAAGAAAATTCTATACACAGAATGTCACAGTAAATAATAATTCAAATCAACAAAGTTCTGTTATTTTTAAGATGTTTTTAAAGCATAATTTTAGATCTAGTTACAAAAATGTATAAGTAACTCACAGATTGTTTCTGTATTTAGTACAATACGTAAGGATTATTCAGAAGCCACAGCATTCTAAATATTGCCAACAAAATCCATAGTAACATATTTTAATATTTCTATTTTTTTTTGATTTGGACAATTCAATTATCTTAATTTTCTAGAAACAGTATCCTTTGGATTGATCCAAAGATTTTCAATAAGAAGTTAAGGAAATTTTTCAAATGGTTTAAATTGTTTTCATAAAATTGCAGAGGCAAACTAACTTATCTCTTCACTTATGCATTTAACAAACATTATAAGATTTTATAGGAATATTACTAGATGCTGCGAATAAAATGGTGAGCAAAAAGTACAGTCCTGTTTGTATGGAACTTTTGGTCTAACGGATAAACCAGCATTAAGAAAAATAAATAACAATAAATATACAGCTTTAGATTGAGATATGTTCTAAAGGCAGGCAAAGGGATGCTGTGAAAAATAAGTTAGAAAAATATCCTGATTTTGAATGGGGTATGAGGAGCTGCATCTTAGGGAAATTTATAGTTGCCCTAAATTCTGGTGTTTGAATAAAGTTAGAAAGTCTAATGTTCATTATCAAAGAATTGGCTGTAAAAGGAAGAAGTAATACAGAAAGAAGGGAAACAATGTACAAAGAACCTGTGATGAGAGAAACCACTGAACATTAGTGGAACCGAAGCAAAGTCAGTGTGATTTGAACAGAAGGAACTGAGAGCAGATTAGCTGTAAATCAGAACAGAGAGGAAGGCAATGATCACATCCGTGGGACTTCAAACCTTTTGAAAAAATGAGTTTTTTATCCAAATAGTAATAAAAAGCCAATAGCAATGTTAAACAAGTGAGTAAAATTATCGGTTTAAAAATGTTTTGGGTCTTCCTGTGTATAATGAGTTGGAGAGGACCAGAGTAGATTCACAGAGATCAGCATGAGAAACACAAAGAGGTCAGCTATAGAAATGGCGAAGAAAATCTAATATTTTAGACTTTGTATATTGACTGTGGTTTGTGAGGAGGAAGGATGGGTAAATGGACATCGAATTCTCTGGCTTGTGCTTCAGGATGAATAACACTTATTTCTAATTTTCTTTTTTGGGGGGTAGTACTTTCATAGTAATAATTGGAATTTAGTTTTAGAAATTGCTTGAGATATTGTTGAGACATTCAGATGGGTATATTTGGCAGCTACTAAGGTATATGGGGTGATAGCCCAGGAAGAGTTATTGGCACATATAATAAATGTGGATGTCATCCACTGATAAGGATCACTGAAGCTCTAGTGATAAGACAATTTAAGAGAGCTTGGGCAGATATCATTAAATATCAATGCTTAAAGGCTAAAAAGGCAGCCTGAGGGAGAGGAAGGTGTTCAAATTTGGAAACACAGTTTGCAGGGAGAAACAATTTTCAGCATGTTTGTTGCAGAAGAGAAGTATTAAAAGTGGAGTCTCCTTATTAATGTCACCTCTTGGACTAAGATATTGTTAGAAAAAATGTTTCCCAACACGCTCATTCTTAGAACTACTCACATGTTCTTATTCAGTTTTATTTTCCTTTTAGTACCTTTTACTTTTAACATACATCATAATTTGTTTATTTATAATATTAACTTTCTATTTTCTCTGATAGCAATGTAAGCTCCAAAAAGGAAGGGTTTGTTGTTTTGTTTTGTTTTGTTTTATTTTGTTATTTATTGTTTATTTTTCTGTGACAACATCTTGCACATAAGGCTCAATAAATATTTACTGAATGAATGAATGAATGAATGAGTGAATGAGAGTGAATTGTAAGAGAACAGTAATGTGTTTGAAGCCATTTAGGGTATTCTTTGTTGGAGAAGAGGCTAGAAATGGTTTCTGAGTTCGGGGTATCTTAGGACTTTGAAGACTGTTAATATTTCAGAACTTTATCATCTAGGTGATTGGAAGCTGCTAATTTTTTTTTTTAAGAAAATACAATATAGTAACATTCTCTAATGCTATTTGTTGTAAAAACAAGAAAACTTCATTGGATTATAGTAAAAGAATTCTTAATATGACTTAGAGATCTATCCTATCGCACAAACGTGTGGAAAAGTAATAGCACTATAAGAACGTATGTAAGTCATTTCATTGCAGTCTTGGTAATGCAAGTAATAAGTAATGAATGAATAGCAAACCTAGAATTAGGAAGCAGCCCAGTACTATGGGCAACATAAAGTGGTGTTTGTATGTGTGTGTTTTAATGTGCAGAGAGATGAGACTTTGGGAATTAGACTATGCTGTTCAAGTATTTTTACGGATTTCAATACATAATTTTGATGATTCCTCCTGGCCTAGTTCTTCTCTGTCTCCAAAACAGGAGACCTTTGTTTTATGCCCTTACATACAGTATAGGTATAGGAGCAACTATTTGTCGCTTTATTCCCTGCTCGGTCTTTGAGTAGTTCTACCCTGTAAACCCACACTCAGAGATCTGAAACTTTGTGTTATGATGAGTCCACTCTCCAATTTCATTTTCATATTGAAAAGACAGAAAAATGAGGAAAGAAAATTGCATTCTCTTCCTTGAACTAATAGAGGTGATTTTGGCATTTACCTGCTTTTGTAGGAGACCATAACCTCATTCACTGGGGAATACTTCTTGTAATCATTTTAAATTTTCTTCCTGAATGCTTTTCGAATTAAAATATGCCCCATCCCATGCCCCCAAAAAAGGTGATATCACTAAAATAATTTATCAGTATATTGAACTCAGAGTATATAACAAGAAAAGAGAAAAAGAAATATAAGTATCCATTCATACTTAGCTAGGGGCTTGGCAATAAGTAACAAAACCAGACACTGAAACTGGAAATAAACCATTATATGAAAAATATACTTTCTTAAGCCCAATGAGAAATAAAACTTCAATGATAGCCAGGACAAAATTTAGCGATGATGCTTCTATCCTATTATTCTAGTCACTTCTAGTTGCCGTTCTCCCTTCCTGCCTTACCGCAACCTCACCACTGCAATCTGGGATCCAGGTTAGCAGGTAGCAAACAAGAGTGAATTTAATGGTTGTAATTTGGCATCTTCTTTTATATTTAGGTACTTCATCATCTATTCATTTAATTGACAATTCCTGGGACCACTAAAATGTCAGTGATTTTTTAGGTTTTATTGTGAGTTAGCAAAACCATTCCCCTCTCTATCTCCAAGCACATTTTCTTGTCTGTCAAGTTTTCCATGTGTAATGCTGTGCCTAAATCTGTGGCAATGTTGTAGACACATTATGTAGGTTAAGAGTATGACCTTCAAAGTCACAAGTGAATGTATTTTAACCCTATCTCAGCCACTTTCTATACACTTTAGTTTTCTCACTTTGAAAATATAGATACCTATCGCATATCGTACTTTTTAAGAGTCAGTGACATAATTCATGTAGGACATTTGTTACGATGCCCAATTTGTATACAGCCCTCAAAATGGTATGCTGCCATTACTATCAGCATAGTCAGGCTTATTTTCAAGATACTAAATTGCAAATGTATCACTAAATGGGGGAGAACGTATAATCAGCAACCATGATTCAGTCAAGAGAGTTCAGATAACACTTTTTATTGCTGTTTCTTTATTCACTATTTCTAGAAAACCTGCCGCTTTCATCTGAGGTGTATTTATGTCTTGCCATAATGTATATTGCACATTTGTGTCACCACATTTCCTGGCATTTCTTCCACTCTTAAGGTGCATGTATTCTCTACAAAACCTCTGAAATTACAATAGTAATGCATCCTATGTAATAAAGATCTGAAAAGTCATTTTGTTCATTGGTTTCCTAGTATAATGTAGGGAACTAAGGGAGTGAGAGGTAGGAGTAATCAATTTTGCTATGAGGAAGGGAGCAATAAAGAGAAAAAGATGACTTTGAGCAATGGCCTATGAGGCAATACCTTAAAGGAGACACCAGTCAGGAAGCACAAAGACTCTACAAGAAAAGGTAAGAGAAACAAACTCAGAGCCTCACAGCCCCAGAGAAGAGCAGATTCAATGAAAACAAACAAAGAAACAAATAGTATTTTGATTTCAACTGTATACCATGTATTTATTAACATTTCATAACTTCTTAATAATCATTCAAGACATGGGTCATAATAAGTCTTGAATGATTATTATGAAGTCTCCATTATAAACTATTATTGAATTATTATTCACATAACCAAGCCCAATTTCGATAATTATTTATATTATTAGTTGTTGAATTACTGACAAAATTTATTTGAATCATTTCATTTAAAGAATTGTTTATAAGTATATGTGATTCTATCTCTAGGAATACCAACATTCAGGAAAGAATAACTTCATTGTATATTCAAGAAGTATGGAAATTGTATTAATGTTTCTCTCTTTTTACCTATGTAGAGAAAGGTGTAGATTCTATAACACATATATTATTAAAATTGTTTCCCAGTCAGAAATAATTTAATATGACCTAACAAAATTTAGAAGACAGAAAATTTAAAGATCACTGAATGCAAACTTTTTTTGCCCATGAACAATGTAAAGTGAAATACATATGTCATTGGGGTCGAATCATTCATAAATAAATATATTTACATTTATGTGTCTATTTATGTTTATATTTGTATCCATATTATTACTATTAATATTATTTAAGATATTTACTTCTAAACAATGCATTACCATTGTAACATAAAATAGTATAATATTAAATTTTATTTTCAATATAGTCTTTAAAATATATCATGGTTCTTATGCTTTTTAAATTCTAGTTTATCAATTTTTCTTTACTTAATAGCTTTTATATCATATTGCTTCTTCTATATTCTCTACATTTTCTGTTTTCTTTCCTTTTTTTGAAAAATATTTTACTTGCTGCCTCATGATTCATTCACTCATCTATAGATTAAATGAGGAACAATAAAGCTAATTTTAAAAAAGAATATAAATATCCTGTTTATTCATGTGACTATAGCATCATAACCTCAAGCAAAATCTCCATTCTTTATTAAAAAAATGTGATTAAATATGCCTCCTAATATTATTGCATACTAATAGATGGATGAATAGATGATAGATGATAGGTAGGTAGGTAGATAGATAGATAGATAGATAGATAGATAGATAGATAGATAGAGGTAGAGTCAGGTTTATTTAATCATTTTATGTAATTATCACTAATATTTATTAAATTACTTTAGTCTTTTTACTACAAGATGTTTATATTTTATTTTTCAGCTTGAAAAGCTATCAGCTGCAAGTAACAAAAAATCTAATTAATAGGGGCTTAACTATGCAAATTTATTATCCCATTTAACAAGAAGGCTAGAGGGGGTGGTTGCTGACATCAATTTGTTCGCAAATTATCCAGGATCTGTTCTTTCTCTTTCATTCTCTTCTACAACTCTAGCCTTTGGTCTTTTGCCATCCCTTTGTCACCTCATGATTACAGTAGTACTACCACAATCTCTAGTATCAAATCTGTATTTCAGGTAGTATGTAACAGTAAGAGTAGCAGGATAAAGTTCCCCTCCTGGACCTTTGTAAGGAAATAAAAGTTTTGCCAAAAGTTCCCCAGCACACTTGCTTTTAATTCTGTTGTCTGAAGCTGGACGCGTCGTTGCCTTGAACAAACTCAGGGAAGAAAAGGTGGTTGTAAACCCATTTTGACCAGATAATGGACTGTGCCTACCATAGTGTCTTCTCTGCATATACTAGTATTTGTAACTTCTGGACTCTATGACAACTGTGGCACTTTAATGTATCTTCATATAATTGTGTCTACTACTATTGAAAAGTTTGCAATAGAATTAATTGCATCATTTTTTTTTTTCGTGCTTTATCTTAACAATTACCTTTCTGTTGTGCTCTTAGGCATTAACAATGATTGATTTAAAGCAAAGGAACAGGAAAAACCATACTATCAGTCAGTTCTTCTTAGTAGTGGTCATTTGGTGAATTAAATGATATCTAACAATCTGCTGTTTATTCATCTAACAATCTGCTGTTTATTCTTTTACAAATGTAGATACTAATAGCACATTTACTTTTTTTTTTTATTACTGGTGAATTTATATAGATTTTTAATACTACCAAAGACCCTTAATAAAGCACCAAATTTTTACCAGATTTTTAAATAGTGTTAAAAGTGATGAAGTACATGAAACCAACTTCTTTTGCAAATACGATAATTATAGCACATCTGGCATCATTTCTGCTGCCCTTGCCCTGCTGTTTTTTCTCAGTGGAGACTTGAGCTCCAGATGTTGCTGATGCAGTTGGATGGTCACCCACAGTCTATCACCCCAAGGCACAAGGGCCAGAGCCAAAACTGAATCAAAATTCCTGATGCCAAAAATTTTCAGAACAGCTGAGGTGCCTTGAAAACAAATGATCAGGTCTTAAATGACCAAAAGTCAACTTTATAGAAATTATTTTATTTATAAAAATATGCAAATAAGTTATACATTACCTAATTTGTTTCTATAAAACACCCATAATTTTTATTATGAAATTTCTTACTCATGATAAACTATAATGTTATAAATATTTCTTATTTGATTCTCTAGATACAACAGAAAATTTTTATTTAAAATAGAATAAACATCTATACAACTGATACATGGGTTTATCTAGAAAGTAATATTGCTTAAGATATTATGAAACACATTTATTTTTCTGACTTAAGTTTGTAAATGTATATATATTTATGTATATTTATATATATTATATAGTTACCTTTCTTGTCTCAACATTTTAATAAATATACTTTAACAAAACTAATTGCATGCTGAATTTTTTGTGTGTAGAAATAAAGACTATGAAGTGAGGTATTTAATAAAATGGTAAGTTTTCATCAACTATAGCATTTATGCAATGTTCTCTTGACAAATAGAGATAGTTGTGAACATATTTTAACTTGACTTCATTTTACATTTATACAGTTTGAGGTATAATTTTTCTGTTTGCTCTTTCATGGATCTCTAGTTATCTTTATTTACTTTTGTTTGGAGTTATGTTATGAAAAATTTAATTAGCATATATATTTTTCTTTCTTATAAATTTGTGATAGAAGCAATCAATCTTTACACTTCATCATGTTCTCATGAATTAAATTAGTTGTCAAGTGAGAAGAGTATCAGTTCAAATGCTTGATTGTGCAATATGCACATTATAATAGAAGAATTACCTTAGTCGATGCACATTCATCATTTTCAAGGGTCTTTTAAAAAGACATAAGCGGATGTCAGACATCTGGGAATTTCAGGTGATAAGTTATTTTGAGAAAAATAACTTAAACTTTGAAGATAAAACGAAATTGTTTAGTTACCTTATGCTAACATGTAATTCTAAAAAAAATGTTAGAATAAGAATTTTCTTGCTTAATGCTTTTATATATTTTGGACATACGGCTCTATGTTTTATAGGCTTTGTATGCACATCAAGTAGAACAAGAATGAATGAGAGAGAGAAAAGAAGGATGAACTCTTTGAGTTTTAACCATGTATGTTATCCTTAATGATTATTCTAAATTCCCCAGGACTAGATTAGTGGACCAGAACAAACTGATTTGGGGAGACTAAATGTACAAAATAAAGCAGACTATTTCTCTTTCTATAAATGATAGGTAAGGACAATGTTAAGCATGTTTGCAGTAGGAAACCAGAAAGATCGGATAAAGTAATTCAAGCTAAAATTTATTAACTGCTTTATATATTTATATTTATTAAATACTTTATATAGTTTATCTTACATAATCCTCTTTCCAGTGCTGTGATACTAGGCTTTACTGTTATTTAAATTTCAGATGTAATATTACTGGGGCTATGCATGATAATTACCATGTCAACAGTCGTATAACTACTAAGTGCCAGAGATTTGGGATTTGAATATATTCGGGATTTGAATATATTCACGTATTCAACAGATGAGTTAAACTGGTGCCAGGGCACTGAGGATATAAAGTCGTACCATCATTGACTGTACATTCTACAGGAGGAATCATAGAGTCAACTAATAAATAGTTAATATTTTAAGTGATGATAAAAAAAAAATAAAGAGAGGATAAAGAATTAAAGGAACAAGGCTTACCGACACCTGTAGAAGAACATTCTCTGAAATGAAATTAGCAAGTATAAAGCTTATGTGTTCAAGAAAAAGCTAGGAAGTCAAGAGGCCTGCATTAGGATTCTGGTGGTGATAGGTATAGAAATTGATTAGACGAGGCACCAGATAGTGTATGTTCTGTTTTTACAGACCACATAGCAGGGACTTGAAGTATAGTCTGACATAGGAACACATTAGATAATTTTGATCCAAAAAGGCTTATACCATTGCTTATATTTTAAGCAGTTAGTCACCTGGCTATTGATAGAAGTAGGACTGAAGAAAGGGAGAAAGTAGAAGAGAGACCATATAAGAGGCTAATTGTCTAGGAGACGAAATGTGTCTGCATGGATGAAAATCATAGTGGTGGAAGTGTCTAAAACTTTGCAACTATTTTGAAAAGAATCTATAAAAGTTTTTCTATTGTTTTAGATTTTAATGAAAGACAAATAGCAACACCAAGTAAGAAGTTTGATTTTGAAGTCTGGAGGAATCTAACATAAAAATCCTGATGATAATGATAGTGACTGTAATAGGAAAGACCTCTGCCCTGGATTTAGATGATATTGCCTGGACAAGGAGTGCAGGTATAGGACAGAGCCAAGGACAAGACATTAGAGGATGTTGACCTTTCAGATCAAGCTGAAAATAGGAGATAGGAAAAGGAAGTGAAGGTAGAATGGGCAGTGAGTTCAAATAGGAACAAGTGGAAATGCTATCTTAAAAGAAAGATGAGAGAATTTATTTTATTTTCTTTTAATGTCATTAAATAAATGGTGGGTTTTGTTGACTATAACATGAACAATACCTACAGAAAAGTGGGGAACATGAGTCAGTTTGAGGTGAGTTAGAATGAGTGGAAAATAAGAGAAATAGGATACACATAGCTTTTGCAAAAGGGAGTAGATTAGAGCAGCAGTAACTGATGTGGGCTGTGTGAGTGAGTTTTGCTATTGGTGTTGACATTTTGTGGAGGGGGGGTTATTTTCATATCTAATTTTGTAAGTGGACTAATTCTGAATAAAATAATGATTGGTGCTATAAGGAAAATAAGAATAAATTAAGGAGCAATGTTATTCTGAAAGCTAGAGGAAATGATCCAAAGAACAGAGTACAAGAGGAGTGATTATTTTTTGATAAGTGAAAGCATATTTTTTAAAATGTTTTCTGTTATACTAGGAGGGAAAAACGAGCAGTGGTAAACATGCAGGTAGGATTGTAGGTATGATAGATAGGCTGGATGATGCTACCCACCCTAAATTCCCATGGCTTGATTCCTCAAATCTGTGAATATGTTACTTTACATACCAAAAGGAACTTTGAAGATCTGATTAAATTAAGATTCCTGAAATGTAAAATAACCTGGATTATCCTGATGGATCAAAATGTGATCATAAGGTCCCTAGGGGAGGTAGGAGGGTCAGGATAAAAAGGGATATATAAAGATGGAAGAAGTGGTCAGAGTAATGTCATTGGTAGAAGAGGCTCATGAACCAAGGAATGCAGGGAGCCTCTAGGAACTGAAAAAGATAAGAAAACATTGTTCCCTAGAGCTGCCAGAAAGAATGTAGTCCAGCTGACACCTTCATTTTAGTCCCTTATGACACACTTTTGCTATTCTGAACCCTTGAACTGTAAGAGAACGCACTTATGTTATTTTAAGCCACTAAGTGGTTATTTGTTAGCAGTAGAAACTAATACACTGGGTTTGGTCATAGGAAGATAAGGTGATAACAACTAAACACTTCTTTCCTAGATAAGATGGTAGAGGATAATGAATTGGAGGTAAGAGTACAAAAGAAAATGTATAAAAATTTCTTATCAAAAGCTGGAAATTATAACCAAAAAGGAACAGAAATTCTCATGAATGGATGAGAAAATAATCTCATCTTTAGTGTGTTTTATTAACCGATATTCAAAAGCTTGGATGCAGAGTAAAGAGGCATTTGTTATGACTATCTAGAATTATTTTTAATGTGGTAAAATATGACGTAAAATACACAAGTGATCTGAAAGCATTGGCAAGTGAGTGAATTTTATGATAAGCAATAAATCAAGTCTAGACAAGAAGTGCTGAAGCCAGAAAAGGCTTGAATAGTGCTCCAAAAGGTGATGCCACATGGTTTAGAATTGAAGAGGCTTATGATTTGTAGAAGGGAGGGGGATTGAGTGCACAATCTAGGATACAGTAATTAGACAGTGGGTAGCAGTGATGAGCTAAAGAAACAAGAGTTAAGGATTTGGGATGATTTCTCATGTTTATTTTACTTAGTATATAAAATTGCTAATAATGGTACCAAATTAGAAAAAAAATTTTGAGTCAGGAACAAAAATTTTTATTTAAGGATAGTAAATCACCAAGAAGTCAACATATGGCAACAAGAAAGAGGTAGAGAAAGTGGTATAGTGACATTTTTCAAGAGGAGCAGATGTTATTCTAAAGGAGTAATTTTTCAGAAAGGAGGAATTAATGATTTATAAATTCACAATAAGAAATGAGTGATTTATTTGAATATATATATATGTTGGTTTTTAAAATGTGTATGAAATCAATTGTTAAATATTATCATTAGTGAGATAATGAAAGACTAACAACCTCTTTTCATAAACAGTACATATCACAATGATAAAGGCAACAGCATTACATTACTCAGAAATTATTAATGTACCAATCGTTTATTTTTACTAGAAATTGAAAGACAGATATAATGAGGAAATGATTATTCATAATAATATGACAAGGATCTGCTTTAATCTATTAAATTTATAAAAATTTCTAGTGGTATGGTTACAAATAGATGCTATGGTATGCTTGATCATCTATTTTAATTTATATTTCATAAGGGACCCCAGAATACTTCTACTAATTGCAATACCCAAATTGATGCTAGAATAATAAAACGCACTGTGAAGAATGAATTCAAGCCTGCAGTGGAGTCTTTATCACACTCTTAAGTAGAGACGCTTTGGACAGATATGGACCCCAAAGAATTAAAGGAATACTCAGGAGTAGGCCATCCAATAAAAAATTCATTTCTATTAAATTTTGGCAGCTCAGGATTTGAATCTTGGGAATTTTTAGTAGACCATAAAATTCTCAATTAATTACATTATTTAAAGGATTTTTAATTAAAATGATCATTTATCCTTGATTAAACATAAATCAACATCTCTTTTGTAAACTCGTAGGTTATTTACAATAAGGGAATAAGTTCATCAAGTAAAATGAGACGAATTTTAACATTAGCTTCAATTTTGCTCCACAACTAAAATTAAGCTACTTGAAATGTGCTGCAACTTCTGTAATTGTAATTTTGTATGTTAGCATTGTTTTGTGATTGATATTACTAAGTGTGTTTTTCCTAGTGTGGCATTGCTTTAGTCTCCACTGGAAATTAGTTATGTTGTGATTATTCTATTTAAATTGCATATTTATTTCCGAGGATACACATTGAGTACCTTGATGCCAGGTTAGAAAGACAATTTCCAAAGTTATTTTCAGAATGACATATAAGAATTAATTTTTTTCAACTTAAGACATATTCGTTACATAGGTTACAAATTTTATTTCAAGTTTTTTAGGTGAAAAATGGCTCAAGGACAATTTATGCTTTTGAGGGTCATATAATTTTTTTAGCAGAAGTACTGCTGCCTTTATTTGGAGCTTTGTTAAAAACAGGCATCATCATTAAATTCTAAATAAATTGAAAATTATAATAAATAAATGTAAATAATAATATAAATAAATGGCAGCAAAACTCAAATGTATCTGTTTTATTCTGTTAACTTCCCTGATCATTGCAGTCTCTCTATAGTCTCCATGAAGCATTAAAACATTTATTTACATATTTATTGATTTCATAGCTGTATAAAAGATATAAAAGGTTAATGAGGATGCTCTGTGTAACTCATCACCTTACCTCTCTAAACATTAGGTATTAAAATTTAAAAGTTAAAAAAATCACATTTTTTCTTTGTTTGGGTACCAGCATTACACACATCTACTAAGCATTCTTCTTACAGTGTATTTGCAGAGTATAGGTCTTTGTTTTTTTTTTTGTTTGTTTGTTTTTTACAGTGACTGTCTTTCAATAACCAAGGCAATGAGACATAGCTCAGAACCCATCAGGATGAGATGAAGAGAGGAAGTTATTTAATGACATCTTTATGACATATTGGGAACAGGACTCTCTTAGTTGTTTTTTCATCTGAGTTGTGATTTTGAAATTTTTACTTTTTGACTGAGGAAACTATGATTTTTAGATAGTATGATACTTTGTTATCTGCAAACTTCCCTATCCTTTCACAAATTTATCTCAATTTAAAACTGATTGTCGCCTGAAGACATCATATTTCTTCCTGCAGTCTACTCAACAAGAGATCCCCGGTCCCCCAAACCTTAAAGCACTTGAAGTTGTGGAGTGTTTGGACTTCACAGTCTCCTCTCTCCTACAAGCCTGTCAGCTTCTCTGAGACAAACACCGCCAGCGTTGTAGTCTTATCATCATTATTTCAACTATTGAGTTCCCGGTTCCTCACCCCCACCTTCATGTATCAACGATTTCAGCTGTCTTGCTTAACATCCTTCAGTGGCTTCCACTGAATCCTCAACAAAACCTAAATACAAATGCTGGCATGATTAGTCCTCTGCTTACCTTTCAACCTCATCCTATACCTCCTCTTGCTCACCAAGCATTATACATATTGGTTGTTTTCCCGAATCTCAAATACGCCTACTTTGTCTCACCTCTGAGTCATTATGCTTGCTTTTTACTTCTTATCACAGGCCAGGTATTCCTCTCTTTTTCAATCTCAAGCCAAATGTCATTTTCTTGGAATTGAGATGTAAGGGAGTCCATTTGTTCACTACAATAAGGTTGCTATTTTCTTCATATTAAAATAATTTTGATAACACTGATAAATTAGGGCTTCTCAGTTTTCTTGGGAAAGCTTGAGTTTCTGTTATAGAGTACAGTACAAACCCCTGCAGTATTCAATTACTTATAGCCAGTCTGCTCTACTATACTATACTTAAAAGAATTTTATGTGTTATTTGTTGCAAAATTATGTCTAATCTCATATATCCAGAGGCCTTTTATCTCGTGTTGGTTCATGGTTAAACATAGTAGAGAAGACACATTTAAGTTTTTTTATGAGGCAATCTGCCACAATTCTGAGTCTTGACTACCTTGAGACAACATTTAAATACTAGTGGCAGGACCAGAAACTCTATCAATCACTTTCTTCTATGTTTTTGCCTCCAGGAGTGAAACTCCTCTACTATTGCATGTTGAACCAGGATTTAAAACTCTCCTCCCATTCCCTGACACTGCACTTTCAAATTGCTAGTTTCTGATATATTGTAGCCTCTAGAGAAGAAGCAGTGTTTGTATAATCACCAATCACACAGAGGGATCTAAGTCTCCAAGTGATTCTGTCTTCGCAGCTGAAGCAGGTGGGGTAACCAGACCAGCCCATGCACCTCTGAAATGTTGAAAGTGTATACTTTGACACATATTTAAATATTGTTTTTTTGAAATTCCTCCTGTATTCAGCATTCATTGCTTTTGCCTAATAAAAACACTCTCCAACAGTACATAGTCCACACAGTTGTATACACACAGGTGTATACCACACATGTACCCAAGCCAATTAAACTGATCTAAAAGGATATTCTAAAGATTTCCTTAGACTTAAGATAGTCCAAATCCATTTATCATTAATCTCTGCTCCCATGAGTTCTAGGTTTTTTATTTATTTATTTTGATATATGGCTGGTAACTACACCTTAGTTGAACTGACTCATGGTGAGCCAAGGGAATTTATAGCTCAAATATAAAGTTGGCCTTGAAATACAAAATAAAATTGACTTTAATCCCACGCAATTCCACAGTGTTAGAGAGTCTAGGGTTTTGGAGACTTCCTGAGTGTCTTCTATTTTCTCTGACTCTGAAGCAAGCCTATCTGAATTGAAATTTCCACCCAGGTTCTTTCCTCATACCTTGTAGTTCTACATGCACCCAGATTCTCTAGGTTTTTATTCTGTATCTCACATAATTAAATAGCTATTTTTCTTCAAATAATGCTGTTTTACTTCCTAAAAAACAATTTAGCAACACCTATTAACATAATAAAATGTCTCCAAATTTCTTTTAATATAATTAGTTATATTAAAAATCACTGACTATGTTACTATTGTAATATAACTAGATTTTTGGCATGAATCATACATGATCAGATTTTATTAAACATTGAATTTGTTGCCATATTTAATTCAAAAGTATTTTATTTAGCAGTATTTATTAACATATTTTTAGTTAATAGGTTCATAATTATATGTGAAATTGCTTATATGTGCTTTCAGTTTCCACTTGTTATAAACACTGCCCCTGCCAGAGCAAGAAATAAGAAAGAAAATTTATGATTTTTCTCTTTCTCCCTCTTTCAATCTCACATGAATGTTTCCCATAGGCAGAACTTAACTCAAAACTGACAGCAGTAAAAGGATGAATGTGAATCTGAGGCCCACAGAGCAAGGGAGAAATTATGAGTAGCTAACTGCCCTTATTTCTTTATCTTGTCACTAAACTGTAGTTAAAATGAGCAAAATCTTCGTTACTCTTTCCATATTCATTTTTCTTATGTTTATATATCTTCTGTCCTCGGCTGTTCTAGTTAATTATCTGGATGCGCCTTGGATTATCAGTGTTTTATACCTTGTAGCATGGCTCAAATCTTCTTTTAGAAGTAATCTTAGCCTTCAGTGGTCCTGCTTGCTTTGGGTTGCTACAGTTTTTTCATTAACTTTATGACCGAATGACAGTACTATGAGGAGGAGCAGACTAGCTCACAAGTTCCTGGCATAATCTTCCTCACATGTACAATGTAGCAAAATCTGGATAACAAAAATAACAACTTTAGTTTTCCTTTTTATGTTTATTAGTTCCTAACCCGAGAAGTCTGTAATGGCTAACAGTCAATCCAGGTTTCTAGAATAATGGAAACACAGTTGAATTGCCTATCAAAGCAAAAATTCTATCAAACGAGGTTAAACAGCAAGGAAGACTTTATTCAAGACTATTGTGGTAAGGGAGAATCAGCCTGAGTTTAACTCCACTAAATGAAAAGGATTAGAGAGGTTTTAGGAGCTGGAGTAGGGGTAACATGGGCCATCTGTATTTGCTGACTGTATGTAAAGGAAAGTTGTGTTCTGGAGGTAGTTTTACTACATGAGGCAAAGTGCCTGCCCTCCACAGTCACAGAACTGTAGGCAGAAGGACCATACCTCCCTTGATGATTACATTTCAAAGAGATGGCTTCCAGGTCCTTGAGAAAGATATTCCTGGGCTATAAAACTGGCAAGGGTTTCATTCATTCACTAATTCATTCATTCATTCATTCATTATTTTTAAGAATTACATCTCAAAGGAGCAGCTTAAGAATGAATAATTACAAATTTCTGGAGTAAATGCACAAAAGAAAGAGAGTTTAGAGACTAGAATCAGAAAGAAGCCTATCTAAAGTTTAGTTTGGCTAGGGAAAGTTAAGACAATCTTTGTCGCTCACTTGGTAGAATCATTTTTACATTAAATACTAAGACCCATAAACAGGAAACAAAATTTTGGTGCTCCTCCTATATTTAATTTTTGACACCTGACCTAAAATTTATGGGTATGGAAAAACCAGAATTATTTGTTGGTGACTGGTTTAGAACAAATGCTGCATCCTACAAAGCAGCAAAACAGCCTCAAGAAATAGTGATCCTCACCTTGGCTTTGCTATTGGTTACAGTACCTGTGAGCTCTGGCCAATGATATAAAAAGGCTAGATTTTATCATTCTCATTGAGGACTCAGGTCAAATTCAATACCTACAAGCCCCAACCTGTACTAAGGGATTCCAAAATACATCTATCTGTGCTTTCTTCACTCATTAACTGTCCAAGCATTGGTGAAGAGAGTGACTTCTGGGCCTTTTTGCAGGTCTTAGTTAATAATTGGGTAAATCGGATAGGCATGGTAAATCTTGAACACCCCAATCTAAGTCTTTAGATCCTTTCTTCTAGATGTATAATTTTGACTACAAAAAAAATGTTAGCCACATATGTAATTTTAGATTTTCTAGTAGCCACATTAAAAAAGAAACAAGCAAAATATTATAATATTCTCTTATTTAATCCAATTTGTCTAAAATTTCACTTCAACTTGTAATAAATGTAAAAAATGATATTTTAGTTTGTTTTGCAATAAGTCTTCAAAATGAGATGTGTGCTTTACACTTAAAACACATTTTGATTTAGATAGCCACATTTCAATTGCTTTATAGACACATTTGGTTAGTGGATACTATATCAGACACAACAGTTATTGATGATACCCAGAAATTTCTGGCAATTTAATCTCATGCCGTGTGTACTACCACTTAGTCAGTTTCAGGGAATCTAACTGAGAGAGAGAAAAAGAAAAGTCTTAGTTGCCAGATGTAATACTTTGAATTTAGTACATTTTTCCTTCCCTCCTAGTTTAGCAAACTCTTTCACAAAATAACTGGTTTTAAAAATGCGAATTTGAAAAACATGCAACATTTTTGACATCCCAGGTTCAACTTCTTAACTGGCACCCTGGGATAGGCTGGGATCTAATTATAATTATAGATCAAGACTCATTCAGGAGTAGTAAGAATGAAGAAAATTGGTAGGCCCTTAAAAGATAGGTACCTCAATAAGGTCTTAATGAATTTTCAATTAATGTAAGACAGAGTTCATCAAACAATGGAAGAAGAGCTGTCTCTACTGACTAGAAAGGCTCAGCAGAATTTGGAGACTGGTCCCATCATTTCAACTTTCAGGTACCATTGTTTTTTAATGAATAACCAAAGAATCTGGGAAGTCTGTGCATTCACCGTACACAATCATTATCATCCACCAGTAGCAAATAATTTGTATATTTGATTGAGCAGATTGTTTTTTAATGAATAACCAAAGAATCTGGGAAGCCTGTGCATTCAACCTACACAATCATTATCATCCACCAGTAGCAAAAATTTGTATATTTGATTGAGCATGGGGCACCTAGAAATAGGCATGGTTGGACGGAGCAAGTGAGGCAGGTAGAGCCACCTCTCGTGAACACCCTGGCCACCAGCGTGAGTGCAGGGCCCTATCCAGGGAGGACACAGCTGGCAGCCTCCTCAGATTCTCTCCATATACATTCAGCATTAAATTGGAAAAAGACTATCTTTTCTTTCTTCAAGTTTTCAGTGCTGTGAGCAGCATATAACCTACTCTGAAACACTTGTCTTTTGCATACCCAGCACTAGTGTTATGTTAGCTAGTACTTGGTCCTGCATATCTATGATTTCAGTGGGTATTTTATTCCAGAGAACTATAGGCGATGATTTAAGTGACAATTTTGACACTATGTGTCTTATATTACTAGTTTCATTCTCTAATGTTAGTTTCACCCTCATTGTCTTTAAATCTAAAGCAGGTCAGAGAGCCAACCCCAGAATCTCACTTAACTCTTGTGGGTTAGCTAATTGTAACCATGTTTGGTACCGATTACTGAGTCACTCATGTTTCAGCTGTAATTCAATGTGTGTTAATCAAAAAGGAATTTAATACAATGGACTATTAAAAATAGAAACTAAATATTTGAGCTACTGAAGAGAAAACTAGAAACTAAGTATATGTAGCATAGTATAATTTTGAGGTAAGCATATTTATATTGATATTTGTTTAGTGCTTTTCTTATTTTATTTCATTATGAATGATACATTATTATTTTAAATTCACGTAATTATATTTGTTGAGCATTTTCAACGTGCCATGAATCTTAAGACTGAGAAATGTTTTATTTGAATTATTGAATTGATCGCACAGAAAATACACAAAATTAGTACCAGTAGAATAAGTTCTTTGCCAATAAATATATGAGGCATATAGTGGTGAGGTGACCCGGCCAAAGTCAAACACTTGTCAAGGGCCAGAGCCAGGGTTTGAAGTTGAGTCTCCCTCCTTGGCTGAAAACTCATGTTTCCAACTATTATGTAACAAGACTTTAAAATATAAAACTACTACACTATTCCAGAGGTCACTAAATTTTGGTAGAATAGCCAGCACTTTGCCAAGCTGATATAAAAAGATATTTAATTTTTTTATCTTCCGGTCCCATGTATAAGTTAACCTAAGAGGAAAACGGAAGTTTAGAAGGCCGCATCGGTGTTTTGACTTAGAGCCTACTCATTATTTCGCTGGTGCATATCAAAGAGCATTCTAGACAATATTTAAAGGAAATTTCCAATGTCCGTTTATTTACTTGCAGGATATGCAATAGCCATGAAATATTATTTTTGTAAGGTTAATTGGTTGTATTTCTTCTTACAAGGAGAAATGAACAAAATGACTCCATGAGTATTTAAAAGTGCTTTGAATTTATTTCTAATTAATATTTTAAAACTTTAAAACCCATATACAGAAAAGGACAAATATCATAAAAATATATCTCAATGCATTAATGTAAATTAAACCCATATTAACTCCATCCAGGTCAGAATCAATATGTTACCTGCAACTCAGAAACCTCCATCATGTCTTTTCACAGTTCTTTTTCCAAGGTAACCTTGTGCTGAGTTCTAAATCCTTACGTACATTTTGGTTAATTTAGGACTTTATATAAAGGGACAATGTAATGTATATCACTTCTATAATGTATTTGGCTTCCTTGACTAAGCATTATTTTCATTCATTATTTATGTTGTTTACATCTATAGTTAATTTTCTTTCACATATAGTATTGTGTGGCATAAATACCCTTAGTTCGGCCAGTCTTCTCCTTACAGTTATTCAAGTGAATATGTAGCTATGTCTCTTTGTTTCTGAGTGTGCATTCACATGATTGTTAATGTAGTTGAGTACCTTTTCACATATTTTTTGGCTAAGTCTTCAAGTCCCTTGCCCATTTTTCAATTAGGTTGTCTGACTTTCTTGATTTATACATAATCATCATAAATATATTGAATATTAGCCATTTATCAGTTATATGTTTTACAAATATTATCTCACATTTAGTGGCTTGCATTTTCATTTTCTTAATTGTGTCTTTTGATGAAAAGAATTCTAATAAAGAGTATTTGGAGTTATGTTATTATTCTAGTGAGAGTGTAATGTGGTTTCTGAAGAGCAGTTTTCATGAATGACTTGCTTAACAAGCATTCTGATTTTGACATTCTCTTCTATATAAGAAAATTATCTACTATCTGCCCAGTGGCTCAGTTTTTTATAGTTACTAAGAAGTCTCAAGGCTTTCAGTTACAACACTTATAAAATCCAAATTGAAAAAAGATCTCTTCAAATGAATACCTATATCTAATAATTCTATTTCACTTAGAAAATTGCAGTTGTTTATATATTAGTTCTAGTTGAATTTTTTGTTAAAAAAAAAACAAAAAACCCTCACATCTAAGAGGAATGTGTTCACATAGCAGCAGAATAACATATTTCATTCATTCTTCTAGTTTGATAGTCCTGCAGACTTTAGGTTCCAACTTGTATTGATCTATTTTATTCTTTGTAAGCTGAGGAATATTCATTGCTCAATTTCACAGGAGGCTAGACCCTATCAATTTCCAATACTTTCAAAATTTCTAACACTTTCATGTGATATTTTGAAAAGTGTGTCCCATTTCAGATTACTTCTGAGTTGAGACTTTGTTTTCTTATAGATTGAAAATCTTTGTGGATGTATTATATAATATATTTCATCTCATTATATCCTCTGCTGAAAACAAATGATAAGCAACTTCTTCATTTCTTAATACACTCTAATTCAGGTTTTAATAATATATAGTTTATGCTTTTCCTAAGCATATTTTTAAATTTAATATTGTGAGAAGATATATGTATGTGAGTGTGTTTGTGTTGGGGTGGGAAGAGAGAGAGAGAGAGAGAATTGAAAGTTAATTCTAAGGCTGTTCTCTCACACCAGAAGTGAAAGGTAATTCACAGTTTTTTAAGATGATATAAGATAATCAGAGCACATTACAGACTTTTCTCACAGGAAAGATTTCCTTCCAATTCAGTCACTGAAAGCCAATATTATACCATTAATGAATCAGAATCATAAATCAGAATATATGAAACAGAAATGTGATACAAAGCAAGTATAAATCATGGCATAATTATTTCATGCCCTACCTGGTTTCTCAACTTCTTAAATGGTAAATCAATTACAGATGTTTGAAACGAATTGTGAAAGGAGATCACTAAAATACACTGCATATTTTGACAGCGATTCCACTATCAACTCTTAATTTTACAAATAAACCTCACTCAGATGAAATCGCCTTGCAGTGGTACACAGAAAAATAGGATGAGGGGTTAGAATTCACAGGCTTGTAAGACAATAGATCCCACACATACTATCGTCAGTCTTCTATAGGCCTTCACTGGTGGTTCTGAATTTGATGGTATTTGACCAGTTTGTGAGATATCTAAGAATTCTGTAGAGGATGTAGCCAGTCCTCACCATGACTAGTATCTGACATTTCTACGTAGTATTGCTGGAACACATACAATAAAAATAAGTGTTTTCTTTATATAATACAATTATGTTTAAAGGAGTTAACAAAAATAAACTTGATATTAGGACCAGAGAGAAGCAGGTCATGAATTTCCTTTTTTTTAATTTAAGAATTTAATTTTTTAGAACAGTTTTAAGTTCACAGCAAAATTGAGAGGAAGGTACAGAGATTTCCCATAAAGCTCTTGCCCTCACACATGCATAGCCTCCCCCATTATCCACATCCCCCACCAGAGTGATACATTTATAACAATTGATGAACTTACATTTGACACGCCATAATCACCCAAAGTCCATAGTTTACATTACAATTTGCTCTTAGTATGGTACATTCTGTGGGTTTGGACAATATATCTGTCATTGTAATACTAAACGAAGTGATTTCACTGTTCTAAAAATCCTGTGTGCTCTGCTGCTTTATCTCTTCCATCCCAGCAACCAGTAATCTTTTTTGCTGTCTCCATAGTTTTGCCTCTTCCAGAATATCATATAGTTGGAATCAAACAGTATATAGCCTTTTCAGACTGGCTGCTTTCACTTAGTAATATGTATTTAAGGTTACTCCTTGGTTTTTATTGGCTCATTAGCTCATTTCTCTAGTACTGAATAATATTTCATTGTTTGAATGTGCTACCATGTTTAACCATGCACCCACTGAAGGACATTTTGGTTACTTCCAAGTTTTGGCAATTACGAATAAAGCTACTATGAATATCTGTAGGCAGGTTTTTGTGTGGAGATATGAATTTTATTTTAAAATACTTGCTGCAGCCTATGTTCTAACTTAAAGGACTATTTGTACTTTTGTGGGAAGAGTAAAAAATTGCTTAGAGTAAAAAACTGTTTAGTCTCTACTACTTGGTAAAACAAAGATATATTGGAGAAACTGAAGACTGGTGAGTTAGAATCAACTGATTATGAAGTTAATCTTGCAGTCATCTAATTAGATGGCCAATGTGAATGTCAACTGTCATAAAATTTTAACTTGGATATAGTTAATATTATGCTTTCCAAGAGATAGTCACAAAACAAATAATTGAGTTAAAAATTAGTAGATGTGACAGGTAAAACATTAAGATGATCCTCTTAACTTTTACCCCGTGGAATTATATTATATAGCAGAATGTAGATTTTGTCAGTGAGCCTTATCTAATTTACATGATTCCTTTGGAAGCAGAGAGTTTTCTATGGTTGGTGACAGAAGCCAAAGAGGTCAGAAGTATGTGAGGGTTTCAATGCACTCATGCTTGTTTAAAGAGAGAGGTAGTCTCTTAAGAACAAATGCAGGTGGCTTATTGATACAGAGAGCAGACCCTAAAATGACAGCCAGCAAAGAAATAGTATTTCAGAACTACAACCACATGATCTGGATTATTCTAGCAACCGTAGTGATCTTTGAAGATGATTCTTTCCCAGAGCATCTGAATGAGACCCTAGCCCAGACAATAAATTTGACTTTAGCCTTCTGTGACTGGTAAGCAGAGAATCCAGCCAATAAGAAGCATGATTTTCTAAGCTTAAATCTTCTTGAAAAAACTTTTAGTAGAAATATGGTTATTAAAGACATTGATGAGGAATCTGAAGGAAATGGGTAGCATGTTATTGGGAATTGGAGGAAGGGAGACCCTTGTTATCTACTGGCAGAAAGCTTAGTACAACTGTCTCGTCCATTTATGTGGGAAGCGTAACATAAATGATTAACTTGGATATTTAGCTGGGTAGATTTCCAAGCGAAGTATTATAGATGTGACCTGGTTTCTTCTTGCTGCTTATAGTAATACATGAGAAAGGAGAAGTAAGTTGAGAGAACTGTTAAGCTAAAAAATGAACAAATAAACAAACAAACAAAGGGAGACGATGATTTGGGAAATTCTCAGCCTACCCAGATGGCAAAGCATGATGAAATTAAGAAATTGTTTCTGAAAGTGTGGCGCAGAAAAAATTCAACTATATTCCCGTATAAACCGAAACTGCTAAAAGTTCAAAAAATTACAGTATATTCATAAGAGATGGAAGATGTGCCTCAGATCTCACTCAAACAGAGGATTTCTGGGAAGCTGAAAGGTATTGTCTCTTGTCCATCTAGCAGAAGTATCCAAAAATAGAGAAAGTATTTTAGAAAGATCTTAATTTTTTTTTTTTTTTTTTGAATGGAGTAAACCCACACGAAGTCTATGCAGGCCTCACAAGATTCTTGCCACTATTATGTCACCATAAGCTAGTTTGGTCTGAAAAAGTCAGAGTGACTATGAAATTTAAAAAGACTTTCAAATTCCTACCCTTTGAATCTACTGACAGGGTACAGGCAGGATAAGTTCTTATCCTCGCTATAAACAAATTACCACAAATTTTATGGTTTAAAACAGCACAAATCTTTTACCTTACTGTCTGAATATCAAAAGCCCTAATATAAAGGTGTAGATGAGGCTGTTTTTCTTTTGGAGGCTCCGAGGGTTAATCTGATTCTCTGTCTTTTTCAGTCTAGAAGTCACCGGTGTTCCTTGGCCTAGGGCTCCTTCCTCTGTCTTCAAAGCCAGTAGTGTAGCTTCTTCAGATGACACTCTGGCTTCTGCTTCTGACATCACATCACCTCTCAATGACTCTGACCCTTCTGCTGCCTTTTTATAAGGACCCTCGTGATTGCACTGGGCCCCTCTGGATTATCTAGGATACCACCAATCAAAAAACCTTTAACTTAATCAAATCTACATAGTTGCTTTTTCCATGTAAGGTAACATATTTATTTCCAGGGATTAAAACATATTTTGTGATTGAGAAGCATTATTCACCTACTAACAATCCACCTCTGGCCTCTAAAGTTTCACCTCTATCCCACATACAAATTATATTTACCCCGTCTCAATATCTCAAAATACTCATTCCATTATGCCATCAACTCAATGTCCCGAATCTCATCTAAATCTTGTCATCTCAAAAGCTCCAAATTTCATCATCTAAACAAATAATTCATGTTTGGAGAAAGTTCTGGATATAATCCATCCTGAGGAACAATTATTCTGTGTCTGTTGACCTGTTAACCTAGACAATAAGTCATTACCTTCAAAAATACAATGGTGGAACAGGCATAGGACAATTATAGAAATACTCAGAGTAGGAGAAATAGTAGGAAAAAAGGAGTCACCACTCCTGAGCAATTTTGAAACTGAGCTGGATAAAATCTATTAAGATTCTTTTATTTTCCCAGCTTTATTAAAGTATAATTGACAAATAAAATTCTTACTCTAGGACCCCAGAACAGAGCTCTGTCTGGTAATGCCTTGGCTTTAAACCTGAGAGATCCTAAGGAAAGTATTCACTAAGCCCACCAGAATTCTGATCCAAAGAACTGTTAGAAAATAAAAGGGTGCTTATTAGACCACTTAGTTTGTGTTAATTTTTTAATGTAAAAATTAAAAAACTAATATGGGTAATAAACCACTTGATTTAATGACATCTAGAGTATCATGGTCATGTAGTACCGCCTTTATTTATTGTTCTCATAGAACATAAAGTATCATTTGGAAAATTATAATTAAGTTTAAGAAGTCTCATGAAAATTTGGGCTCAAAAATTGTGGACTGTCTTCGATTTACCATATAACACTGTTATTAACTGTATAACCAGTTTTTGTCCATTGCTGTGGTGAGAGGCAGTGTATAAGATGTCACTGAAGGGGAAAGAAATATTCAATATGAGTAGCAAAGATACTAGTAATTCCTTGAAAAGTCATACTCATCCTCCAAATATTAAACTTAATACAATGAAATTGAAGAGGTGCAATTAATGGATTAAAATATTTTGAAGAAATTAACAATTTATCAATAAAATCAACAAATATCTCATCAACTGAGAATGTTCTATAATTCTAACAATTTTTTAAATAAAACATTTCTTAATTTATAAGTATTGGATCAGTCATTTCACTTCTCATCATTTTTGAATTAAATTTCCAGTTAAACCAGAAAGTTAACATGATACGGTATTATGGTGTCTGAAAAATTACTTTATAATCAAATTCTGCTTTAGGCCTATTAACAGTTATACAAATTTACAGAAATTTAATTGATTTGACTATGTTCCTCAGTGAAACACATGAATAATTAAACTTTTTTTTAAAGTAATGTATAAACTAGTATGTTTAAAAGACCTAGAAAAATACTTGATTTATAGCAGCTTTGAACATTAGATTTATTAAATTTTTCTTCTTCAAAAATAAAAAGAATCTATAGTATTCCTGCATTTTTTTTTTTATTATGGACTATCCAGTTAGATTTCATAATTGGATAAAATAGACAGGTACATTTTCACCCCCTCCTTCATCTATCTCAATCTCTTTTTCCATCTCTATCTCTATCTCTGTCTCTATCTTTCACTGTATGTTTTTCTCATTGTTCTTAGTTAATTTGTTATACAAAAATAGTGTGTATGTATAAAATTTTAGATTTAATTTAGATAGTATCATATTGAAACAATACAGTATATATAAATGTAGTGTGCCTAAATTTCTTAAGCTATGTATAAAAATGCAAAAAGTGGAATACCACTAACTATAATTAAGTCAAACAAAGTTACCACATTTCTCATGAAATCCTAATATGTCAAGTATCCATGAACTTTTTATTTTCCCCTTGTTAAAAGATGTTGTTATATCAATCAGTTTCAAGTTTCTTTTCCTAGAAACTTGAATTTTTTTAAAAAAATCAAGTATTTCAAAAATGGCAATAAGATCAGATGTTAAAGCAGAAAGAGAGATTATGATTTTCCTTATGCCTAAAAATATAATGAGACAACTGCTAGTGAATACAGAAAACCAGAGGGGAAAAGAAAACTTTGAAAAGGTAGGAGACAGTTTATAGCAGCATGACAAAATGAAGCAGACAGATAGCAAGAGTAGAACATTAGTAGAAAGATTTATTAACTGCTGTAGTTACTTACTGGTCTAGAATTGCCTTAAGTCTTCCAGGGTTCATGACTTGTACATACTATCCATAGACTTTGAAAATATTATCCTCTAAAGAACTAGAAATATAAGGAAAATCACATGTAATTTTAATATTTCTAGCTATGTTAAATAAAGTAAATAGAAACAAGTAAAATTTATCTTAATAATATTTTATTTAACCTATTTATCCAAACTATTATCATACCAATATGTAATAAAATTTATTAGTTGAAATATTTTACATTCTTTTTTTTTTTTTTGAGAAAACAAACTTGTTTTACTTATAGCACATCTCAATTCAGACTATCTGTATTTGAAGTGTTCAGTATTTACATGTGACTAGTGACTAGCTTGGGCCCTATACCATTTCACATGTAATGTTTCAATAAAATCAAAAACTATTTATTATGACTAGAGTTTGTTTCTTGCAAACAAAAGAGCTTAGCTAAAATATAAATTAATTATAGCTAATTGAATTAAGATGGATTATTAAAAAGCAACTACTGTTAATGTGAAAAAGAATTTCAATATCCCTGAATTATATTTCAGGACCTGTGTTTTTTCAATATTTTTGTAAATTAATTGATTAAAGATGAAACATGATGAATCGATAATAAAATTTCCTGTGAAAATGAAGAGGTAAGAATCGTTCAAAAGCAGAATTCCTAAGAGCTCAACGAGACCATATCAACCAAGTCCTTATTAGATAAAAGCAACTATAAATCCCCAAATTAAAAGCAAATGTTTACTCCGAGCTTCACAATGTAGGACAGGAAAGGCATAACTTAAGAGCACCAATTACAACATTACATATAATTGTCATTGATATAAAATCATGATAATCCAATGGTTTTATTTACAGACAATCTCGTTTTATAGTTAGAGAGAGGTCATGATGATATCTCAGACTGATCCAGACAGAACATACCTGGAGAGTGGTTCTTAATCTTTACAGAGACATGTTAAGAAGGATTTGAAAGCTGGAAAGTGGAGTACCTGGTATAAACTAGGGACTCGACCTATGTTTGAAGAGAAGTGAATGTGGAAACTCTAGGTATTCTACCTGCAGAAAAGTAGGAGTTGTGTGTTTGCACTGGGGGCCGTAAGGGGGTTGGCAGTATGTGAATGAGCTGGAAGGAGATGGAGAAGTTCTGTTCTCTTCAACTATTTGAATTATTTGTATTTGAAAGGAGCAGTAAGTATACTACAACTTAAAAAAGATTACTAGGACTAATTGGTACAAATATCTGGAAGACTTTGGTCATATTTATCTTAGAGCTACTCCCATAAAGAATTTGTTCTCTCAAAGAGGTGATTATCTGATTGTTCTAACTGTTATAGCGAAACATAGAAAATCCTTGAGCTAGATTTATATATGGTCCCTTTTATTTCTAAAAATCTATTACGTTTGAAAACTTTTGCCTTCTGATAATTGACAATAATAGAAATTTAAAGAAAACAATTAAAATATTTACAAAGTACACATTTAATACTCTGGAATAAAATGGTACAATTTTGGTGCCTAAGTATTCATTTCTAGTGTTATTTTTTATGTAAATATGCATGTGGTTGTATGCAGTCCTTTATTATAAAAGAGAATCATACTATACATATAATTATGTTACTCTTTTTAGTTTAATAAGATATTATTACTTCTCTCCAGATCAGTAACTATAGGCCTAACTCATTTCAACAAGTAAAAAATATTCCAAAATATAGAAGCGCCACAATATATTTAGTCATCTTACTATCAATAAACATTTATACTTATTCAGTTTTCACAAACTGTAAATGAACATTCTTTCGTGCCTGTAAAAAATAATAACGCTAGAAGTGGAACTGCCCTGTCAAAAAATAAAATTTCAATATTATTGATGTATTTACTTAAAAAAATGAACATTTATGCACTTACTGAATGACTTTCATATTGGAAACACATCTATAAAAATAGGAACATAACAAACAAAAATTAATTTTAAAAGGTTATATTTCTAAGGCCTGGAACGATTTTATACTCTAACTTCCTGAGCAGTATAGATATTTTCTTTATAAAGTTAAATACATACTAGTCTTTACTTGAAAACATCAGTAGAGTTTAATTAAATTTATCAGTAAATACCGACAGCACAACAATTAAATTGGCACTATTACTTTTTGGATGTTACATGTTTTGATAAAATTTATTAGTATTTCTTTTCCTCTATTGAAAAGTTATGGCTAACCAAACACACACACACACACACACACACACACAGAGTACATGTAAACTTTGAATTCAGATAAAAAATATTCATGAATGTCTCAAAACTTTATTCAAAATAAAAAAGTAATAAAAATTCCATCTTAAACATAATTTAGACTTTTGAATTTCTTTGCAAGGAAAAATGCAAATACCTAAAACTAATTTCAGAAGAAAATATCTTTTCTTTAAAGTATATCCTCAACTTTTTTCCCTACTGTAAAATACATTATTTAGATTGAGCATGAATACAATGGATGTTTCAATTTAAAATAAAACATAAAATTGAATATTTTCTCCTTAGCATATATTTAATATATGTTGTTTAATGGTAGGATTTTAAAATCAATGTTTAAATATGTCTTTTTGGAGTACTTTACAGTCATTGTATGCTTATTTTTTATTTTCATTACATTATTAGTTGCTTTTTAGATGTCAAAATGTGCTGTTCTCTTCTGTTTTAATCCATACAGATTTTAATACAAGTCGATTCCAAACAGGATTACTCCACAGTCCCTTAGCCCCCATATACTGTTGAATTATCCTTCTAAGTAGTCTCTGCTGTCTCATTCAGAAGCATTTTAAATTTTGTAAGCCCTGTTTCAATTACTCAGAATATCTTAAAAGTGCTTTCTGGACCAAATTTTATGGTATTATTAAAACATAAGGCATTTCTATTTGAATAGTTTAATTTTATTTTTATCTGCGTATTAAAATACTGAGTTTTCCTATTCATATAAAAAATATTTGATATACAAAACTGCTAATCTTTAAATGTGGAACTTAATTTTTCATGTCCAAAAATAAGTATATCTGAATAGTTTATAAAGATTATGGTTGAGCTTGTTTGACCATAATTTATATAAAAAATTTGACATAAATCTTTATTTCATATTTAAAATGTAAGCAATATATATTGGATATCCAAATAATTGTGATAGCCTTCATTCGAAAATGTATTTTTATTTGTATTTTATCTAAAAATAAAAAAAAAATCCATTTTTGAGATCAAAGTTTGTGGAGAGTATCACATTATAAATATTATTATAAATATCCAGTCTATTTAAATTGTTATTTTTTGCAATTTATTGCACACTTTTATCTCCCCCCAACCCTGATTTCATTTTTAAAGGAGAAGCATTAAGTAGAAAGAAAACACTGGAATTCTTGGGGCCAAATTATTTATAGCATTTAAAATATTTTCCTTAATGATATCTTTCTTATACCAGTGTAAATATGGAATACTGAGCTATTTGTGAAGTTACTTCAAAGTCTGTAAATTGAATGACACATGTGAATGTTTAGGAATAAATAGTATAGTTACAGAATTAACTCATATATGCAATCATTTCTGCCAATCATTCATTTAAAAAAAATATATTTATCGATCCTGATTACAGATGTTGGTATTTGGGATATAATTTAAAGTAGGAAATAGTCCCTGTTCTCTTATAGTTTATAACAGGAAAAGCAAGAATAAAAGAATGGTAAGACTTTTGATAAAACTAACTCAAAATGAATCATAGATTTAAATACATAACTCAAAACTATAACATTTCTAGAAGCTAAAATAAAAGCTAAAATAATCTAGGTGACCCTGGGTTTGCCAATGATTTTTCAGATACATCAAAAACATGATTCTTGAAAGACAAAATTGATAAGCTGGACTTCATTAAAATGAAAAACTCTGCTCTAGGGAAAATACTGTTGAGACAGTTAAAGGGTAAGCTACAAAAATTCTGCACAAGATTACCTTTTGAGTCAGGAATAGGTTTTTGAAAAAAGGTTCACATCCTTCATGATCTTTCCTATACCTCACGAAAATCTTAGAGAACTTTGAGGAAAAGGGATGCGGATAGTCAGAGAAATAGTGAAATATTTTATTTTATTTTATCATTCTGTTCTGTTCTATTCTATTCTATTCTATTCTATTCTATTCTATTCTATTCTATTCTATTCTATTCTACTCTTTCATGCTTCTGGGATCATTTTAATCATTCCTAAAATCACTGCTAACTCAATTTCTCTAAAGCAGATTGCATTTTATTTAATATATCACAGGAAAAATTAGAAATTTTAGAATACCCCCAAAATAGAAGTTAATAATATATTTTCATGTGCTCTTTATAATCTACCAAATGCCCAAACCGCATGCAGTACAATCTGACCACAGTGCTCTGCCTGACGGTGGAAGTCTTCAGCTAGGCAGCGCTAGGCCCTAGTGCTGACGATGCTCCATGGATGACTGGGAATAGTGAGAGATGCACCTGTCTCAAGACTAACCGCCACTTTAGAATGCAGGGAAAGAATTTTAGTAAGAACAAGAGAGCTTCAAACAATTTCATGTCTTTCCCTTGGTTAAAATTTATGGTAACATGGTAAAACAGTGGCAACTTCCTTTTTTCTTATTTGGTGAAACGAGGGCATGTTTCTTCCTAAACAATGGAACTAGTTTTGAATTTTTATTTATTTATTATTTTCCTGGGTTTTTGTTGTTGTTGTTGTTGTTGTTGTTGTTTTTCTTTTCCCTTCCTGCTACATTGGCCAGTTTGGGCCTCCTCCCATGTCATCCCCCTAGAAAGGCATCTGCTACCGTCTATCACTGGCTACATGCATTCAATGTCAGAGCTCAGGCCCGCAGACTTGGTTGGCCCTGTGCCTCAGGCACATGGGAGCTGAGGGAGAGGCTTTTAAAAAATGATAATAAAAGAAAAAAAAAATAGAAAGTTTTTGACAGTTTTCACTTTCTCAGATCCTTGACGTTTGCAAGGTCGTGATGATCTAGATTCATTAGGAATATCTCCTTGCCCACCTGGGCCAACACCCAGGCCTGCTGAAAGCAGAGGCCCTCCTAGTCCCCAGGCTGCCACCACCACAGGAGGTCTTCAGCTTACAGAAGCCCTGGCCTGAGGCCACAGGAATCTGGGCAGCCACCATCAAGAAACCCTTCAAAGGGCCGGAACTCCTTTGCCAGCCCCGGAGTCCTCAAGTCATGACTGCACAACTAAAACTATTGCAGTTTTATTTCTTTTCTCTTTTACGTTTTCCTCCCTAAAATAATTTGCAGCTGTGTGTGCAACACTTGGTTCTGATATGTGTGCTCTACAATAAAACCAAATCTAATATTTTGTGTGTGTGTGTGTGTGTGTGTGAGGGGGAAGTGTGGGGGAAAAAGAAGCTAGAAAGATTCCTGCCCAGAAAGGGAGTGGTAAGGACTTTAAGCAATGAATTTATATATATATATTTTTTTTAATTTCGGAGTACAGATTAATGAACTTTACAAAGACCTTTGAGTCATTGCTTAAAAATACTCATGTTTACCTTTAAGAAGCAAAAATTATTACATGGTATCTCCTACCACCTCATAACATTAGTAGCTCAAAATGAATGAAGATGAAGATATAAGCATTCACCTTCGCTGTGATACTGAGTAAATTTGGAAAAATACATAAGTATTAATAATTTCACTATGCAAAGCCAAATTATCAAAAGTATCTACTAAAGAAGGTGAATATATTGCATGTATAATAGAAAAATAGAAAATATGCTAAGCATTCAAATTCCATTTTTATGCTAATACATGGCTCAGTTTTATGGTTTATTTATTTATTTAAAGAAATATATTAGATCACTGGAAACAGGAAAGAATAGTAATATTTTATTGTTTTCAAGAATGGCAAAAAAGAACTATTTAATCATTAAACAATTTTCATTTTTACACCATTAACATAGTTAATTTGATCCCATCTGGTATCAAAATAGAATAATTATCATTTAGGTGAAGGTGGTATTAAGGCTCTTTGATTTTCACATAAGAATATGGTTCATGAATTATTTGAAGAATAGAGAGTCTATTCATTCTTGATTGTCTGGGATTAATTATTCAATAACGACATTAGAAATTTTTTACTTTGATCATATTATCTTGATGTACCACAGAATTGTTTTAATTAAGAAGTGATTTGAGGCCATTCTCTTAGTTCCTTGATGTAACTTGCTACAAGAATAACTATGAAAACTACTTTTTACTTTAGAGATACATTGCCAATACCAATTCTGATACTCAATTAACTCAGTATGAAGTTCTGCTCAAGAAAGGTTTTCATAGCTAAATAAATATCATTATACCTGTATTGTCTTTAAGGCAAACATTCTGGTATGTTGTCAACTTGTTGACAGTTAACATTTTACTAACTTGTGAGCAAAGTATCAGGAGTTTACAGGATATGGAGCAAATTAGGTGAAATATAAAAAATAAGTAAATAATTTGTAGTGTTATCCAACATAGAGAATGTTTTCTGTAACTCTCTGTGAAAGAAACATACTGAAATCTGAGATTGTCTTTTTGCCTGCTGACTTAGAATAATTCAAAGAAAATTTCTCGAATATTAAAAATTAAGTTATGGTCTTATAATTTTCTTCTAGAGGAATTTAAATATTTCAGTGTTTCCTCCTATGATAACTGTGGAGAGACTGGTCCAGTATAAATGGAGATCTTTGGATGGCCTAGGGTTAACAAAAATGGGTTTTCATACTTATGTAGATAAAATGCAGTTTGCAAACTGAACTATAGTGGAATGATGAAGTCAAAAGGCTAACACTTCAGAGTGAAGGGTTTAAAACAGAGAAATGATTGCTTCTTTTTTTCTGCAGAAGCTTTTTAGTTTTCTGTAATCCCATCTGTCTATTTTTGTTTTTCTTTCCTGTGCTTCTGGTGATATAGCAAAGAAATCATGGATAAGACTAATGTCAAGAAGATTTTCATCTATGTTTTGTTCTAGTCGTTTTATAGTTTCAGGCCTTATGGTTAAATTTTTAATCCATCTTGTATTGATTTTTGTGTAGTGTATAAGAAGGGGTCTAATTTCATATTTCTGTACACAGATATCCAGTTTTCCAAACTTCATTTGTTTAATAGGCTCTCTTTTTCCCATTCTATATTATTGGCATCTTTGTCAAAGATTAGTTGACCATACATGCTTGTGTTTATTTATGGGCTCTGTATTCTATTCCATCAGTTTATGTGTCTATCTTCATGCCAGTGCCATGTTGTTTTAATTACTATAGCATTGTAATATATTTTGAAATCAGGAAGTGTGATGCCTCCCATTCTGTTCTTCTTTCTCAAGATCACTTTGGCAATTCTGGGCCTTTTGTGAATCCATATAAATTTTAGGATTTTTTTTTCTTTCTTTACAAAATGCTATTTAGATTTTAATGGGGATAACATTGAATCTGTAGATCACTTTGAGTAGTATGAACATTTTTGCAATATTAAGTTTCCTAATTCATGAACATGGGGTGTCTTTCCACTTACTTGTGTCTTCTTTCATTTCTTTATCAATATTTTGTAGTTTTCAGTGTACATACATTTCATCTATTTAGTTAAGTTTATTTCTACATACTTTATTATTTTGATGCTATTTGTCAAAAGTGTTTTTCTGTATCTACTGAGATTATCATGTGGTTCTGGAAAACAATCAACAGAATGAAAAATCAACCTAGAAAATATTTGAAAATGGCATATCTGATAAGAGGATAATATCCAAAATGTACAAGAAATTTCTGCAACTCAATAGCAAAAAGACAAATGACCTGGTTTAAAAAAATGAACAAAGGACCTAAATAAATATTTCTCCAAAGAGACATATGAATAACTAACAGATATGTAAAGAGATGGTCAAAATCACTAATGATCAGTGAAATGCAAATCAAAACTATAATGAGATATCTCCTCACACCTGTTAGGTAGTTATTTGAAAAAAAATATTAAAAATAGAACTATTATGTGATCCAGCAATTCCACTTCTAGAAAAAACTTGATATCACAATCTGAAAAATGATACCCATACTCCTGTGTTCATTGCAACATTATTTTCAATATCTATGATATGAAAACAACCTAAGTGTCCACAGATCAATAATGGATAAAGAAAATGTGGCCTATTCCAATAATGTTATATTATTCAGCAAAACAATAAAAAAGGGATATCTTGCCATTTGTGACAGTGTGGGAGAATTTGGAAGGCCTTATGCTGTGCAAAATAAGCCATTCACAAAAGGACGTATCCTCCATGATTCTACTTATAGGAGATATATAAAATAGTCAATTTTATGGAAACAGTATAAAATGGTGGTTGTCAGGGGTAGGGGGTGAAGAGAATAACGAGATGTTATTCAATGTGTATAATGTTTCAGTCATGTAAGGTGAATAAGTTCTAGAGATCTACTGTATAGCCATAGTTCCTACAGTTAACAATATTGCCTTGTACACTGAAACATTTGTTAAGTGAATAGATTTCATGGTAAGTGTTCTTACTATAAACAAAACCGAAGAAAAAATAAAATTAATAAAAAACAAAGACAAGGAATTTTTTGGAAATTATGGATGTTTGTTACTTTGATTGTAGTTATGGTTTCATAGTATTTGCTTATGTCCTAATTCATCAAATCTCATGTATTAAATACGTGCAGTTTTTTGTATATCAATTATACCTCAATAAAGCTTTTTAGAACTTTTTTAAAAATGGAAGAAATAATAGTCATGTAGCGAAGTGAGTGTACAGAAGTAGGAATTCCAAGGAGAATCAAACAGTACAAGTTGACAGTAAGAGAAGTTATGGATTAAGATTTGGTTTAGCAGTGATCAGCATGTCACTTTACCCTGATTCTGTTTTGTTTAGCTAAAAGTTTGATTTGATTTGGTCAGTGTAAAGACTTCTTGTTTTAGGTTTTTGAAAATTGTGTTTATTTGTTTCTTAATATCAGTGCTTTTAAGAAGGGCATATACTCTTCTTTAACAGAGCCCTTAAGGCTATTTCTTGTAGCATGTAACACCTTTACACATTTATCTTATTTGCATGGATGCACAGGAGCATCTGAAGAATTATCTAGTGATCAAGGACTTGATTTAACATTTTTGGGGGAGACAGATAGTGATGATGTCTTAGCATGAATTAAAGTTTAAATCAGTAATACTAATACTATTATTTTCAAGGCTGTCAGTCATAACAATGCCTAGTAAACGTTCAGTTTTTCAAACACTGTTGTCCACTTGGGTACATCACACTGTTACATTTGCAATCTGTAGCAGTCTCCATTGTGGCTTGCTATTCAACATAATTATTCCCAGCCAGAGAGAAATCAATTCTGCTGTCTATATTCTTGGAATAAATGTTTAAAAAGATGTATATTTTATAAAATTATATGTCATATATATTATATATAATGAATTTTCATACATTAAGTTCATAATTCAGTCATGAAAGAGAATAATTTGGAAAGGAAAGGTGATCATTTTTTAATTAATTTTTTTAAAGTATAGTTTACATACAATATTATATTAGTTCCATATGTACAGCATATTGATTGGACATTTATATATTATATATTAAAGTGGGAACTGTAACAACAAAGCCGTATAGAAAAAAATACTTTCTGAGCTAAGTTTAAGCCTAAATAGAAA
>NW_006436811.1:18506693-18511468 GCF_000325575.1 Pteropus alecto | reverse complement strand
AATGAGGTGTGAAACTTCATAATGCCTGCCTTTGGAGAAATATTAATAACCGGATATACAAAAATTCAAGTGTATATGTAAGGATGAGTAGATGGTGGTAAAAAAGTGGTAAAATAAGAAGCTGGAAAAATAGGTAGAGGCCACATTATGACTATTTCATCTCACATTTCTTCAAATAAGACATAATTATTTTAGACAGTAAGTGCACAATGAGCATTGGTTGCTCAGCCATTGCTTTGTTTTAAATGCCTACAAGAATAACCTGACCTTCATCAATGATATTCTAACTCTGTAGTCTTCCAGATCCACTCTGAAAAAGGATTCCTACCCAATATATGGACACGATTACATAGTTCACTCAGAGATTCTTTTTACATGCCTTAAATAAAGTATATTAAAGTGTAAAATAAAGAAGAAAAATTGAATTGGTGAATTTAGAAAAAAAAAAAACCTTTAGTAGCATATCCCTCTAAATACAAAGTATTTTATATTTCTTGTAGGGTTCATGAAAACTAATGTAAATCATTAGGGAAGAATGATTAAAAAAAATGAATTGTAAGTGTCCTATTCTCTTTTGCTCAGATAGAATGATCCCTGCTAGAAAGTCAACAAGAAGGTAGGATTGGGGTAAGGACCAAGGATGATGCTTTCTTGGGCATTGTGAATGAGTGAGGACCTGAAACCATCTGGCTGCCCAGTAAAAATAAAAGCAAAAGAAAAGGAGCTGCACTAGGCACGGGTCAAATATGTGCAGTTTTGTACATAGTTGGCTGTAGAAAGGAATTAGATGCTAAAGATATTGAAAAGGAATTAGGAAATTTAGTAGATGGCAAGACAAGGTAGTAGGCTTCAGTTTTAGCCTTTAAAAAAGACCAGCATATCTTTATTTGGTGCTGATTGTTATGTGGGACAGATGTTTAAAAATCAGTTCTTACAAAATAGATTTAAGAGGCATTGGGGAGATACATATTTATTAAGTTATGAGCTCCATAAACTGGGATTCTGCTTTATTTATCACTTTAATTAGTTCGTCTCACAATGTCTAGCATGACTATTTGCATGTGGTAATAATATATATGAACTAATTACCTTAGCAGTAAAGCAATGCATTTATAAACTGGTGAATTTTTTATCAGATATGAACAATGAATGGTTTCTACAAGAGCTAAACAACTTCTAATAAAAAAAAAAAGAAAAATATGTTCTAACTGATGGTAATAATTATTCTCACAATAGAACTTTTATCACATAGGATGAGTTATTTACAGCGATATATAGGATCTTATATTCTAGAGGAAGTCGTTTTACATTTTGCCACATATCTACTCACCTGCCAAATATGATGTATCATAAATATTCTTTTTAATTTAAGGGTCTTGGAACTAAAACGAATCACCATTTAGGGATCTTTTATAATGTAACATACATATTAGAAGATTTGCCTGAACACATATTGGAACTCTGAAAAAATATAAACTATTTTTATTTTCCAGGGTTATAGCTGACAACATCTCATGGTTGACAAGTCAATCCTAATAAACTATATATCTGACAATCTAAATAGCAAGAAGGGGATAGAGATCAATCTTCACCAGAAATGTTGATGGAATATGTCTTAAACTGAGAGGACACAATAATATTGTGACCTTGTATTTAATAAGTAAATGACAGTTAAATTTTAGTAACTTAAGTCAGTTCCATTATATTAATATGTTTATCTGTATGTTGGATGCAGTAATATGAAAATATTAAAATGTACCAGAATAAAAATTCCAGAAAATATAAGCATTCTGTTTCAAGGACAAAAAAAATAGCAAATATTTATTTATTTTACAAGCATTTTATTTAATATATAAAAATCAGATAAATTTTTACATATTAGAGAAATATCAGAGAATTTTTACATAGCTTTAAAACTCCTTAAATAATGAACAGATTAAGTGGTGATATCTACATAAAATTACAATTAAAATCACTTTCCATTGGAATTAAAACAATAGTTTAGATGGTTTTCTGTTACAGTTTTGTTTTCTAGGAAGCAACATTTCACTGACCTCTTATTAAAGAGTGTTGCTCAAATACTGTGCCCTGATAATTATAGAAAATAGCCAACCCTTTTTCATATCTATATTAAATCTTTGTTTGCACTTGCCCCATCAGATGTCATTAAAATATTGATGTTGATAATAAAGTAATTGTATCTTGTCATCTGCAATATTTTATAGAATTAGTCAGGCTTTGCAGTAGCATGTTTCACCTGAAATATGGAAAGAGTTTATATATAAAAAACCTGGGAGTCACAAATCAAATGAATTTTATTCTAGGTATTTATAAATATAAAATACTTGCTATGTTTGTAAATATTAATTTTAAAAAATTAGTAAAAAACATTTAAAATTTTTGTTTATATAATGTTTTCCAAACTACCCTTCTTTTCTTCTTAAGAAATAACAGTATGAATAAAAAGCTTAAACTTAAAAAATTTAATCTGCTGTTTACAAGTATTCATATTATTTGGTTTTTAAAATGAATTAATAATGTGGAGCTAAAATAAAATTTAAATTTCTGGAACACATTTCTGTTTTAAGAATGTCAGAGGAACTTATATTTAACTAATACTTTTTCAAATAGTTATAAATTCTTTGAATAAAAAAGTAATTAAAAAAAACTAATTGAAGACTTTCCACTGTAACTCTACACAGGCAGAATCTGGAAGAGATGAGAAGTAATTCACTCTTTTCTTACCTGTTAGAGAAACACAAGCAATGCCTATGTAAATTAAAATAATAAACGTTCCCTCACCTATAGTAAAAGTAACCAGTCAGATTTTTTAAAATTTTATTTTTTTATTCTAAAGTAGTCTATAAAGTATTGTCTTGTTAGAATGACATCCAATTTGTGCTTAAGAAGTATTAATTCCTATTCGTTCTCTAGAAACATTTAAAATTGTTTCATGAAGATGAAAAAAGATAAAATAAAAATTGTATGTTAGGTTGATATTTTGCTGATCTTCCAGCTAGGTGGAAAAACTGATTGATTTCGGTTTTTTCGACAATCTAAAAGCTGCCGAGAAAGACTTGTTGGGAGGCATCAATACCAAAGACAGATAGCTGTGGGAAGTATTACTTAGCTAAAATGAGAGAATCTAATCAAATATAAGTTTATTTTCTATCCCTGAGAAGTTAGAGAGTATAATATTCAAATTACTATTTTATTTGTTTATGCCCCTTAAAGATGAACTCTTTGACATAAGAGAAGAAAAACAAATATTTGTAGTACTAATCTTGATATTTTAGATTTTAGGAGCCCAAGGGAAAAACACATGAAGATTTTAGGAAGAAAACATTTAAATACAAATGATTATCAAAGTCAATTTCAAACATTTCAGGTAAAGCATAGTTATGTCACCCATGGCTGAAAACATTTTTAAAAATTATATATTTAAATGTGTCTGAAATTCTGAAAGCTGAGTTACTCACATTATGAGAAGTTCTAGTGGGGAAAAAAGTCAATATATAGTATTAGTGGTCATACCATGAGAGAATGTAGAAGAATCAACTGGAGAATTTTCTCCCTTATCCATGGGGGTATGTTCCAAGATCCCCAATGGATGTCTGAAACCATGGATAGTACTAAACCCTATATACACTATGTTTTTTCCTATATCTACACATCAATGATTGTTTAATTAATAAATTAGGCACAATAAGAGATTAACAATAACTAATAATAAAACAGAACAATTATAATAATGTGCTGTAATAAAAGTTATGTGAATGTGGTCTTTCTCTCAAAATATCTTATTGTACTGTTCTTGCCTTTTCACTTAAAGGAGCCACTTTATGACTTCTCTTGGGTATATCTAAATTGTCATCATCACTACTCTTGCATTTTGTGGCCATTATTAAGTAAAATAAAGGTTAAACAAAAGCATGGCTGTACATGGGTAGTGTTGTAGCCGCCAGCCCCCGATAGACACACGGACCACCAGAAATCAGTGAGTTATACGAAACACACTCTTTATTCAGCCAGCTGGGTCTGCCAGATATACGCAAACCCCAAATCAAGCAGCCCCGAAATGTAGAGGTACAGAGTTTTTAAGCCCTAAACCCCATTCTTCATCCTGTTTGAACACACAAGTCTATTTTTCTTCTTTTTACTAACTGTCAACCCACAGGTCGGTTGTGCAAGCGGGAGGTACAGAAGCAGAAAGCTTATTGTTAGAGTGTTATGTTCCCAAGGGCGATAGCCTATGTTCCCATGGGTGATAGCCAAGCAGTAATTTTCCAGCCAGCACAGCAGGGACTACTGTTACTGGAGAGTGGGGTTCCTCTCTTGACGTGTTGTACAGGGCCTTGATGTCTCAAACAAAGAACTGAGCAAGACACTGAATACAGCAGAAAAGAATACCTTTATTAGAATTGATAGTACACTTCCAGATGTGGACGCGGGCCTGAGCAAGAGAAGACTGACTCAAGGGCACGGCAACAAAACCTTTGGGTTTCTTTTTTCCCTATTTGCTGTGCGTGGTTACTTTTCATAGAGGAGTGGGTTTTCTTGATTGACAACTAAGAGTGACAAAACTCAGTGACTCATCGTTTGTTTTCTGTGCATGCTCCTTCCTAGAATTCAGTCTGATATAATGATATTAATGAACTTCTGGGCATATGCATCATATTATAATGATGGTATAAGAACGCTCAGGTGAGTTGAAGGTCATTGAGGCTTTATTGTACAAGTGTGAGTGAATGGCTGAAACTAGTACCCCATTATCT
>NW_006436811.1:18504777-18506327 GCF_000325575.1 Pteropus alecto | reverse complement strand
AGCTAAGTTTAGGGGAGTTCCTACCCCGACATAATAAGGGAGTTTTGGGTTTGGGCACCACCAGCAATCTTGTCCTATGTCTGGGGTAGTCTTATTTAAGACCTTGTGTATTGTCGTTAACATAGCTATTAATGCTCCTTCTGGTTCTGGTTGTGGCTGGTCGAATGCCTGGGGTTTAATAGCTGTTAGGCTACTACCTGGAGGGGCTAGAGCTGGAGTTGGAGTTGCTCCAGAAACAGAAGTTTTCTTAGGTGTAAGACTTTGGGGTAGTCCTGGAACTAGACGTGGTGTGTTGGGTCCTATAGGGTTAGCTTTCCTGGGAGGGTCCTTACCTATACAGTAAAATATAATCCTGAATCATACCTGGTTTTATATAATCTGATACCCCATGTCTGTCCTGTGAGCCCATAGTGTTGTCCCCCAGGGCTACCAGTTTTGATGGTGATTATGATAGGATTGCAACACCCAAGAGAGTATGTGGAGGGGCTTGGTCCTCATATGATCATCATTTTGTTTTTTATAATTATCTATAGTGGAGATAGTCTCGCAACCCCAGTTAAGCACAAGAAAATTGGCCTTGGCTCTCACATCCAAGTCCCATATTACTCATGCGGCCAGATATCCCTGGGTAATGTCCTTGAGGACAAATATAGAGTCCTATCCCTAAGAGGCTTTTCTCAGCTGATAATATGCCACAGCCGGGTCCCGCCTTGTAGCTTAAGTATGCTCCTCCATCTAGGAAAGATCCCGATCCAAGGTGGTGTCTGGCTGTTGCAATGGCGAGGGAATCTCTGGCAAGCCAGTACAAGTCTACTCGGATCTCTGGAGTCCATGACTGATGATGTTCTGGGCAATAATTTCACCGATCTCGGTTACTATAAGTCCCCATACTCTAGGCCAGTGTATGTTTCTGTATGCCTGGGCTAAAGAGAAAAAAAAGAAGAAACAGAGGGTTAGACTTATGTACACTTGAGTCTTAGTCTTAAGGGCCCATCTTCTTGAGCTGTCCACTCTCGTGCTGGCTTCACGTGGGAATGATGAATCCATGATGGGATGCCGTCTACTTTAACTGCAGTGGGCATTGTCGGGTAGACAGTGAAGGGTCCTTTACATTTGGGTTCTAGTCTTTGGAAGTGAACTTCCGGATCCACATGGAGTCCCCAGGCTGAAACTGATGGGCAAGTCCGTCCCCCAGGGCTGAGTGGGCAGCACGAACACAGGACCAAATCTCCTTCTGTACACTTTGAAGGGCCTGTAAAGACTTAAGTAAGGCAAGGTTATATAGTTCTGCCTTTTTCTCATCTTCTAGGTACTAAAGGTGAGGGTTTTCCAAAGAAAATTTCAAATGAGGTGAATCTATTAATATATGGAGTACACCTAGCTTGGAGAAGAGCAAAGGGGAGAAGTTTTACCCAGGTCCCACCAGTTTCTAATCTTAACTTGACTAATGTCTTTTTTAGGGTCTGATTCATTCGCTCTACTTGGCCTGAACTTTTGGGGCCGGTAGGCACAGTGGAGTTTACATTGCAAATTTAGGTAGCTAGCCAATT
>NW_006436811.1:18501292-18504758 GCF_000325575.1 Pteropus alecto | reverse complement strand
TGTAGAGGTACAGGGTTTTTAAGCCCTAAATCCCATTCCTCATTCTGTCTTAAACACAAAGGTCTATTTTTCTCCTATTCACTACCTGTCAACTCACCGGTCAGGTGTGCAAGCGGGGGTACAGAAGCAGAAAGCTTATTGTTAGAATGTTATGTTCCCATGGGTGATAGCCTATGTTCCCATGGGCGATAGCCAAACAGTAATTTTCCAACCAGCATATTCCCCACTGGCCTTAGCAGAAAATCAAATCCTTGATTCGTCATGTGGAATTTGCTCATAGCCTCTATTTTGGAGGACTACTTCTGCTAGTGAATCGACTTGAAGTTCTAGCCTGCTGAGCTCAGTAAAGTTTAAGGGAGTTCCTACTCCGACATAGTAAGGGGGTTTTTGGGTTTAGGCACAACCAGCAATCTTGTCCTATGTCTGGGGTGGTCTTATTTAAGACCTTGTGTATTGTCGTTAGCAAAGTCATTAATGCTCCTTCTGATTTTGGTTGTGGCTGGTCGAATGCCTGGGCTAAAGAGATAAAAAGGAAGAAACAAAGGTTTATACTTATGTACGCTTGAGTCTTAGTCTTAAGAGTCCGTCTTCCTGAGCTGTCCACTCTCATGCTGCCTTCACGTGGGAGTGATGAATCCATGATGGGATGCCGTCTACTTTAACTGCAGTGGGTGTCGTCAGATAGACCAGTGAAGGGTCCTTTCCATTTGGGTTCTAGTCCTTTGGAAGTGAACTTTGATGCCCTTTACAATGAACAATAGCCAGAGCCTTAGGCATCCATATGGCTTCAAGTAAGACTAAGATTTCCTTCTTGTTCTTGATGTCCTTCCCAGCTGAAGTCAGAAGCCCTCTTTCCTTGTAGATGGCTCTGTGTACATGTGTAATGGCAAAGGCGCATTGGCTGTCAGTGTATATTGTGACTGCCTTATCCTTGCCACATCTTAATGCCTCAGTGAGGGCGATGAGTTCAGCCTTTTGAGCAGAAGTTGTATGGGGAAGAGCCTGTGACCAGATGGTGGCAGTTAGAGTTACGACCGCTGCCCCAGCATACCTTCTTCCTTCTTGCATGAAGCTGCTCCCATCCGTGAACAGAATTTCATCAGCCTCAGGCAGAAGGAAGTCTTTGAGGTCTGGCCATGAGGAACACAGAGCGTCAATGAAATCCATGCAGTCACGAATGGGGGTCTCGGTGTCTAGATCTGGCAACAGATTGGCTAGGTTGATGACAGTAGCTTTGGAGAAGTTGATCCTTGGCTGGTCGAGGAGGAGAGCCTGGTATTGAGTGATTCTGGAGTTAGTCATCCATCGTTCTGGGCTACTGAGGAGAAGGGCTTCTACCATGTGTGGGGCAGTAATGTCTAGATTCTGCCCAAGGGTGAGTTTGTCAGCTTCTTTGACTAGGAGAGCCGTTGCTGCTATGGCTTATAGGTAGGGTGGCCATCCGGAGGCCACTGAGTCTAGTCTCTTTGATAGATAGGCTACTGGTCAGCTCCATGGGCCTAGTGTTTGGATTAGGACACTTTTGGAGATTCCTTTGTCTCACTCACAAAAAGATGAAATCCCTTGGTGATGTCTGGAAGATGTCTGGGTGATGTCTGGGGCTGATATAAGTGCCTGCTTGAGAAGGTCAAAGGCCCTCTGTTCTGTCTCTGTCCAATTGAGGGGCTGATTTCCTCCTGTAGCCAATTATAGGGGCTTTGCGATCTCTGTGAACCCAGGAATCCAAAGTCTGCAATAGCCCGCCACCCCAAGGAATTCTCTTACCTGTCTCTTGGTGGTGGGTACTGGAATCTGGAGAATGGTTTCACCTCTGCCCGGAGAGAGTCTGTTTTCCTCCTTCGAGGATATACCCAAGGTAGGCCACCGACTGGGTGCACAGCTGGGCTTTCTTAGTGGAGACTCGGTACCCATATGCCTCTAGGGTGCCTAGTAAGTCCCTAGTTGCTGCAAGACAGATCTCTTCGGTTTCAGCTGCTAATAGTAAGTCATCAACATACTGGAGTAATGTACAGTCAAGATTGCATTGATGGAAGGGACGGAGATCTGCACTTAGTGCTTCATCGAATAGGGTAGGAGAATTCTTGAATCTTTGCAGTAAACATGTCCAGGTTAGTTGGCCCAAGAATCTCTCCTCTGGGTCTGTCCACTCAAAGGCGAAGATAGGCTGGCTGCTGGGGGCTAGGGGAATGCTGAAGAAAGCATCTTTTAAATCTAATACAGTATAAACTGTTCTCTCAGGAGGCAGCAAGCTTAAGAGAGTGTACGGGTTGGGTACACTTGGGTGGATGGTTTCAACCCTCTTGTTAACTTCTTTTAAATCTTGTACTAGCCAGTAACCCTGAGTACCAGGCTTCTGGACTGGGAGCAAGGGGGTGTTCCATGGTGATTGGCATGGCACAAGAATCCCTGCTTCCCGCAGCCGCTGGATATGCTTCCTTATACTGATTTTGGCATCTTGGGCACAATCGGGTATTGCTTAACCCGGACAAAGGTCGCAGTAGCGGTTAAGCTCACCACCACTGGGGCTTTGTGCCTAGCCAACCCTGGGGCATTGCTTTCAGCCCATACCTCTGGATATTCTATCAGGAGTCTGTTTAGTAAGGGCCCCGTGGATGAGTCTACATTTTCTTCCTTCTTGCAGAGGAAGTACTCTTCAGATAGAGGACAGGTAACAAGTAAGATATTTGACGGAGCAGACACGGACATCTGAGGTGTACTATCTCCAAATGTGATAGTAGCCCGTAGCTTTTGGAGTAGGTCTCTACCAAGAAGTGGGGCCGGACATTCTGGAATTACGAGGAAAGAATGGGTCACTATCCCTCGCCCCAGATCTACAGTCCTTTCAGTGGTCCATGGGTATTCTCGTGTTTTGCCCATGGCCCCTTGGATGGTGGTCTTTCATTTGGAGATTGGTCCGCCTGGGTTGAGGGGCAATCCCTGTGTCCACCAAGAAGTTAACAGTTTTGCCCCCAATTTTTAAGGCTAGGGCTCCTAGGGGCTTAGTGTATAGGAGCCCTACACACTAATCAATGTGCCTACCGCAAGAAAGAAGGCCATTCTTCCAATGGCCTTCTTTCTTGCGGTAGGCACATTGATTTTTCCCGAAGGATGTACGACCCTTATGTGGGCCTTTTTCTGATCTCCCTTGTTATGCCCTAGTCTTCCCTGGTCTCTCTTCCTGCATGGCAGCTACTATTATTTTAGCCATACGTTTGGGGTTATCCGATGCCTCCCTGTTGTTAAACACCTTCTGGGCTATTTCGATAAGTTGGGACAGGTTCATCCCTGCAAAACCTTTTAATTTTTGTAATTTATACCAGATATCAGGGGCTGCCTGAGTAGCAAAGGCTACATTAATTGCCCGCTGGTTCTCGGGGGCCTCAGGATTAATGGGGATGTATACCCAGTATACATACATATAATGGGGATGTATACCTGGTAGTTGTTCAAGAAACACTCCAGGGCA
>NW_006436811.1:18470018-18501266 GCF_000325575.1 Pteropus alecto | reverse complement strand
AGCTTCAGTTCCCTTAGAAAGGTTAGTTGGCTGATGAGCAGCCATCCTAATTCCCCCAATTAGAATCTGGTGGTACCGATCTAATGCCGTTCTCCCTGACTAAGAATTGTGTCCCCAGTCTGGGCAGGTTGAGGGAAATTCCTCCTCAATCTGTTCCCCTGCTTCCTCAACTCTCCTTCCTCCTGCAGCTATCTTTTGTGCTTCTGCCTGAATGTGTCCACGTTCTTCCGCGGTGAAGAGTGTAACTAAAAGCTGTTGACAGTCGTCCCAAGTGGGGTGGCGAGTCTGAAAGACACTAAGTAAGAGTCCCATTAATGCCTAGGGTTTCTCAGAAAAAGGCAGATTCTGTGCCTTACAGTTGTACAGGTCACTAGTCGAGAAAGGCACGTAAACCATAAAAGGCCTGTCTGTGTGTTGCCCCTGGGGTGGTTCTTCTTGCAAGAGAAGGATGGCTGGGATGGTGGTATCAGCTGGTGCCCCACCCAGAGTGGAAGCGGGAGGCCCATAGGGGTTACCTGCTCATGTCCGAAGATTTAAGGCGGTGCTATTTGGCCTCTGTTGTCCTGGATTATAGGGTGGGGGAAGGTCACTGTACTCCGGTGGAGATTGGAGGACTGAGGGACTGGGCTGTCTTGGAGATTCAGTTGCCGTATGTTTCGGGGTGCCCACAACTAAGACTCGTGTCCCTAGAGAAAGGGCACACCGGCAGAGCCAAGGACGGGGGTTCTGAACAAGATTTAACCATTGATCAATATAGGGAAACTGAAACACCTGTCAAAGGATCCCTCCAGAGGCCGGTTTACACCAAAAGACAGCCACTCAACTTCACACAATGTCCTTAGTCTGCCTGGAGAAAACTTTATGCCACAGTCAGCTTTCTCTACAAATCCTTCTTTGAAATGTCGCAGAGACACCCCAAGGGTGTCTTCTGTGAACTCAGGCCTCCCCTCATCACTTGCGTGGAAAACACAAGACAGACGCTCAGGCGACAACAATTACTGGGATGTAGGTGGACTCAGAGAGGTCTGCCACCCTCAACCTAGACAAGACCAAAGACAATAGACAGAACCCAATAACAGGGCACAGGAGGTGGCGTCCCATGACCTGGCCACGATCCAGGAGATATGACTGCGTCCAGTCTCTCCGTGGACCCCCAATGACCAGTCAACAGAAACAGAAAGGTACCTTTTTATCCAGATGTTGAGGCCTCGGAAAGTTCCAGCGGGATCAGGAACAAAGAGTGCGTCCTAAAGGTTGTGTCCTTAATGATTGCATTGACCCCGTCACAGCATTCAAGTGTCCTGGAACGTCTCAGGGTGACCACCCCTTTGAGTCCGTAACAGGGACAGCAACCGCTTCAGAGGCCAGTCCGGTCTTACATCCCAGGGCCATTCCCTGAGATCTTGCTGGAGCCTCCAAATATTGTAGCTGCCAGCCCCCAATAGATACCCGGACCACCAGAAATCAGTGAGTTATATGAAACACACTCTTTATTCAGGCAGCTGGGTCTGCCAGGGGTACGCAGACTCCAAATCAAGCAGCCCCGAAATGTAGAGATACAGGGTTTTTAAGCCTTAAACCCCATTCTTCATCCTGTTTGAACACACAAGTCTATTTTTCTTCTTTTTACTAACTGTCAACCCACAAGTCGGTTGTGCAAGCGATGGGTACAGAAGCAGAAAGCTTATTGTTAGAGCGTTATGTTCCCATGGGCGATAGCCTATGTTCCCATGGGCGATAGCCAAGCAGTAATTTTTCAGCCAGCACAGTAGTCAATCTGATAATCTAGATGGCTACTAAGTGACTAACGGTTGGATAGCATGGATATGACAGACAAAAGAATGATTCAAGACCTGGGCAGGATGGAATGGAAAGGAACCAGATTTCATCAAGCTATTCACAGTGGAGCACAACTTAAAACTTATGAATTGTTTATTTCTGAAATATTTTATGTAATATTTTTGGACCACCATTGACCATGACTAAAGGAAATTGTGGAAAGCGAAACTGCAGACAAGGACTACTGACTGTATAATGAAACACTACAATGTGGACACATCTATTATATTTAATGTTGCATGAAAAAACAATTTGTATAAATGTGAAAGTGTTTATACAAAGTTTAAAAATAATCTGAGCTAAACATTATATTGTGTGGAGATGCATATACATTTGATAAAAGGAAGGTAATGACAAATACAAGATTCAATATTGTGGTTGCTTATTGAGTGAGTCAGGCAAAATACTTGAAGTACAACACAAAATTAAATACCATAGTTTCGATAATATAATTCTTAAGCTGGGTAGTGGTTTCATGGCTGGTGGTTTCATTTTATTATATGCTTCATAGCATACATATATAATACATATATACTTTTGTATGCATATCGTACAATGCAAACATTTTTAATTGTGCAGTTAACTTATAGTATATTTTTCATAGGAAATATAGTCAATAGTAGTGTAATGGCTATGTGTAGAGCCAGATGGGTGCTAGAGTAATCGGGAGGATCACTTCCATGTCTAACCAGTGTACTGAATACCTAAAACTAATATAAAATAAAAATTAAAAAAAAAAGATTTTTATTATCTGTCTAACAATGATGATAGTGGAATTGATTAAAGATTAACAAATTTATGTGGACAGAATGTATGAAGATTATCAGACAACAAAAAGTAGATTGGCAGTGCATAGAGCATAGCAGAAGATTAAGATATGCATTTTACGTAAATAATACCTATGACCAGTGGTCTCTTTCTTGTGTAATGTGTAGAATGTTGTCATTTTTCTTGACATTCGAATTGATTTAGTAAATAAGTAAATTACACTATCTTATCTTTTAAAATTTTAAGCTTTCATGCTTAGTAAAGCTAGCTCTGATAAGAATTGTTTTAATTAAAAATCCTAAAATAAGTTTGATTCTATCTTAGAAAAGACTGATCTTTGAAACAATAAAATTAAGAAAGAATGCTCTTCTGATAAACTTTTAAATCATTTACTTTTATTTTCCATTTCACTTTTTAATTAATTTATCAAAAGAAGTGATCACTTTAGTAATGATTATGATAGATCAATTTAAAATATTTCATTTTGACGTTTGATTTATAAAGAAAATTTTATCAATTTTAATTGCATTAGAAAAATAAAATGAAGGGAGAAAATATGCTAAACTTTTGGTATTTTATTACTACACCATTGTTGTTTTATTTTATTCATTTTACATCACTTACTTGGTGAAAATTAATGAACTTCAATCTCTTTGTCTGGAATTAGGACAAAACTGGAACTGGGATGAAAAACTATTATGCTGCTTCTACACAGATTACAAGGCCAAGGAGGACAAGACAAATTAGTTTAATTTATGTTGGATTTTTGATAATTTGGGACCAAAGAAAGTATTCAATATTAAAAATATTAAAAAAAATTTTTCATCTGGTTTTGAAGACAAAAGTGTTGTCCACTGAATATTAATGCATGACCTCAAAAAAACTACTGGATTTATAGAGCTAAAAAGAGGCCAAATATCAAAGGGATATCAAATAAGATGGCAGCTTTCTGCAATTGCTGACAACGACTTCCAAATCCTTTCAGCTTTAAAGCTTTAGAGATGAAAGAGCATCATAAAGGCTCCTGACACCTAAATGTGATCTCTTTAAACATTATACTAATCCAGGCAAGAAAGATATATTGCAATAATCTAAGTTCTTATAGTCAGTATTTTTTGATAGGTATACCTGCTTATTTAAGTTGCATCATTAAATAGCTTTCAAATATTCACATCACTATTTAACTTATTTACATCAATTTTCAAAAGAAAAGATGACATGATAGTTTTTAAGCAGTTTATATGTGAAATCACTTTCACGTATTTTTGTCCTTTGCTTTTATCACATTTTGGTTTATATAATCTGAGGTTAATGATTATTATTGATGATTTTAGTATTATATATGTGTTAAACGATACCTTGTTATAAAAGTTACTTTTACTTCCAAATTAACAAATACAGTTTATCCAGATTACATGTTTACTTGTATTTGTGTCCAATTCTAGTCCATTTACCATGGCTTTTCCAATCTTGATTTATTATTCACAGGTAATAACTCCATAAAAAAGTTTATTTTATTTTATTTTATTTTTTGCTAAACTGCTATACTAGAAATTCTTTTTCAGTGTAACAAAAAATTATTTATGCATTAAAATTGTCTGAAAGCTAAACAAAGAGCAATAATTATGAGTTAATACTGAAAAGAAAATAATATACCATTTAGGTTAATGATATATCAAGGACAAAAGTATTCAAAGAATATTAGAGTATCTAGTTTAAGGCTGGATAAAATAAAATTTTGAAAGAAACATTAGACATTAAGCAGATATCTATGCATTAATTATATGTGTATATGTATAATTAGAGACTAGAAAGATAAAACAAGTTAGAAAAAAGAGAAGGAAGAATTGAAAAAAAGAAAGAGGAGGTATTATAGAAACCGATAAACACAGAAAGCCTTATTTATATTTATAATTCTGCAGTTGTGTAATCTTTTCATTTACTTTTTCATTCTGAGATGAATTTTCCACATATGTAAAATAATGAGATTTTTTAAAGATATCTTCAAAATCTCACTGTATTTTTTAAATTTCAACATTTATTTAAATATTTTATGGAATTTCAAAAATGTCAGTTTGTACATATTCAATATAGTTATTAAAAAGTTCAATGTTATTAAATATTAAAATTAAAACTTGAGCTTATAGATAGCATTCAATCATATGACTACACAACTTATTTAACTGATCGTTTGTTGTTGTGTATATATAACTCCCAAAGGCCAAAAATGGAACAATTCGAGTAATGAAATAAAATAAATATTAAAATAGAGTAAAAAAAGATAATATCCAATTACAATTCATAGAATGAAATAAGTATAAATTTATTCTGATTAAAATAATTGGATGGAAAAATTATTGGGCAAAAGTTTGAGGAAAAAGGATATTAGCATATTCTCAAATTATCTCCCCCCTAAGATTTTTATTAATACTCATCAGAAAAATACTTTTAGTGTAAAGAAGTCACATAGAAGTTATCTTAACCGGTTGATCAAGGTGAATGCCACCAATAATAAGAAATTCCAACATTATGTATTCTCTGATATAATACACTGAGAAGGAACATTATTTCTCTGGTGTTCTTGCCAAAAATACATAACCTCAATCAATCTAACTATGAGAAAAGATTATGTAAACCTAACTGAGGATTATTCTACAAAATAAATATCGAAATAGTGTTCTTTAAATGTCAAGATCATGAAGTACAAGGAACAACTGACGATGGGCACAGACCGGAAGATACTAAAGAGAGATAAAAACAATGCAATATGGAAGCCTACAGTGGATCCTAGAACAAAAATAAAAGAACATTAATGAAAAAACTTGAAGAAATTTTAATAAAGACTTGAATTTAATTAATACTGATACAAATATTAATCATTTTATTTTGAAAATTGTGGTATGGTTTTGTAAAATGTTAATGTTAAGACATATATTCAAACTCCTACTATTTGCAAACTTTTTTTGACTAATATTTATATGTAGATGTATAAAAATGGATAATTAGATGTAATTATATATAATATTAAATATATACTTATCAAAATGAATATCTATGTACTATAGCTAAAAGCCACATGTCTATTTAAATTATAAGTCAATTGAAATTAATTAAAATTTAAAATTCAGTTATCAAACACACAAGTCATGTATTAACAGCTCAAAAGCTTAATATGACTAGTGACAATAGTACTGGACAGCACAGATTATGTAATATTGCCGTCAGTACAAAAAATTGTGTTGGACCGAGCTACTTTGAAATGTAAGGTTTGTATTGGCCCTTGTGTCTTATACTAGTGAATTAAATAATAAAAGCAATTTCATATAATATCAAGATTATGCATATATCTTTTTAACCATCTAATTCTCCAACTGAGCCCCTCCAAAAATTGACTCAAGTAAAAACAATCTTCCCACTGTTTTAAGAATGTACCATGTCTACTTTAACATCATTATGTACATGTCATTTATGCAGAGTTTGACATTGCAGAATAACTTTGAAGTTAACTATAACAATAATTATTTAAATCAAATTGAATAAGAGCAGCATACCCTTGAGTACATTTAGGGATGGGGGGTAAGAGGTGAAGGTGAGTTGTAATAGGACTACTTAAATAATATAATCGACAAAGAAAAAAGGTATAAATCGGTGATGTCAACTCTCTTGATCCTCTCTTGGGCTTTCCCTCACATAGTCAGGTCAGTTTTCCCCTGGGAATGGATGTATTTAATGATGAATCTGGTTATTAATAGCTCCCTATAATATTTATTGTCTATATTAAGCCACTGAAGATCTCACTCCAAATCAGCTGTGTAGTCAGAGAATGAGTTTCAAGTATTTTCTAAACAGGGTAAATATAAGATAACCACAGCGTCACTGTTTTGTGATGATGTCTCAGAATGCTTATCATCTGCCTCCTCCAGACTTTTGTCCGTGAGGACTGGGTAAAATCCAGAGTAATCTCATTCTCCTGAGGCTCGCTCTTCAGAAAAAGGAGCTAGCAACTCATTGTTTTTTTCTTTCAGGGAATCATTTATAGGAATGACACAAAATTATTATCAGTTCAATTGGTTTTCCTTTTTGGGCAACTATGTTAGTAGAAACTAATAAATTTAAAAAGTACAGAGGAGTCTTGACCAGTGCTTCCAGCATCTCTAGTCACTAAAAATTACCATTTAAATACTTTTTCTCTCAGCAATTCTTTTATTAGGTGAAAAGACATAATTTATGTAGAAAATTCTCCAGAAATAGGTTAACAGCACTTACTGCTTCATCTTCTAAAATGAGATAATCACTAAAAGAGCTTTAAAAATCCCATATTTACCAGCAAATTATATGTGCTCTTTGTCAAATGAATGAATGAGAATATATTGATATAATTCTTAAGGATTAGTTGAATAAAGATGTATTTTAAATAAACATATCTATAATGCATTTTTACAAGAAGAGGAATTATTTTCTTGTTTTATTTATATATAATAGGAACCTAGACAATTTGTACTAGAATAGTATAGCCATTTCATGTACATAAACCTACATTTAATTTGATTGTGTCAGTAATGTCTTATCTACTCATGGGACTTAAATATCTTGTGAGTTATATTTAAATTTTTACATATTTAAATATTTATATAAAATTAGAGATCAACAGGCTGTATATTTCATCTGACAGCCACATTATGATTCTTCAGAATATACTAGTAACATGTTGATTTTATTCGGTTTGTAATTATTATTCTGCTTTAAATGTGTAATATAATCATTGATTCGGTATTTTTCCCAATTCTGATTACTTAAAGAGAAATAAACAGTACAATCTCTTACATATTCCAGTCACAAATTTTTGCTGACATGATCCATTTATGTTCAATAATTCACCTCTCTTGTGTCACTCAAACCAGCTTGGTATTCATATCTCTGAGTTACTTGGCATTCATCAGGTCCTTATTCTCTTCTTGGTCAGAGACTGAGGAAAGAAAAATAGTCGTAAATACATGAGGCTCTGGCATGAATACACAAAGAACACTATTCAAGGCAAAAAAGCTCTGTGTCTGAAATGCCAGTTACAAGGTTCTCATACAAAGCATGGAGAAGGTGAGCAAGAGAGGAGAGAAAGATTGAAACTTTTCAATTTGGGGATTAAAAATTGACCTGCAGCGGTTTAAATTAGAGATTGGTGGCAAATGTGGCTCTGCGAAAGTATTACGTCACTAAGGAGTCATTTTCTTTACACTTCTCCTATCACAATATCCTCCATCTCTTCTCACACTATCTAGGAGAAATGAAAGCACATGTTTCTTATTGTGTACAAAGAGCCTTAGATTTTCCTCCTTGGCTAAGGTAAGAACACAGTGACACAGGCTATAGAAACTTTCTATAACTTTCATCTTTACTTTCGAATAGCATTTTAAAAACTACAATTAGGCTATCACACAGTAAGAAAAGGAATATTATCTTTCAATTAACAATTATATATTCTAATAAGGCACATTGATCTCCAAATCAGAGGAAAGAAGAATTGGGAAGATAATGTTTAAATAATCCTTATCATTTTTTATACAAATGAAAACATATAATTTATTAATTTTTTAGCCTTGCGAACCAGTTACTGAGATAAGAACTTTCATTATTTCATTTCATCTTCAAGACATCCTTATGAATAAAATGTATTATTATACACTTTAGAGATAAGGAAACTGAAACTCAAAGTAACATAGCTAATAAGTGATAAAGGCAGCTTTCAATATATTTCTATCTGATCTTAGAACCCAATTTAGTAATCTGATTGTACCGCTGCTTTAATAGTCTTTTAAAATAGTATCACTATTTTTATTTCCTCTCATAAGAACATAATACAAATGAGAAGAGACTCAACAGAACAAATTTCATATCATGAATTAGCTGGAAAAAAAGTTTCATGTGATTCATGAAATCCTCATATTGTAATATATTCCATAATACATTTTCTGGGAAAGACAAATATTTGATGTTCTGAACAAAATTCAACATAACTCATTAAGATCATTATTATTTAGAGCAGATTAATAAAATTGGGATCTAACTGACAAACGACACCTCACTATACTATGGTACTTTGTTATAATAAATATTTTTATTTGGGGAGAAGAAACCCAATATAGAAAAAACACGACATACTTGTTTGTGAAATATATTTTTATCAACCAATTGCATATTTTACTTCTATACAATATGATTCACTTTTAAATGTTATTCTCAAAATATTAGTGTCCATTCTCTGGATATCTCTTACCTTATTAAGATAAATTATTTTTTAACAGGCTGAATTTTCTAAATTATGTTGATCATATGTTTTCCCTTATCTTGATCATGTTATATTTTATTTTCTTCAGTATAGAAACTGGCATTATTTAACCTACTTTTTGATCAGTTAATTTGCTGTGTTGTTAAATTTGTTTTATGATATATACAGGAGTAAATTGTGTAAATACATCCAGTGCCTTAACTTTAGAAATTCAAGATACACACATAAACACACATACAGAGAGAGAGAAGAAAGAAAGAAAGAAAGAAAGAAAGAAAGAAAGAAAGAAAGAAAGAAAGAAAGAAAGAAAGAAAGAAAACATTCAACTAGAGATACAATTGTATGTCCTTTGGTTATTCAAACCTGTGAAATTAAATAGCCACATGATTCTCAAAGACCGAACGTAGGCTTTACATTTCATAAAAATACATATGCTTAATTTTTATTGCTAAGTAATATTACATGTATGTGTATCACATTATCTTTATCCAGAAATAAATAAGTCACAGGGACATAATGTGCAGCTCAGAAAATATTGTCAATAATATTGTAATAACTTTGTACAGTGACAGATGGTTACTAGACTTACCATGGTGATCACATAGTAAGGTATATAAATGTTCAACCACTATGTTTTACACCTGAAACTAATATAATGTATGGCAATTATACTTTAATAAAAAATGAAAAATTTTAAAATGCATAGGTTTAGTGCTTTGTAGAAAATAATTTACTGTAAAAAGACTTGCTTTTGTTGTTTAAGCCCTTAATGTGACAGTTAATAACTTAGATAAAGGTTTACTTAATATAATAAATTAATGTGAGCAGTCTTTAAGGAAAGAAAGGGGTGAAGGAACAAAGTCAACCACCTGGATTATATTGTAAAGTTGTTTATTAAGTAAATTAGTTATATACACATAAGTTATTGATTTGTCATGAGATATTTGCTGTTTTTTTCTATTAGATACTATTTACGGGCATATTATGGGCTACATGGTTCATGAATGCAGGAAAATTCATACTCTACTGAAATGTACACTTGGTAAGATGAATTTCTTGCCTTAATTTGTCTCTCAAAACCGACTTGCCTTAAAAATTAAGAATTCTAAACGATTTTTTAAAAAATGATTGGTATGTCAGAAGACTTTTACATATTTTTATCTGAAATGTTATTTTCAATATATTTAATGGATTTTTTTGTTAATTATTAAACCCATTGAACATTAAAATCATTCTTTACTTTATTAGAATGCTGGATATTTGATGGGAAAATGGCTGAAATTAAGCAGTGTAGTGAGAAAATTTCTTGCAAAGGGAATGACTACATCTTCTGCATGGTAATATTTCAGTGGCAGAGACTATTGATTACCTAATTTTGAAACTTTTAAATTAAATTCTGTATTCAGATACCTCAAAGGGAATGTAATCACTTCTGAAGTAATGCATTTTCTGTGTTTCTAAGAAAACTGTGTCTAATGCTTTAATTCTGTAGTCTAAATGGTACTTCTAAAGGTGGATTCAATGCTTTCACAAAAAAATACTGATTTATACCCTCCCATTTGATAGCCTAAAACATTTTCCAAATGGCCTCAAACCTTTATCACTTAGGATCTTTAAAGAAAATAAGTGCAGCTTCTTTTACTTCAATTAGACTTTACCATGTGCCTAATAGAGACTCTTCAACTGTTATTTTCTCAATGAAAACTATCTTACCATCTCTATTTAAAACTCAGTGCCAGCCAAGACATTAAAATTCAAGTTATGCTGTCCTATATACCTCATAGAAAGTTTAACCTTCTTAAGTTTTCTATATATTTATTTATTACGTATACTGTTTATTGTCTATTGTTAGGAGCCCTTTCAAAGCAAGGACCATGCATTATCTTTCTTTAATTCATCTTTAGTATTAGCAAATTACCCTATTCACTTTATGTTTTTAAATATTTGAATTGAAGAATCCACTTCCTAGACTACTACAGATATATTGATTAACAGAAAATCAATCTATTTCCTTTATGTCTTAAATAAAATAGAGCTATTTGCCTGTGTCAATTTTATTATATGTTGAGTTTCCCCTCAACATCTTTTTGATTTGTTTTATTAAGCATTTTTGATATGAAAATATCAATCTCTGCCCTCACTCTAAAATATACCTCTGCAACAAAAAGAAAATTTTATTTTGTCTTACAGAGACAATTACCTTGTTATCTATCTGCCTACATATCACCTGTCATCGGTTTTCAGAATTTAGAGGCTATATTCATATTATAAAGCCTAGGGAATAGAAAATTAACTGTAACGGTGCCATTTAATTCCATTCACAATATGTGATTGTGATAGCAGTCATCCAAACATTATTTACATTATATATCGTAGATATTGTCTCTTGACCATAGTTGAAATTCACTATTAGAATTACAACATCCAATTAAAAAAAAAGTATACAAAAAACATATGCAACTTGAAGTTTCAAGAAAAGAAAAGAAATGAAAGCACATGTTGCACTCAATGGAACATCATAATGAAATGGGAGAAATCAAAAGAGCTGCAAATTTTTTTTTACAGTGATACTACAAAATATTTTATGAAAATATGGCATAAATATGTGGGAAGTTTTAGAATACTACAAATGCCACTCAGTGGCTATATTAGTTTCTCAGCGTTGCTGTAACAAAGCACTACACACTGGGTGGCTTAAAACAATAGAAATTTATTCTCTCACTGATTGAGAGGCTAGAAGTCTATAATCAAGTTGTTGGTAGGACCACGCTTTCTTTAAAAGCTCTAGGCGAAGACTCCTTCCTGGCCACATCCCGGTTCTGGTTGTTGCCAGTGAACCTTGTCAATTCTTCAGCTTGTAGATGCATTACTGTGTCTGCTGCCAGTGCACATGGCTTTCTCGCTTGTGTGTCTGTGCAGATTTTCCTTTTATAAGGACGATGATTGGAGTAGGGCCTACCCTAAGCTAGTATGACCTTGTCTTAATTTGATTACATCTCCGAAGATCCTATTTTAAATAGCATCCTGTTTTAAACAGTCACAGATTCTGGGTGTAATGGCCTGCTGAAATGTGAAAGGGTTAAAGAATAATTAAAACCTGAAACTGGACAAAGGAAGTCTATAACTTAGGCCTAGTTTCTGGAACCCCTAACCACATTCTGTTAATCATGAAACTTGTAACAATGAGCTCATACGCTAACTGCCAATTTTAGCCTGTGTAACCCTGCTTGCTTGCGTGGCATGAAAAATAATCAATTGTATATAAGCTGAAAATTACTATTTGGCCATCGCCCATGGGAACACTGGCTATTGTCCATGGGAACATAGGCAATCACCCATAGGAACATAACATTCTAACACAAGCTTTCTGCTTCTGTACTTCCCGCTTGCACACCTGACCAGTGGGTTGACAGGTAGTGAATAGGAGAAAGATGGACCTTTGTGTTTAAGACAGAATGAGGAATGGGATTTGGGGCTTAAAAACCTTGTATCTTGGCATTTCGAGGCTGCTCCTTTGCAAGGACAGCTGCCGGCTAATAAACTGTCTCCTGGTTAAGAGCACTCAAGTTGGGTCTGGTTATTCTGGACACAACACTGGGGATTAGAGCTCCTACATATTTTTTTGGCAGGGGATGCAATTCAGTGCTAATTATCGTCTATGACTCAGTGTCAGTAATTTCTTCTGTGAGAGAAGTTTTAAATATATTAATATTTTAGGCCTAGCTACTCTTAATCTCCTGTCCAGTGCCCCACTTTCTATTTGTAAAAGTTGATCAGTATAGGGCTTAAAGTGAGAAGGTGAAGGGGAGAGTGGAATTAACTTCCGGGCTGAAGTCTCTTCTGCTGCTGAGATCTCAGGGTAATGTTAGGTTAGGTAGAGCTGTTGCTCAGGAAAGTTACAAGGCTATATTTAAAGCTGTGACTATTGTTCAAAAGTCACGTTTGCTAATATTCAAAATCAGACAATCTTTTCAGTTGCCCAAGAGTACACTATGGGATGGAAAATGAGAAATAAAGCTTCATGTTGACGATTGAGAAAAATGGATATATTTTAGGAAATGGCATACTTGTGCAAATGATTTTATTTGTGACCTGGGCTGTCGGGCTCTTGCTCTGACCAAATATTGTCATATACATATGTTAGTCGTCATAAGCCTGCATTTAGGTCAGGCAGCCCTCAAACTGTGTTTTCAGTTTGTGAATATTTTTTACCTAGATGAGTACACTGGCATCAGAATAACAAAATGAATGTCACAACTGTGACCTAAACATGAGAATCTTTGTTAAACGACTTTCCATTTATCGACTAAAAATAAAGCCGCACCTTTTTTACTTTCTCTTCTAACCCCTTATTTTCCAATCAGTTGTTAAATTATCTGGTTCCTTCTATGCCCTTCTTTTGCTTTTTCCTCTCTCATTGTCACCCTCCTGAATTAGCTTTTCTGTACCTCTCACTGACTCTTATAAAGGCTTTATAATTGGCTTGCCATCACCAGTTGTTTTTTATGCCCTAATTCAACCTTTAGAGTTCCACTTACAGATTGATCTCCCTAAAACACATCTCTGATCAAAATCCCCTGATCCAATTAAGAAGAGAAAACTCTCCTGAGTGTTTCAAAATGTGATCTAACCCACTTTCCATTTATAGAATCCACTTACTATACTATTTATAACCTTTGTGAAAATAAACATGTCTCATGCTTTCCCTTACTTATGCATTTTCTCCTGTAATTATCTCTGTTTGAAATAATGTTTTCTACATTTCCATTTGTTAAAATCTTTCCTGTTTCCAGAGTTTGGCCAAAGAATGATAATGTTTTATAGCTCACTGCAATGCAGAGGAAAATTTCATCAAGACCACCAAGTATAAATTTATCCTTTTAAATCAATCTAATTTATTCCTGTGACAGAAATCAATCTACAGTACTCTGTGTCATTTCGCAGGCAGGCTGCATAGACAGTGTTCTGTGGTCATGAACTTCCAATATAGGGCTTGTGCAGTCCTAGATAAAACTCAATTTCCCTTATTATGTTTAATACAATGGGATTTTCAAAGCATGTTTTGCTAAGCATGAAACTATGTTTTCCCATTATTAAATATGATGAAACTCCTCATGCTTAACCTACAGAAGTAGTCCTCAGACAAAAAAGTGAGACATACTTCTTGATTTTATACTTTGAACTTAATGCGTCAAAGATTTAATATATGGCAAGCCACTATCTTACATTTATGTAATGTAATATACCTACATAATGACAATGACAAATGATAGAAGGTAATTTAGTGAAGGAGCACGGATCTCAAAGTAATATTCTTTTTGGAGTAATGGGAACTATTAAAATTTAAAGACGGATGAAATAATTTGGAATGATATTTGGGAGCAAGGAAATGCTGGCCACATTTTTTTATCTTAAGGCAGATAAAATTTAAGTGAATAATAGGATATACTTGAGTGGTTGAGGGAAAGGCTAGGATTTAGACAGATTCTTCCTTGAAAAAGTTCATGGGCTTAGAGTTTCAGGGGGTCAGACAAAAGACTCCAGGGTGGATGTAAGTGTAGGAGACTTGGTTGCAGATGAAAACATGAAGATTTTGAAATGTCAGTTTTGATAAGGAATGATTTCTATGGAGGTTTTGTTATCCAATGATTAAGGAAAATAGGTAGTCTGCCCATAGTGACATTATTAGATTCATAGCGTAGCATCATGAGTGGTATAAGAGAAGTGAGCCTCCTGGAAATGGAGAGAACACCTATTTATTAATCGGTGGTAGAGAAGACACCCAAAGATTGCCATTGGAGGGTGTACTCACTTCCGACTCTTTACATCCTTTCAAATAACTCTCAATATTCATTTTTTTAAATCACAATGCTTCATATAGTCACTACTAAGTGATAAAATTTGAAAAACATTTAGTGTTTTTTCATTCAGTGTCTTGTTCTCATCTTTCCTCAAATGTGGTATTTTACACAAATCGATAGAAAAATATTGTGAACCGAAGAGAATAAAAAGCAAAAATCAGGTACAACGTACATAAATAATAAATAAAATAAATTGGGTAAGTCTAAATTGTTAGATATGTATGTTTTAAAGATTATTTTTTCAAGTAGAAGACCTAGAAAACATGCCCTTTAAGAACAAAAAACAGCTCTTTTCAGCATTTTTTTCCCATTCTCCACCAACATCAGTACCTTCTAATACTATGGATAAAATTTTTAACTTATATGTTCTATACAAATACATCCATGAGAAGGAGAAAATAGTAATAATAGCATTATCACCACTAATTTCAGTTGCACAGACTACAGAATAACTCTTCTAAAACTAAATCTCGCATTCAATTTATTTTAAAAAAATCGCTTCTACAACTGAGAAAATGATATTTTGTAAAATAACCCAAAAGTAGAGGAAGTTACAATAATTCTAAGAATGTTTAAAATTACCCATTTGGTTTCTAGAAACAAAATCTAGAACAGATATTCTGCATTGTCAGTGGACTCATCCCAGAAAGCACCAAACCAATATGTTGATCAATTAAAGCTGTTGATTGAGGAAAAACCAGTAAGGAAGAAATTAGAGGAAAGAATATTAACAAACTGAGTGATTCTCTGGTGGTATTGCAAGGTGTATGACTGTTGGGCTATTATGGCATGCTCGCTTTGGATTGATGGAAACAGGAGCAGAGGGAGCTTTGATGGTTAGCCTCTAAGTCTTGACCAAGCATCTATTTCAGTTGGTTCACAGTCTTTATCCTCCTGGTGTAAATACAGTCTGGAGCTAACAGCTAAGTTATCTTTGCTTGTTCTCAGTTTTCCTTTTCAAAGTGACATGAGGTTATATCTGTTTTAGTTCCCAGTATTCAGATTGAATCAGAATTAAGACCTCAGTGATTTATTATTTATAAAAAACAATGAGCAATTTTCTTATATGCAAAATGAATGTAAAGCTATCTATTCAAATATTTTCATAATAATAACAAATAAGAGTTGTAAAAAATATTATAGTCACTATCCAAGATAATCATTTAACAGTTGGTTTATAGCCCTCCATAAATATCTGTGTCTAAATCTATAACTTGTCTATATCAATATTTATATAAATATTTTTGTATTTTGTGTCATCACTCTTTTTCTAGTAAATTTTTCTATTATTACATGTATCTGAGATTTATTAAAGTTTATTTTGTAATTCCATTTATTATCACTGCTGATGAAAATTTAAGGTGTTTTTTAAATACAAAAACTGCTGCTCTGACTATTATTTTGCCTTTATTTTTGTTATAGAGTCTAGACAATTTTAAAGAAATCTGAGTTAAATTGAGTCATAGGGCATGTACATTGTCAATTTTACTAAAGTTTGTCAAATTACTTCAAAGATTTATAATTATATACTTTCCTCAAGCAGTTTCTTAAAAGTTCTTATTGCTCCAAATCCTTGCCAAGATTTGATGTGTTAGGATTTTAAACTTTTGTGTTTCTGATGGAGATGAAAACATATCTCACTCTAATTTTAATTGAATTTGATTGTTTCAAATGAAGTTGAGCATCAATTAATAGGTTTATTATCCATTTATATATTTATTCAATTGATCATCTGTTTTTAACTTTTGCCAACTTTTTTTATTGAGTTGTTAATGTTTTAATACTGACTTGTAGAGTTGTTTCTACGGTCTGGTCGCAACAGTCATTTGTATGTGTGCAAATATCTTCTCAGTGAATAGCTTATTTCTTCTTTTATGATGCCCTTAGATAAACAGAATTTTTATGTTTTAACATAAAGATGTCATTTTTTCTAAAGGCTTGTGCTGGTCTTTTTGTGTATTATTTAAGAAATACATAATTAATCTGGTCATGCACCTTTTGTCTAGCTACCCAGTAAGGCAAATTTGATAACCTTGTACTTTAAATGTGATTAATTATTCTTCTGCTTTTCCCTATACATTTTAGAATCAATATTTCAAGTTTCATGAGAAATTATTTCAGCATTTTGATTAAAATTTCCTAATTTCATAGGTTATTTGGAGGCAGAAATGAAAACTACATATTGATTCTTTATACTCATGAACATGGTTATCATTTCATTAATTTAAGTTTTTTCTATATTGTTTGAAAACTTTCTTTATGAATATTAAAAAAGTACCTTGTTATATTTACTAATTGACAATTTATATTTTTGATTTTGTTTAAATAACTTTATATACTATATCTTCTAATGCTTTGAGGCTGGAACATAGCAATGTAAATTTAAAAATGTATTTAAATAAATGTTTGCTAGACTTTCTTTTTTAACTCTAATGCTTTGTACTCTTTTCTGGAATTATTTGAGTACATAATCAGGATGAATAATAAGGACAGGCAGTTATTATTTCCAATTCTGCCAAGTGAACCCAACCTGTGTACTTTTTATTATAATAATTATAACACATTTGACAAAATATGTATCCATTCACTTCAGTATAATTAAATTTAATTCAACACAGATACCAACAATGTCCAAAAGAGGCTCAAATAAAAAGTTCTAGATGAAAGTATTGAGTAGAAGGCACTTATTTCATTTACTGATGATATATTCATTTTTTCTCATTCTACATGAGTTTATCTGTGCCCATTGTTTATTATGATATTTAAATTTTTTATAGTGAGGTTTAGATTTTTATGGTGATAGAAATTAAATTAAATGTAGAGGTGATGGTCAATGATAGTACAATGTGGAGTGTTGCTTAATACATATTTAATTTTATAAAAAACAAAATTCTCTGAGCAAGACTTGAATTAATTCTGACTACTGTGTGGGAATCAATAGTCTCCTGCAATTTTGAAAATTAGATACCAGAAATCTTTCTCTAGTATCTTATTCCAACAACCTATAAGGATCAAGAATCTGGGGGTTGAGAACAGAGGGAAGTGGGTGGTTAGGAGAAGAACTATTAAATGTCAAATAGTGATTGTGCACTGCAGAGAGTATATGCCACAAAATCATACAGACCATTTGTTTTGTGTAACCTCTATAATCTTTTGTTTTCTCAACTCTATATAAACTTTATTATGAAGATTAAATAACATAATATAGAGCTTATCTCAGAACTTGACACATAATAAGCATCCAGAGATGGTAGAAATTTAATTATATTATAGTTCACAGGGCAGAAAACTTCACCGTGGACAATTTATTACTTAAGCTAAAACATAGGCAAAAAATAAAAATAATCATTATAATTATCTTGAAATTGCAAATTTGTGAGCTTTTGTGGAATTAAAGATATATAGAAAATATGTAGAATGATTTATTATTAATCTTATCATTCTGTATGTTTCTACTCCTCACACTTCAGTCTCATCTTTAACCTCTCTTTTCTTTCCTCACCAGCCACCTCTCTGCTCCTTGACTGTGTTAACAATAAATATATTGCACATTTTGTTATACTTCAGATGCATACTTCAAATGCACTTTTCTCTGTTGTAAAATGCCAAAATCTTTCTCATCTTCAAGCATGTATTTTAGTCTATTATCATGCACACATAAGTGTTAACTTGTGAACTTTTATAATGTTTGATATCTTAGATCATAAAATTAAGCAGCCTATTTTCAAGATGGGATACACAGAGCAGTCTGACTTTTTTTAAAAAGTGCTTTTGTGTTTGTTTAAACCATCTGGAATCAGCCTGTTTATCTGGCACATAATTGTCTAATTCATTTTAAAATTGAAATTCCAATACCTTGCTGGAAAATATACGATAAAACTACATTCAACACAGTGTGGTTTCTTACCACATGGAAATTGAAAGCATTTGACTTCAAGAAGAAATATCTAAAAGTAATGAAAGACAAATGGCAAAATGTGGCAAGGAGGCTGAGAAAAGTAGTGAAAGAAAGTAACTGCCAAACATAAATTTGTTCATAGTTAATTATACAGAGATTATAAAATCATTAAAACCTTAAACAACATATTATACAACATTCTTATTAAAATTCAGTGTTTTCCAGTATAATAAATATTTACTATTTATTATATATAATTGATTTAAAGTTAAATAATTTTTAAACTTAGAATGACATCCCAGTTGGTATCTTCCCATATAGAAGGAAGCTCTTTATCTTATCTAACCTAAATCTCACCTCCAATGATTTAGTCAATTTCTTTGTATTTTGTTGGTAGGGGAGTTGAATAACAGATCACTATCTTCCTATAAAGTAACTGGACCTGAAGTTAGACGTGATCGTTATGAAATTGAGAGGTAAAAGTAATGAAATTCTCACTGACATATATAGAAACTAGAGCTCCTGCATCAATACGATTTATTTGAAGATATAACAATGGATAAATATGATGTAAATGAGGAGGCAGCAGATGTCTGATGCAGTGCAAAGATCTTCAAAAAACTTTTTCTGGTTACCAAATTTTTATCTTAAATAGTGGCTTTTAAAGCTAATGATAATCAACTGAGTCTATAATTTAATAATATCACTTTGACAGTAAAGTGTCCATATCTGATGCATGAGTAAAGTTATTCTGGATTGTGTTTCTGTTTAATATTAACAAATATAAAATTGAGCATTTATATGACATAATGACTTGCCAAAGAAAATTTTGCAACTGAATATTCCAATTTTCCAAAGCTGGAGTTATTATTTTCCATGTTGTTAAAAGGTATTGAGAAAGGATGAAATCTCAGTACAGATCTATATTAATTTCATAGATTAATCTATTAATTCCATGAAACAATAATGATGCCTATTTGATAATATGATTGCCACTGGAATTTTTGATGTTAAGGAAAAACCATTTTCTTACTCTTTTTAAATTCTTTCTAACAATAAAAAAATGTTTTTCAGCTACTGAGGGAAAGATTCTTCCTTCTTTTTTATTACTTAGTTGATTCTCCATATAGAAAGAGGAATAAATTCATTAGGTCCTTTGGTAGGTCAGTAGCTTGGTGATATTGCTCAAAACCATCCATCACCAGGAGACTTAATCTTTTTTCCCTCTCCTTTCTGAGTGAAGTCCAGTGATCCTGGCTCAAATCTGAGAAGACAGATGTATGAATGAATGAGTAGATTCATCTCACTGGCTGTAGAGTAGGAAGGCTACATTCACCCTGGGTCCAAGTTGTAATCTCCAAACCAGCCTTAATAGTGATAATGCTAATCTCTTAACCCTCACATTTGAAATCCTTACATGTTATGGAATATTTGTCAGGCAGCCTATAAGATGCCCCAAATAACATCTGTATAATCTTTCCTGTGCTTCTAACCAGAAGAATATAGCAATGCTGTGGGATTGTCATTTATATGTAAAAAAAAAAAAAGGTGATTTCCATCTTGCTAGCCAACACTTCCTAGAGAACAATTTAACAACTAATATTGCCTGTATATTGTGATTAATTACTTGTAGAACATATAGGTTCTAAGGGAATCTAAAATGTCTCAGATGATGTCCAAGTTTATAGTTTGGGTCACTGGGTTGTTTTTGGTGCCATTTTTAGAGATAGGGGATGTGTAGTTCAAATTCGGGGAAACTTTAATAATTTTGGTTTTAAAATTATTAAGTGTAATGTGGCTATAGGATTTTCAAATATGAACATCAAAGCTAGAGATGTGCGTTTGTCACCATTAATTCAAATTAACCAAACTCATGTTTAAAATCAAAGTAGTATTATTCATCAAGAGCTAAATTTCTTCCAATTTTTATTTTAGCTACACATTTATATCTATATTATCTATAGAAAAATTTCTAGAACATTAAATATAATAAATTCCTTCAATCAAATTTGTTGTTATTTCATATCGATTTAGTTGAAAAATGAAAATAATAGTGCTTAACTCAGAGGAATTGATGTAAATATTTGATAATTGTTTACAAAAAGAAAACCCTGCTTCTAGAATGGTAAGAATATGTGAGATCACTATAAGAGGGTGAAAAGACTGAAAAGCAGGAGAACAAACATGCAAGTACTAGAAAATAGACTCACATAGGTACTTAAAATGTTGAGAAATAAAAAAATAATAATAATAAAGAAAGAGAAGTATCATGGAAGGCAAGAGAGTAAGGCAGCATTACTCAAGTTGTGATATTATCATCTTTCAAAAATTATTTTATATTTCTTGTTTGAATTTCTTCATGCTATATTCCTGTCTGTATTGGTATTTAAGATTTCTGTAAATACAAGCTTACTTAAGTTTATTTGATAGATTTTTCTCCAATTTACTTAAGCATGATACTGAGTTAATACAATCTGAGTGTTAACAACCTTTGAAACAGTATTAACTTGGCCAGAGTTTTTAGTTTAAAGGACTATGTTAACAATTAAACATATAAGACTAACATACATTATGCTCAATGAAGCAGAAATGTCTAATAATATATATTTATTTAATTTGGTAACATGAAAAATGTTGACTTTCTTTAACTAGGAAATTTTACTAAAGAAGACAAAATTTAGATTACAGAAAACCAAGGAGTTAAGTGGAAGTTAGTAAATAATGGCATGAGGAGGAATTGAGTTACAGAATCCACAATTTAAGAAAAAGTATAAAAGACATTATGATAAAAGGTGAATGAATAGTCATATGTTTTTTTGTTTGTTTTTATCAAATAGGAGAAACTTGAGCTGGTTATTCAGATCTAAAGAATCACAGGGAATAAAAACAATTAAAATTCAATAGAGAGAAAGAATCCAAAAGATGTAGAAAACACATCAGATAACAGATACAACAAGATTTCAGAAATTAATGGAAATGATAATTTCAAAGTCACTGGTAGAGGGCACTGATTTAACAAAGTGAAGGAACTGAGGAGGAAAAAAAAGCCTAGTTGGTGATCCTGGTCCAAGATGGACAAATTCTTCTAAAACATAGAGAAAATTTATAAACATGTTGTAATTAATTTACTTTATTATGCAAACCAAATATACATATAACACATGTTTAGCCATTGAGCATACAGGGTATGGTAGCAAAAATTAGATAAATTTAGCTAAAATTTTAGGCCGAAGGTTAAGATGTTTAAAATGTTAAATGTAAGAATCCATAGAAATAAAACAATTTTAAGTCTGGTTTGTCTGAGTTATAGTAGGAGACACTTTATAGTCTCTTTTTTTTTTCAGTGAATGAAAAAAAAAAAATAAACTGTGAATGGCCTCAATTACCTGTCAACCTAGAGAAGAGAAAATAAAGATAGGAATGAAAATGTAACTTTATTTTCAACCTCATCCTTTCCTTCTGTTGACAAGTAATGAGGCTTTTGACAATTATTTGATTTCAGTTGAAACTGATTTGTCTCCATTGATTCAAATTAACCAACCTCATGTTTAAAGTCAATATAGTATTATTCATCAAGAGCTAAATGTCCTTCAATTTTTATATTAGCTTACATTTGTATCTGTATTATCTATAGAAAATTTTCTAGAACATTAAATATAATAAATTCCTTCAACCAAATTTGTTGTTATTCCATATTGATTTAGTTGAAAATGAAAATAATAGTGCTTAACTCAGAGGGATTGATATAAGTATTCAACAGTTGTTAAAAACAAAACAAAACCTTCTGCTTCTGGCCAAGATTTAGAAACAGGGAGCACATGTAGTGTTCCATCTGAATCAAATAAAAACATGAACAAAATAAATAAGTTTTTTTGGTTGTTGTTGTTGTTGAGATATTGGGCATCAGATAACAACAACAGATTACTCCTGAGAAACATGAAACAAATGAGATAAGCGCTAAAATGACACGAGCACTGCCAGGAAAGTTTCTAGGTCATGGCTATGGTATGAGAAACAAAAGGGGAGCATCTAGACTTTTTAATTAGATGATTATAGATACAATAAATCCTAAAATATCCCTTAACTAACAAAACAAATAGTTATACTAATAAGTCAACAAATGAAATAACAGAATCATAAAATAGCAAATATTAAGGTGATAGATTAAAAACTATATCAACAATTATATTAACTGCAAATAATTAAAATACCTTAGTTAAATGCAGATTTGCAGAAAGAAGAAAAATGATCTAACCATATATTTCCTACAGGAAATACATGTTAAATATAATTACCAATAAGTTCAAAGGAAAAGGATATTAAAAGGTGCACTATATTAACACTATTCAAATGATAGCTGAGTGTCAGGCAAAATTGCTTCAAAAGCAAAAAATATTTCCAGGTATAAAAATGAAAATTTCTTAAAAGCAAACATGTCAATTAATTAATAATATAGTAATCCCAAACAATACATACCTTATAAGAGAACTTAAAAATGCATGATGCAAAAACTGATAGTTTCAAGAAGAAATCCAAAATTGTATCAGAAATTTTAACATTCTCCTCTCAATAATTGATAGAATAGAAAAATCAGCAAAGATATAATAGCCTTGAACAACAATATTAATCACTAATATAATATTTATAAAGCACTCCACCCAGCACCAGAAAAATATTGTTTTCAAGTACACATGAAATAGTTATGCAGGTAGACCAAATTCTGGACCATAAATCAACTCGCAATGAATTTAAAAGGATTAAATCAAATAAAGGATGTTGTTCGATCACAATGAAATTGAATTAGAAATCAATAAAGGAAAATACTTTGAACCCCTCCCTACAAAAAAAAGAAAAAAACATGGAAATTACATAACCTACCACTAATTAACCAATGAGTCAAAAATAAATCAAAAGGGAAATTAGAAATATTTTTAAAAATGAAAATTAAAACATGATATGCCAGAATATATGGGATGCTGCTAAAACAGTAAGTAGTGGGAAATTTATAGCTGTAAATGCCTATATTAAAAAAAAATAAGGAAAAGTCTAAATCAGTGACTTCACCTTTAACGTTGGAAACAGAACAAATATATAAATAGTAATTAGAAGTAAATAATAAAAATATGTTTTCTTTTAGAAAACAAAAACAATGAAGATGACTAAAACCAGAATCAATAAAATTAATAAAAGTTCAGGAAAATAGAAAAAGAATATATACGATTTACCAGAAATGAGAGAGGAATTATTTCTAGAGATTATGTTAATATATTACTTTAAAAATATGAATGTATGTCTGTTGTTAGATGCAGCTCTTTATATCTCCTATAATCTTTTTCAAGAATTATATTTTCCTTCTGTACAGAAACTGCCTCTCTGGTGATTCCTCAGAAATATATTTAAAACACTGATTCAATTTATTTGGTAATTACTGATCCGTTTTGTTTCTTACCTTTTTAGTAAGTTTTTATTTTTAATTTTGGGGGAGAATTATCTCTTTAACCCAAATTTTTAATGTATAGCCTTATTTTTTATCATTCCATTCATCTTATATGTTATTGTTAAAAAGTCATTTGAACTTCACTTTGAACTTCTCAATTTGTTTATGAAACTTAAATCAAAAATTGTTTTAGTTTACTAAACTATTTTAATGCACTTGATTTTTTCCTGACTCATCTTTTCTATGAGGTTCGATTCTCATTTTAATGAAGTATATAATTTATTAGTTATTTTATAACTCTATGATCTAAACTGCCTCAATATTTTGTACGGATATTTCTTTCCTTATTCTTTAATCTTGAATTGTTAACTACCTAGATCAAATATTGCTAATTGTAAGTTATTTTCACACAGGAATTGGAAGGTAGTGCTCTCTTCCCTTTATTAATGCTGTTGCGAAAAAAAAAAAAAATTCTGTGTATATAATCTATCCTTTTTCCAAATAATTTTAAGATTTTTCTCTGTGCTTTATTATTTTGGGGGAGGAGGTGCAGTTTCACTTGGATATAACTGTATTGGACTTAATTTATCATCTCAGTGTTATTTTGTGCTTCTTGAACCATCATTCAATATATTCCTCAATTATTATAATTCCAAATTGTACTCCTTTTTTATTATTTCAGCCTGACAAACTATTTTAGACATATTTTGAATATATCTTAATTTTGTATTCATGTTTGGCAACTCTGAATTTTTTCCAGCTGTACTTTTTGCCATATAGTGTTATTTTCTTTCAGTTTATGAATTATTTATTTAGCTTTGTTTAATCTAAAATTTTTCTGTCCATTAATCTTTTAATTTAATAAGTACTTTATTTTTAACATCTAGAAGTTCCATTTGTTTATTATCTTCAAATCTGACAATTTTTATTAGAAAACTTGATCTTTCCCTTTAGAGTTGTTTTTATTTATTTCTTTTATTATTATAAACATGTTTATTTTACTTCTTTTTTCAAATAAATTTTTCTATTACAACAAGTAATTAAAGTGTGATTCATTCTGTACAAAACATTTCTGATTGTCGCTCATGATTAATTATTTCTTCATGAATTTTAAGTTTTTATTCTGAGATCATCTTCAGTGGGGATATTTCTTAGGTCTGTATTCTACTCCTCCTGCCTGAGTTGTGATAATAGTTTCTCCATAACATTTTGTGTTTTCTCCTCTGAGGCGTAATAGTATTTTTATGTTAATTTTTTAAGTTGCATACCCTGCAGCATATATAATTTCAATCTATAAATAGATGGAAAGCACAGACTCAAGATTATAATATATCAGGGGAGATAGTCAGCCTTTCCCCAAAGTCCAAGCACAAACACACATGCTTTTTGTATCACTGTGCTGGAAGCCAGTCATTTTATTCTCCCTTTTATAGTTCATGAAGAAAAAATTTCAGTTTCATCTTCAAGTCTTAGTACTTATAAGACTTAGTTTTATCTCCAGTTCTTTCATATCATAAATAACCAAGACCCTCACCATTACCAGATCCAATGATTCCACTCCAAGTGCTGTTCTAGCATCTTTACATGCTTACAACATTTTATTTCCATTCTGTGGATTTCCCTTAGTTTCTGTGAGTCTAGCTAGTTCTCTGCATTAAATCTTTCACCTTTATATATCCAGCATTTACTACAACTTAATTAGGAAAACAAACAAACAAACAAAAAACCATATTCTTGGTTATCTATTTTGCCAGAACTAGAAGTTAAAGTACTTTAAATATCTCAGCATTTAGTTTCTCTACAGATAACTGTGTTTGAAGCCGGCCATGACATACCTCTGAGAGGTTGCTTCGTCCCGTGTCTTACAGGCACTGGGGCATCAGCTACCTGCCATTTCTAATAGGATATTCAGTTCCCATTTTCCTTTTTTTTTTTGGATATCTTTTCTGTTTTCTAGCCTTTTTTTTTTTTTCTTTTTTTTTCCTGAGAATCAGAACTCAACATAACTGCAGCATTTGGTTAGATTATTAATATACTAGTCTTAAAAGATTCACATTGCATCTGTATCCACCAGGTGGGGTGTTTTTCTCTTCCTCTTCTACCAGGTGAGGAATAGGTCTTGATTTTTACTGGTGGCTTTTGTTATTCAAAAAAGTAACTGAGTCAGATGGTATTGAAATCAATGCAAGAATCAGGTTATAAAACATTAGCACCCCCATTCAGGAGTGTACAGCTCCTAACCGGATCCAATAAGACAGCTTACACGTTGGTTTTTCAGTTTATGCAACAGACCTACAAGAGCGTGTTTCATGAGCTAAGGTTGGGTTGTTAATTGTCCAATTATATTTAGAGAGAAATTTCAAATTTTCCCTCCACTGAAAATAACAAACTTTCAATAAAATATCTCATTTTCTGTAGTCTATTTGATTTAAGTTACACTTAAATGACTGGTCTAGAGAGAATGAACAATGTACTGAAATCTCGAGACATCTCATGTCCCATTTAATTTCTGGTGTGTTGGACCAATTTTCAAACAATTCCAATATAAATGTGGATTTATATTGATAGCTAGTTCCATTTGTAATTTTTTCCTTTCTATCAACATATGGAAAATATTTTAAATTTTATTAAAGTCACATTACTGGCAATGGTCCTGAGAAGTAGTTTAATAGGAATCAACTTCATTTCCAGTTTCCAGAAAGGAGAAAATTACCTTCAGAAGTGTGACTTTTGTAGACATTTACAAGACTCCAGTTTTAAATGGCTTAAAAGCACTCAAACTCTGCTTCCTACTTTCATAGTTGTAACATAAATTTAGTGTTTATTTGATTTCCACAACTTTCCAGGGTTGTTTTGGTTCTAGGGCAATTGACCCGTTCTTTTTCTTTACTAATGCATGGAAGATAGCGAATTAATTTTACGATGGTTCCTGAATATAGCAGAAGTCCAAGATATGCTGATTCCCAAGGAGTCTCAAGGACAGCGTTGTACACAGAGATGCCTTTGCTAATGAAAAACTGTCACTACTTCTGTTTCCTCAAACTTTCTCTATAATCTACCCTTTTATATAACTTTCATCCAGTCAGAACTCTCAGGTTTCCTCTCACCTTAAAGCCATAACTTCCATCTTTTGGAGGTAAAGATGTGTTTTTCTAAAGGTACCATCTGAATGAAGAGATTGTGGAACCCTTTAGGCCTTCTCTTATTTTTCCCTTTGAAGAATATAATGAATAAGACAGATTCATGTGTCCTGTTTTTAAGGAAAGTTTCCATGTAATACAAACCTTCCACCAGACCATGTAAAATTCTTTCAGTCAAGACAGAGTTTAAATTTTAAGCAAGCCATTCTGTTGTTTTTCCATCCCCATAACTTTTAGAGAATGAAAAAGTCACTGACCTTTTGAGCTCAGTCTACAGCTGCCATGGCTCTAAACTGATTACTTAATTATGCATAATGGAAGAAGTGACCCCTGTGTACCTCAAAAAAATAATGACACAGATGGAAAATATTTTAAAAAGCTACTTTTTAAAAAATAAAGCATACTATAGTTTGAGAAAGTATTTATGTGGAAAGTTCACACTTATGCTTATAAAATGGAAGGGGATCCTGATGATGTCATAGGCAGGGATGTGTACCTTGGTGAGAAGATTGTTTTGTTCAAATCAAAGTTGCAAACTCAGAATAGCTTGTAGCTGTTTGTCAAAAGCACATAAATGCTTCAGACCTTTTTCTTTCTTTTTTTTTTTTTTTTTTTTTTTTTTTTTTTTTTTGTACTCTCCCTAGTTTCTCTGACAAACATCCAAGACTTTTTTTTTTTTTTGAGAAGCATCCTGCCCCTGCCCCTGCCCCACTCTGTTGAATCTACTGTGCTGATGTTATCCAGAAATATCAGGTCTTGTTAAGGCATCTACTTAATTATTATTCAGGTTCAATTATTTTTGTCAGAAAATTATTTGTAAATACTTGGAGGATAGAAACAGAATAGATTATAGATCATCTTTTACATGTTTTGGAATTTGGTCATTTTTGAGGGGTCGATTATTCTTATTTTAATATTGTACACAATATTTTAGATATTGATATGCCAGTGACCAGTCCATCATTTAGTTGGCTATTTGCTATTACCTGGAAAACACCATTAATAAGTACTAGGTTACATCCCAATTTTGCAGCTGTGATAAATCATCTTTCCTCCCTCTGGTACCATAGCAATGTCAGTGATAGGGTAAATGGTAGTAATCTCACATCATTTTCTTAAGAGTAGATATTTTGAAGAGCTTTTGGTGAGCCACATATTGTATCACAAAAGTTGAGAAAACAAATAGAGTTAGAGTACATAAAGCCAGTGTATCACCATGACCAATCCTATAATCATCTCTCCTGCTTAATAAAACAGCTATTAATTCATGTAGAGATAAGACTCCTGAAAGACCTAGCTTGAGTCTTAGTAAACTATTAGTCTTTGTTGCAGGGCTATCATTACCATTTCTCATGTGTGGAGACTTAAGCATGGCATTATGATAGGTTCATGGTAGTTGTTTGGCTCTTAGAAAAGTGAATGCCTTTGTGCAACTCACCGGATGGAATCATACTTCATTCTGAGCAGAATTGTGAGCACTCCAGTCTTAGTAATCTTCTTAGAGAATCTTGAAATTGTTGATCAAGAAGTCAAACTTCTTAAACGATATTCACATTCTCCACAGAAAATACAGCTTTAATACAGCTCTGCAGTTTTGATTTGGATTAGTTTATCCCAGGGGAAGACACAGCTTCTCACATTGGAGTGTGTAGCATAACTGAGTACCACTTGAAGCCTGTGCTTTTAAAGTTGGTGTGAAAAAGAACATGTAAAAATACTACTCCCTAATATCTGTCATCTCTGAGAATATCATGGACTTGTTTCAACACTGCTTTCTTTAATGTATTCCATTAAGAGCACATTAATGGTACCCTATTTCCTTTGAATGAAAGGCACCGTGAGCATTAACATGATCACAAAGAGCAGCTGACCACTTGCCTGCCCTCACAGACCTTTCCTGTAGACCCCGTTTAATGTAAAACAATTCAGTCTGGGAAAGTACAGGACTGGAATCATCTCTCCAAATATTATTTTGCATAAGGCATAGAAGCAAGTAGATTATCTACTCCAATGTTTCTAAATTCACCCTGAATATTTTGAACATTTCCATTATTTAGGTAGAAACAGGTGCCTGGAAAAATTTCTGTGGTCATAATAAAGAGATGTAGTATTTATTATTACTATTATTTTTTTTTTATTTACAGTTTTTAAAAGTCCAGGAATATATGTTTGGAAGTTACATGATTTAATACAATATATCAGAATAAGAAATCGGTACAACTATGAAATGATTTGATAAATCGCTTTTTTAAAAAAATATTTCCCTGTGATCGCAACTATGTAACCTAGATAAGAAGCAGCAAATCAAGAATCTTTCAGGGACCTCAATCAGGTATCTGAGAAAGTAGAGTCCTTCAGAGATGGTTCTGAAATGTACTCATCCATCATATCAACAGGAGCCAAACAGTTACTCCCAGAAATTTTTTTCCCAAAACTTGAGGCATATTATTTTATGATTGTCTTTGACCACAATTGCCACCATTCTCTTTGAGCCATCAAGTTGGGAATATCTGCTTTCGCAGCAAGAGCTTACTCTGCCTCCTGGTATGTCTGAGGAGTCCGAGGCCATAGTGATTATCTCTACCAAATTAAAGTGGCCAATTTATGTCATATAAACTTTATTTACTGATACTGTTATTCAGTAATGAAAGTGTTGTAAATTAACAGATACAGTTTTTATTTCTGATAACTTGTTTCCTTTTTCTATATCAGTGGTATTTATTACCTCAAGAAAAAGAATGATAAAGAAAGCAAAAGAAAAAATCATTTCATAGATTTTGAACTTCGAAATAATCCCTTGAAATCTATGGTTGTGACAAAATTTTAGAAGAATAATTTTATATTTATAAAACTCAGCTAAAGCTTTAAAATATTCGGTGAAAAAGTTTCTATCTTAACAAGATGAATAGATGAATCTATAATAGGTAAGAGACAATCCCAAGTCCAGCTGTTCTTCCAAAAGAAAGCACATAACTCTTGGGTCTTTGGAAGGAAGGGGACGGGGAGGGATTAGGGAAGGGGAAAGCATGATGAGTAAAGGTTTGAAGAAAATTAAAAGTTAAATAAATAAGGTGATAAGCAATGATTTACCTGAGATGGAGAGAGATGCTGCTTTCAAAATGATTGTTAGAAAAGCCTCTCTATAAAGGGAAGATCTGAGTTGAAATCCGAAGGAAGATCAGGAGGCAGCCATATAAAAAGGAAGAATATTTATTTTTGCAATAATACTGTCAATAGCAATGCCCATAATAACAGCAATAGCAGCATTTCAAGAACTTTTTTGTATTTAATACATTATTAAATTATTATTATTATTATGTATTTAATATATTATTTTATTCCTATAGAATGAAGCTCAGAAAACTTAATTGACTTCTAAAGGCCATACATTAGGTAAAAGGCATGTCTGGAGGAAAAAAAGCACAGATCTGATTGTTTTGAAAACTCATATTCCTCATTGGAGGTTCTCAACCCTGGATAGAAATTAGAATCATCCAGAGAGCTTAAAAAAATGTTTTTCCTCCATCTCAGACAACTGACTTGTAAACAGACAAATGAATCTCAAAAGGGCCCTGGACAATAACATATTATAAAAATGTCTCAAGTAATTATATAGACTGTCAAAATTGAAAACCACTGCTTTCCTCATTACAATATTCTGGCATTACATTGAAAATTAATACAAAATATATATTGATCTTAAGTCATATACATAGTATGGCACAAAGAACTTTAAAATTTACACAGAGCTTATAACCTTATTCATTTCTGAATACTTATTAAGCATTATCTATTTTTCAGGTTCTTATGGAGTCAGAATAAATGTGTGAATAATACATGGTGTTTGTCCTGATTATTTCCCCATTTTAATGGTAACTTTGCTCACAAGCATGAATCAATAGTTCAATTTCAAATATTATAACTGACAATTATTTTGGTTATATGGATAAACAATTACATCAAACACTCATGGAAGTGAAATCTGTAGGCCTATTATTCATGCATATACAATGCTTAAAGTT
>NW_006436811.1:18466078-18469939 GCF_000325575.1 Pteropus alecto | reverse complement strand
GGTATGTTTCTAATTACCTTGATGGTGCTGTTTTCCTCATCAAAAATCCGATACAATTTTATGTTTTGTTCTATTACAAGAATATCCATAAAAACTGAGTAGTTCTAAGAAATGACTTTGAAGTTTACTGGAAGTGTGGCCCCCCTTAAATAAATGAATTCCCATATTAGCACTTTTATTAAGCACACAACCTGTGGGAGATATATTTCCTTTAATCCCCCTACTTTAATTCCCACAGATGCTATTTTCTTGGGTACTTATATCTAGTTTCAAATATTATTGTTTTTGTCGGACTTTCCTTTTGAGTTTCAAGACATAATTTATTTGGTGTTCAATATAACACTTTCTAGTGTTACATGACAGACTATTTCAGGAGGAAATACTCTTCCAGCAAAATTATTCTTAAACTCTACAAAAAATAATTAGATTTTTCAATCATATTTTTGTTTGTATCATTTTGGTTGCAAACAACAAAAACTATAATTATCATAGAAAAAGAAAACAGTAATCAAAAGAAAGTTTAAAAGTCAAAACCATGAAAAGAGATGATATTCATTTGGACTTAAGAGCAACAGGAAGCACCTTTTCTCAATTTGCTTATCTCTGCTGTGGTCTGTTTATATTTGTTTGTTTCTTTTATCTTCTCTATAATGGCTTTATTTGCACTTTCATTTCAAGCTGACATGGTTTAATTTTAACCTTCTGTCTTTCACAAGACAGCAATTTCCTTCTAGCTCTCTCTGCCCAAAACAGATGAAGAAACTTCTTTATTTAACTTGTGTTAGAAGCCAAAACATAGAGGATTATGATGAAACTCATATTTATCAGCAAATCATACATTCAGTTTGGCCTGGTATAATAGGTCTATGCCTACTTAATCATGTAATCATTAATAGTGCCCCTTATACTCTCAAAAATATCAGGTATGAACAGTAAAATATAAGGTCACCCTATTTATTTACCATGTACTGGGGAAGAGAAGACTCTTGAAAAAGGATACAACTTCAAGTATCTATTAGGATAAATTAACGAAACAAGCAATTGTTTAGCACCTACTGTATTCAATGTTTTAAAATTTTCTTTTGATTTTTCTCTCTCAGTTGGGATAAATAATCTATATTTTACTTTGCAGAGTCTCTTAATCAACATCCTTCACCTTACCCCACTTTGCCTATCATGGTAACACTTCTAAGTACTGACAAGTCAAATGTCAAGGAGTAGCAGCAGAGCTTCTACTTTAATAAATGAGAACTACCAGATATCACAGAACTTTCTTTTGCTCACATTGTTGTTATTATTTAACATAAATTAAGACAAGAAATGAAATTATCCAACATAAATCCTGCTGCAGCTTTTTGGGTTAAGGCCTAAGAAAAAAATAAAGGTTAAAAAGCATATGCTAAAGTGAATATGGAATAAGAAAAATAAGTTGTTAATAGCAAGTGTCATTTTAAAAGCATTACAATGACAGACTTGCTTAGGAGTTCTTGATATTTGATAGAATACTGGCCGAAACTCTTTATTCTTCAGCTACAAATCACTTAACCTAATTTCTTCTCCATTTATAATTGCCATTCTTTTTCTGCAAGGGCTATAGTAGTTACAGTTCTAAGTGTCTCTCAGTGGCATGAATGTGCAGCCATGCAGTGGAAAAGCTGTTTAAAAGAGCCAGTGGCTGCAGTTTATTTAACAATTCCGATGGCTGAAAGTGAAGCAATGGAAGCCATACAAGAAAATGGCAAGCAAATGGATTGGGTTTCTTGTAGAGATGAATCTGCATTCCAGCTTCTCAAAGCTAACTTCAAAATTGTCCAAAAAGCAGTTGGATAACAAGGTAATTATAGATTAAAACTGCCAGTATCATTCTGCCATCATGAACATGTCAGCAAATAAAACATATAAAGAGCAAAAACACTGCCCAGACAGCAAACAGACGGCTTGTAACTCAAGTTGCAGCTCCTGGGAGATTTTTTCTCGCAGGATATAGGAATACTTTTCAAGTTAACAAACTAAAATCCTAAAAGAGGGTTAAATAATTGTGCGTAGAAGGCTGGGCATCAAGCAAGAGTTATTAGCTACTTAAGTTGTATCTAGACTTTGTGAACCATCTCCTGAGACAAAAGTACTCTTAGAACTCTCTATAACAAATAAAAAATATCATTTGTGATAGATTGTAAAATGCCTACAAATCCATGCCATCTTTTTGTATCCTCTTTTTATTGTGACATTGTAGCTCCTTTCATTAAGAGATGGAATCAATTATCAAATCTCTTGAATCTGTTTTGGCTAATGGAACACCAGGGTGTGTAACATATGTGGAGACTTGACAGTACTTCTGCATTGAGACTTGCCCTCTTCCTTTGAGCTTGAAAACTTAAGGTCACAATCTGTACTACACAATCTGGTCTAATATGCTGAAAAATGAGAGGTGAGATGAAAAAGAATCAAACTCCCAAGATGACAGCTTCTAACCACCAGACATATAAGTGAGGCTATCCTGGAAGAAATGAAAGACTCTAGAAAGACCAGAATGCTAAGCTAAATAATGATTGGTGTTTTAAACCAATGGAACTAGAAGTATTTGTTGAATAGCAAAAGTTAGCTTAAACTTCTCCTTAAACTGTTAGCGAACCACATTTATTTTTTGTTATAGTATGCAAGCTTAGCTTTTCAACTCAACCTTTATTTTGACATCTGAAGTTGAATGTCAAAAGATCTTTTACTTACGTTCAGATGATATCATATATATTTGTGCATTGAATGATTAATTCAATATTAAAATTTAATCAAATATTATTTGCATATCTATTTGGACACTATTTTTAGGAGTTCCCTGAACCAGCAGGATCATTCACAGTACAGATTATTGTCTTAACTTCACAGCACATAATAAATTAATCTTATTAGAAGTGGGACCTATATAATAGTTGCCAAGGAAAGCTTATTTCTGTTTTTATAGTGTCAGGAAATAAGTGACTTAAAGCAGCATATAACATATAAGAATATTGTACTAATGCTATAATTACTTTCTTAAATTTTTATATTATTATCTTCATTCCTTTTCTTTTTCTTGAAAATTAAAATATAAGTAAATTACAGTGTTTTATTAAATGCTTTCTTGAAATATACATTTTTAATAAACTATGTGAATGATCCTATGATAAATTTTAGGAAACAAATGGAGAGAAGATTGAGTTGTACCACCTATGATCTGAAGAACTTGATAATAAATATGATTTTCAAAGGAGACTTGAACTTTAAACTATACACTTTTCAGATCAGAGTGGTAATATGTCAAGCCACTCTAAACTTTAAGACTTGACTATAACCTAATATGAAGGTATTTTTTTCAAATCTCACTGAGAAAAACGGCTGCTGTTCTATAGAAAAAGAAAATGGAGCCACACAGGGAAATATCAAGCTTGTCTATGCAGACATTCAAAGGGGTCAGTTTACCTTGGCCTAAGAACAAAGACTTTCATGCTACAGTGGCAGATATTTCGATAATGTGGAGATGGATGTGTGCGGCTGCTTTTGCCAAATGTCAGGACACCATTCTTAACACTGGTAGTTTTCCTATCTTCCTGAAATAGCTCCAATGATAATAATCTGACTTCCCACACAGCACCTCCACCGCAAGCAATGCTGCTCCACAAATGGCATGAATGCCCAGGCTTTGGGGCAGTATCATTTATCATTTAAATTAATAAATATTTGTTCTGATGAGAACTGAACTTTTGATAGAAATCTGTTATTTATATGAGAGAATACTAACTTAACAGGTTTATTTCTCATGTCAATATAGATATAGGTGATATAGATATAGATATAGATATAGATATAGATGATATAGATGATTAG
>NW_006436811.1:18419300-18465936 GCF_000325575.1 Pteropus alecto | reverse complement strand
TATATAAACACATTCTGACTTTATATTTGCTGCCCAAGACCTTAATTGCTCTCAGTTATCCCCCAAGAGAGAAGAGTAAATGTTGAGTTTACTATATACGATGGCCATTTTGAGCTGTACTGATTCGCCACAGTAATTCCACACTGTAGAGACATGACTTAGCTTCTGTATCCTACTCTAAGTAACATCCTATAGTCTGCTTTTGCTATTCTCTTCACATTATTACATAAGTGAATTAAGATCATTCTGAGTCTGGAATTTTAAGAAAGAATTTTATTGTTTATTATAGAAAGCCTTTAAATATCTACCTGGAGAGCTTCTGTGATTCAGAAGTAGGGCTTAGGGGGTTTCTAAAAATTTAAATGCTTCACATATTGTTTTAATAGAATAAAGATGAGTTGTTTATTAAGTATAGAATAAAATAAATAAGAAATATCAAAAGTTTTATCATGAATGTCTCATTTAAAATTTGTATACTGACCTACATAGAGAGGTAAATCCTCTGGAACTCTTATGAGGATGACATGCTCAAAGTCAAATACTGGTTTCAGGGGAGAGGAAGGTAGCTCATACTGATACTTTTGGTTTCCTTTAAATGTTGCTTTCATAACACGTTTACCAAGATTCTGTATCCGATGATGCCAATGGTTGTATCTCCTGGGAGATATTCTCTGTATAAGAAAAAATGTTAAATTTATCAGGGTGTTGCATCTTTTTTTCCCTGAGAAGCAGCAGTAGAAAAGCTAGGATATCTATTTAAAATGAGAAATAGCTTTAGAGAAACTCTCGGGAAGAGGTGAGCTTTGTGGGCAAAGCAATTTTCTTGTTATAGGTTGATTTTTACCTTTGTTCTAATTTAAAATACAGGCTTCTAAGACATGCAGCAGGAAATGGACCTAAACTTTTAGAATAGCTTTGCTTTATTTTGTTTAAGAAGCAGAACTTCTGTCTCTTTTAATTCAGTCTCGAAAGGACTATGACAATTAAAAACAATATTTTTTACTGTTTAATTATAAAATGATACTTTCAGGTATTTAAGATATTAAAATTGCAACATATAAAACCAACAGGTGCTGATGTAAAGAAATAAATAAGTACCTTTATTATGCATGCAGATTTGTAACTCAATAAATGCAATATGTCAAGTGCTATATCAGGATGTGCAGAAGTGTGTGACAGGGATTCACAGGGTGTCACTGTAATGCAGAGGGTAAATATCTTTGGCTCTGAAGTCATTCAGTGTTGATTCAAATTCTAGATTTCACATCTTTTCCTTGTGTGACCTTGAGTAATTTACTTAACCTCAAAATCTTCGTAGTATATACATTTATAATGTTTTTGTGGTAATTAAAAGAGATAATTTATATAAAGCATTTAGCTTTGTATCTGGCATATAGTATATTAGCCTCAATAAAGGATTATTATTATTATTACTATTATTATTATTATTTCTGAAAGATGATATAGGAAACAGAAAATAGTTTGTATATAAAGAGGTGAGTGGAAGAAGTTTTCTGAATACCAAGTTGAGCCATTTTTATTTGAGATGAAAGCAATGTAGAACCATTTTTGGAATAGAATCATGGATAGGTTGATCAAATTTGTGAGATGCAAAGATCATTTTATTATTTCTAGGTAAAAGATATCGTGAGCCAAGAGCACTGATGTGTCAATAGTTTGAATCAACAGTAGTTATAGGCACAGATCTTAGCTGTATGCCAGAAAATTTGAGAAACCCCCTTTAGAAATTAGAGAGATTCAAATGGAAAGAAAACAATACAATGTCACCCCAAACACACTTTTATCTCAAAAGTGGGGTATCCAGATGTTCATTACTGTAATCCCGTGTGATCTTGTGGCAGGTTTAATAAGTGCCATAATTCCTTAGTGGGGAAGAACACAAAAAGTTAATGAGTATCTTGTAATGACCATAGTATTAGTGGTCATTAATGTAATGATCATTGGTATTAAAGAGAAAAACACAGGCTCAAAATGGCATTACTTGTGTTAAGTAATTTAAAGCCCATGATACCAAACCTAAATTTAATAGTCACTTAATTGCTGTTTCGAACTTTCTCAGAAATGTAACCAATGCAATTCTTTGGAGTATTTTTTTGTTTTTGTTTTTGTTTTTATGGAGTTCTAACCTCATCTTATATGAAATGTTTACTTAAGACAAAAAAAAGAAAAAAAGAGAGAGAAAAGAATATTGTAGATGCAAAATTCAGCAAATTCTCTAATCAAAATCAGGTGAACTTATGCAAATCAATTTTCAATTAACAAGTCTATTAAAAAACGGGCTCTATTATTATTTTCAAGAATGGTTAAGAGATTACTTATAATCTTATCCGTATACTTTGAGCACCACTAATTGAATCATAGAAAAAATATTTCTATGATCCATTATATTTCTAAAAAATCTTGTTAGTCTTGATCAGTTAGTTAATCAATGACTGTGCTACAGAATAGAATGGACACAACTTATTAGTCACATAGAATATTCTCTTAAAATTAGCTGCAAACCAACAGAGACATATAAAATATGAAAGAAATGTAGCCAATAAACTGAGTTCAAAAGTTCTAAACTACATATAACATGAGTTGTAGAAGAATAATTTGAAGATGAAGATATAATCATATATAAGAGAAACAACATAGAGTATGTGAAAATTTATTAAAAGATTTTGAAGAAAACATAAGCAAATTATTTCTGCACGAATAAGATTTAGGTTTTGTTTTTGGTTCTTTAGAATATAGTATACCAATAGCTTCAAATGTATAAGCAAAGATTAGTTTGAACCTGGATTTCAGTACACAAACTATTTAACATCCATATTTAAGAATAAAATTAATGAATTTTGGAATTCACTTACTTGAATCTTCAGTACCCTTAAACTTTTTCTCAAAATAAAAATGATAAGAAAAGCATCAAAACTGAAGATATTTGCAGATATACTTGTCTACAAAAATATTAAAGATAATTGCCTGGAAAACTTAGAGCTAATTAAAAAATCAGCATTCATGGCTTATCCATACACCAACATTAAAAATGTAGAATATTTAATCGTGAAATCACTTGTGTTATAATATCAGTGCTATCTGTAAAAAGTAGGAATAAGACTGAAAACTAAAACCAAAACAAACAAAAAATCTACTCAAGACTCAAATAACAAGAGCAGAAAATGTATTGGAAAGTAATAAAAGAATCTTGAATAAAATAAGATGTATACTATGTTTCTGAACTAAGAAAGTCAATATTTCAAATATGTCAACTCTTCTCAAGCTCATTTGGAAGGAAAAATGTGAAAGAATAGCCAGAAAACAATGGGGGAGTGAGGAGAGGTTGGAGTAGGAGAGGGAGAAAAATATCAAATATCAAATTTCATTTTAACCTATTACTTATACAGTTTGGTTAAAAATGGATGCTTTGATCAAAATTGGCCTCTAAATTTATTTTTTAAAAGTATCATTTTCAATAAGAGAATATAAATCCAATTTAGAGGCCGAAGTATTAACTATGATCAATGTATCACTGACAGCAACTGACAAGAAAAAAATTATTCGAAAATTTTGTAAAGTGTTAATGAGTTGCTAAATAGAATTTCTATACTCCTCGTTATTAAGTTTCCGTGATCAGCAATGACCATCACAAAAACTAATATTTATTGATGATTTACTAGATTCAATGCAAATGAGAAGCACCTCACATGTATATCATGTATAATTTTCCTTAAAATTCTACAAGGTAGTTATTATTAATCTCTATGATTTGAGAGGTTAAATAGCTTTCTTTTTTTTTTTCAGATGGTATCACATCTGGATTTGAATGCCACATAAATTACTTTTTAAGAAGACAACATGGATGGACCTCGAGATAATTATGCTAAGCAAAATAAGCCAGACAGAAAAAGTTGAAAACCACATAATATCACTTATATGTGGGATGTAAATCTAAAAGCAACAAATGAACAGGACAAACAAACAGAGATCCATGGACATGGACTATAGGCTAGTGGTTACCAGAGGGTAAGGGGTCGGGGAGGAAGGGGGAGGTAAACAGGGTAAAGGGGGTCAAATAGGGTAGGAGGAGGGTGAAGTGTGTAAAATGGATCAGATATATGGTAGCTAAAGGAAACTGGACTTTGTGTGGTAAACACACAGTAGAATATACAGATGTCATATTATAATATACACCTGAAAATTATATAATTTTATTAACCAGTGATATCTCAATAAACCTAATTTTAAAAAAAAAACCTACTATACTTTTATAAGCAGGTAAAAATTTAAAGCAAACAACACAAAACCTTTGTGACAATATAGAGTATGGTAAGGTGGAATCTGGGTTCCTTTTAGAAAGATGCTATAGTTTTTCAAGTGAAAAATAAAAGGTTAAATTGGGGCAGTGGTAGTCAATACAAAGTTAAATTTAAGAGCTATTTAGAAGGTAGATAAATGAAACTGTTGTTGTTGAAGGTATTGCTTATTTACTGCTGAATGGGGGTCCCCTGACATACAATCATCAGTATCAGGCAGAAATAGCCTCAAATAATACACAACTAAAACTTTGTGAACTTGAAGGATTTTGTAATGCCTTAGAGTGCTGTAGTACAAGTTCAGAGGATTTTTATTTTGTATTTAGGTGCGGGGGGAGGTTTATGCTGATTTTCTGTGTTAATAAATTTATACTGATCTGGAAAATCTTTTGATTTACTTTTGTTTGTGAGAAGATTTCAGGTACCTGCTTGAATATTTCTGATACGTAGCCGATTATTTTCTTCCTGTTTATACTTTTGTCTCTGTTTCTGTCCCTTTTGTCACTGGAGAGACACAGAGAGAGAGAGAGAGGAGAGAGAGAGAGAGAGAGAGAGAGAATATTCTATATTACAGAAAGGTGGGTTTTTTTAAAGATTTTTTAGGCTTATTTTTTAAGCTTATTTCTTAAAACAAATAGTTCAAGTGTTAAATGAAATTGATGTTACTAAAAATCAGGGAACATATTTCAAATTTTTATTCAGAATTTTCAGTTTTAAAATGTAATGTATGAATGTGAGGTCGCTAACACCGCAACTCTGGCTTTCCACTTGTCTTTTTGGTATAATGAAAATGTTCTCTGACAGATTCTAAGCATTACGAGGGCAAGTACTTCATTGCACTGCTTTAATTAATCTTCCCAATGTCTAGTATAATACTTGGCACACAGTTTATAATTTGTGAAAATCTGTTAAAGTAATGAACATTGTGTTTTAGAGTTCATTAGAGTAGTGAACATTGTACTTTTAGAGAAACATATGAAATGAGAGAAAAGGTAAAAAATAAAGAAATAGGAGTAGGGGAGAGAAGCAAGAAGGAGGAGAAAAAGAAGAGGAAAGATGGCAGAAGAGAAGAGCAGTAGGGAGAGAAAAAGTGTAAGAGAAAGCAAAGAAATGGTAGGAATAAGGACAAGGAGAGTGAGTGCAAGCTGTAGGAAATTAAGAAGAGAGAAGGAAAAAGAACGATGCGATGAAAGGGAGAATGACAGGTCCAAGAAATCAGCGATCAATTCAATAACATTATAGATGACCAAAGGCAGGTCAGCCTTCAAAATAATGGAATTAAAATGCCTCATTTTACAAATTTATAAACAAAATAAAAACAGAAAAATGAAGTATCTTACATTATTACACAAGGATAAAGGAGTCAGTTCATCAAGAGAGCATCCCAATTATATATTTTTATTTAATTATCTAATTACAGACCTACAAAATATATGAAGCCAAAACTGATTGAAGTACAAAAGGAAATAGACAATTCTGCCTTTAAAATCAAGAGAACTAGAATTCATTCTTAATTAGTTAATAGAACTAATAGACAGAAAAGCTACATAAGATTTTAACAACACTGTCAATCTACTTGAATTAATTGGCATTTGTAGTATGTGCGACCATATAGCAGCCAAATGAACATTCTTTTTAAAGTGAAAATAGAACATTTATCAAGATAAACCATATTCAGGACAAAAACAAGTGTCAGTAAATTTCAAAGATTCTAGCCAAACAAAATATGTTATCTGACCGAAATAGAATCACATTAGAAATCAGTAACAAAAAGAACTCTGGAGAAATCCTGAAGTATTTGGCAACTAAATAACACGTGTAGATAACCTGGTTAAAGAACGAATTAAAAAGGGAATTAAAAAGTATTATGAACTGAATAAAAATGAAAGTACAACATATACGAATTTGTAGGACGTCTCTAAAGCAGTACTTAGGCAGAAATTCATAATAATAAATATTTATATTATAAAAGGAGAAAGTTCTCAAATCATTACACTAGATAAGTAAGAGCAAATTAAATACAAAGTAAGCAAAATAAAAAGAATAATAATGATCAAAGCAGACATGAATAACAAAGTCAAAAACACAAAAACAATAGAGAAAACAGAGCAAAAAGCTGTTTCCTTGAAATTAATAAATTTTATAAACCTGTAACCTAAATTATTTGGAAATAGAAGAAAAATGACATATTGACTTCTCTCTAGGGTAATAGGGGGTCAGTTAGCTGTTCTTTGGGTATTCCTAAATATCTTTAGTGTTCCCTAATCTCCAACTTGGGAGGATATGAAGCAAGGAAAGGTGGATCCAGGGAGGACGTCCTCTTAATCTCCCATATTTAGCCTGGTTCTCCCATTACTCTGTTCATCGGCACCTTGGGTTTCTGAGCCTAAGAATGGTCTTGTTTAATTTCTCCAGAAACTGTATTTCAGATATTCTGTTGGGTAGTGCTGCATATCCAGAGTTCTTTAAAAGACTTAAACACACTTGTTATTTTCAAATTCTTTCTCTCAGCCATCTTCTTTGGTAACTGATACATCTAATTTCTGAAAAAAATGATGAGGTCTTCGAGTTGAATTGCTTGGCTTCTTCCTCATTATTGTCATTATTGATTTTAATGTTCAAAATTATTGAAAATTGTCAGTAAAATTCTCCTCTACTTGCCTTCTGTGTCTTTTTGTTATTATCTCAGGATTATTAGTACATTTCCTTATTTTTCAGGCAAAAGAAAAAGTTTCAGGCTCATCTGAAATATTCCCTGTCCGACCCCTGGAATCAACCATTACTCCAAGGAGCACTGATTTTGTTTAGTGAAGTATTTGGAAACCAAGAGTTGAAGTTTTAGTACTCTGCTACAGAAATAGCTTAAAATATGTGTCTGTATATCTTTATGCATGTGTGTATGTACATAGCAAGAGAGATGAGTTTCTATTGATACCTCTAAATTTTTAATTCAATAGTCCAAGTTTTTCTTGATTTCCTGATCTCTCTCTTCTCACACTATTAGAACCTTGTCTCTTAACAATATCGGACATTTATTAATTTGCTAGTTATAAAATATTCATAAAGTTACAGGATTGGTGAACCAATACAACTAGAAACAACAAACCTGCTAATACTAATTGAATCAGTATCTCCTTTTTCTTTTGTGCCATTATTTTATTTACTTGAAATACAGGTAGGTTCATTTAATTCTCTTTGTTTTCAGAATATAAATATTATGTCTGATCATTTTTAATTCAAAATTAAACATTAGAATGATCATCAATATACTTTGAAATGATAGCTTTATATACATATATTTTATTATTTTAACACATGTATAGTCTAGATGATATTAACACTGTTCAAATATGACAAAAAATTAGTATAATTTTCTGAGATCAGTTTTCATGGTTCTCTAGAATGAATGAATCATAGACGTGATGGAGTCTTAATTTGAAATTTTCTTATTCTTTAATTCTACCATACATTCAGGAGAAAAAATTTTTACATGTACCAAATTGATCTTTTTCAATATTTTGATGTGTAAATTAAGATAAAGTGCTTCCTTCTAGCTGAATAAGAACAGATGAATGTGATGAATATAACAAAAACAGAAAACAGATGGTATACCACATGTATAACATCTTAATTCCTCCCTTTTTATGTAACATAATTACTGTAGCACGTATACTATATTTAACTGGTTTTCTTAGAATCTACCAGATCCCCAGAGAATCAAAATGGTTTTTTAAAATGTACTACACACACATATATATACATATACACACTGTTTGTTGTTATTGTTATTGGAATGTACTTTCTCAATTAAAAACATACATGTTATATATATTTTTTAATTTTCATGAGGCAATGTAGTTACTGATCTACAACTCATCAATGCAAGTGCTAAATAAAGTAAGTTTCATTGGAAAATATTTTTCTAATGCAAGCAGAAAAGGAGATATTTAGCTCCCTATCATTCCAAAAGGAACATGTGTGTAAATCCCTTTGCTTCTCTACAATCTACTTCCATGAACTAATTTTACCACTTATTCCATGTCAGAATACTTTGTTACATACATTTAAAGAGCAAATTTCAATGCAGGATAATTTTGGCTTTGAATATGAATAAAAAGTTAAAGAAAGAATTAAAGCAATTATATGAAAAATACAGATATCTAAAATCCTCTCAGGCTATTGAAGATCAAGAAGGGTTTAGTCTTGGATTATCCAGATTGATGAAATTGACTAAATAATTCCACAATTCTCAATTTGATTATTATTGTGTGATTATAAACTTAAATTAAATCAATGTTCATGACAAGTCTGAAAAATCCGGATCACCAAATCCCTTTATTTTCATAGACATTTTGTCAGTTTCTTCAAGTTGGTTTTCCATCTTTCTTATACTAAAATATAAACAGATGGATCACTTTTTAATACAGTCGAATAACATTTTCCTATACAATCTAAAATATATGAAGCCTTGGGAACACTTAAATTAGTTCCAATTTTTCATCAAGTTCATTGTCACATTATTGACTAATCTGCAGTACCAACATTTAACCCATCAAGGAAAACTTACAAAATTAACCTGTCTTTGTTTAAATGTAAAACATATAAATATGTAAAGTGGTCTCATGAGTAGAATCTTGCTGGGGTAAATATTATAAAAGCATGCTCTTCGAACCTATGTCTCTGTCTGTAGATCTATGTAGAAAATATTATTAATTCTTACTCTAAGTAGATTAAAATATATAAGTAATATAAATGTAGATGAACACATAAGAAGATATCTTTCAGTACAAATTAGTTATGAAAATCTATTTTCCTGAAAATATTACAGACAAGGTTCTTAAAAGAAAAATGATTGAGTCGTAAGAGATATTTTTTTTACATGGATAGACATATAAAGTGATTTAAATTATAAAATAATATCTTGGGAATTTTTAAAAATATATTTAGAAATTACTTGGGAAATGTATTGAGCTTTTGGTCATTTTAATTGCAGTTTACCACAAGAATGCAAATTATGATATGTGCTGAGGCAGAAGGCTGATGAGCCAGATAAAAAAGCAATCAAATTAATAATTAAATTATCTGTCTAATATTATCTGTTTCAGTACAAGTATTTCTTTAAATGTTCACTGAATGTTGTTAATAGCTCTCCTACTACAGTGACACTTGCAATTACAGATATGGTATGCAAACACATCTGTACCCTAGTCAGGTCTTTAACCAGAAAATAATGTTGTGCTAATATCATTTTGTATAAGAATATGGAGTGTCATTAATTTGGTGTTCATTTTAGGGTGTAAAAGTGATTAATTTGTTATGACAACCTGGTGTGTAAAACATTATTATAAAGTCATCCAGCAAACTTGTCTTTTTCATGTTTGTAGAATGCTTTCCTAAATTTAAACAAATGATGTTTGGAACATAATTAAGATAACACAAGGAAAATCACACATACACATACACACATAAAATCAAAGAAAAATGCTATTTGTGGATAAAAAAATCTCCGTTTAGAAAATTACAGAATATAATTATGTTTATAGAAATATGTTTTATTTAAGTTAAGATGTTATGCCTGGTATGCCTTCTGTACTCATGGCAGAGTTAGAAATTAAGCAACACAAAATAGAGATAAAAATATATGGTTGAATAAATGACTTAATCACACAAATTCAAATCAAATGTATTTTGTTTAGAGAACTAACTAGTACCAGAAATTATGCCAGTGCTCTGATATACATTATCTAATTAAATGGGAGAATTCAGTCAGAGTTGAAATGCAAATAAGCATAACAGTGGAAAAGAAAATAATGATATTCCTTTACTCATCAAATATTTATTCTGCCTTGCTAGGTGCAAGGAACTGAGCTCCATACTATGTACATTATAGTTAGATTCAGAGATAATTAAAACTGAAACCTGTCACTGGGAAAGAATTTTATAGGTGACTAAAATAAGGAATATGTGAAGTGCTTTGGGAAAACAGAGGAGATGAGTATAATTAAAGATTGGAAAGAATGAAGTCAAAGGGGAAGCAAGCAGGAAAACCTGTGTTAAGGTGGGAACATGGTTCAACTTTGAGAATGGGAGATATTGGTGAATGCAAGTGAAGATGAAGGACAATTGGGGATACGTACAAAAGAATATAAAAGTTAAGGTACAGAGGTAAAAGAGCATAAAGTTTATAAAATTAAAGAGTGTGGATTTCATATTTTGTGTTATTATTGATTAAAGTTTGTTTTTCAAAACTTAGGACTTTTCCAAAACTCAAAAACATTAGACAGAATTAAAATTGTAAAGGGTGAGTAAAAGCTTGAATTCAGTTGTATTGTACGTATGCTACTTTTTCCACCAAGAATTTGTTCACCCCTCTTCTGGTTAAACAATACACAAGGGAAGTTTAATGAGCACATGGCCTACACAGAAGCAGAAGGTCCCTTAGTCAGGTCTCATGCTTGGTTTAATGCTTCAGTGTTGCTATCTTGGAATCCTTAATATTATTTTTAACAGGGGAGCCTGTAATTTTGTTTTGCACTGGGTACCACAAATTATGTAGCTATTCCTGACAGCACACCTGACTTTTGGGGGAAAGCGCACAGCCTCCTTTCCTTTGAACAGGCACTGATTTACCTTGTTAGCATAATAACATTCCCCCTGAGGTAGAGATTTACAAGAACATCAGCCTGAATCATGGCAGTGAGAGTCAGGACTAAATCATGGCAGTGAGAGTCAGGGCTAAGCTGATTTATTTTGCTTTTAACTGTTTAGTTCTCTGAGGTTTCTCTTCTGCATTGAATGAGAAGCTAAGGGGATATTAGATCTAGAATTAATGCAATTGTCTTGAGGTCATAATGAAAAATCCTGTCTGAGAAGCATGCCAGCACATTTACTTATAAAACCTATTCCTACATATCTTGAATGCTTTTTGTGTATATTATAAAGTATAAGTATTTGCAACAAAAAAATTTCGTAAGCAATTGTTTAAATAAGGTATTTTATTGCCAGTGTGTAGAAATGCCATGGATTTGTGTGTGACCTTTTAGCCATCAATCATGAAAAACTCTTCTATTAATATTAATAATTTATAAATTCCTTTTCTGTTCTTATTTTACAAGAAAAAGCATGGAAAAAGTGTTATGCTTTCAATATTTTATACTAATCATAAATGCAGCTTCAAGCCCCTATCCTAATAGCTACTAGGGAAATATATCTTAGCCATCCCTGTACTTTACATACTCTCCTTCCAGTTGCACAAAGTCTAGGAACTTTATGTTTTACAGAAAAGAGAACTGTCTTAACTTTCTAGTTCATTATAAACACCACCATATTGTCCCAGCCCACATGGGTCCTTGAAATCTCCTGTTTATGTGACATAGGATGGTTTGGAAACTGCCAAGCCTCAAAAGTTCTGGCACTAGATCTCGGCCTTCTCTGATACACCACATAGCCTTCCCCTGAAGGCAGTGGTTTACCTCTCAAGATGTTTTGGGGAACTGTGTGAGGGCTTCCAACATTCTTGGACACTTTCTGTATCTGTTGAAATCCATAGTCTCTCTCCTTGTAGCTGTCTGTCCTCAGGCCCTCTATATTCTATTCTACATAGTATCCCCATCTCTGCACATCATTTTAGCACAAGCTCTTTAATGAATTTAGGTTTTATGGAAGCATAAAAAAGCTGCTGATTTCAAGTAACTTCTGTTTTTGTTGTCGTTGTTGTTTTTGTTTTTGTTTTTGCTTTTGCCTAGAGAGAAGGGTATAGTGGGGAAGGAGGAGATTGAAAGAAGACATATTTCTTGTCTTCAGTGGTGTTGGTAGAACATAAATTTATGTCTTAAACTGGATTACCCCAATTAAAATTTGTTGGTGAGGTTACAAGGGGATTGACATATAAATCACCCATATCTCCCAGTTGCCCAGATCTGTGCTCACGTTCACACATACATATACATCTGTTGTATTGGTTTCCTACTATTTCTGTAATAATGTCCACAGACACAGTGATTCGAAATGTATTACCTTATATTTCTAGCAGTCAGAAGTCTCAAATCAGTCTCCTGGGTTAAAATCAAGCTGTTAGTAGAGCTGGCTCTTTCTGAAACAGTTTTTAGAAGATTTCTGTATTCCTTCAGTCATGACTCCATCTTTACATTACACCAACCTTTGCTTCTGTTATCACATCTCTTATACTCCTCTGATGTCCTGTGTCTCTCATAAGAACCTTTGTGACTATATCAGATCTATTCAGATAATCCAAAATAATCCACCTATTTTAACATAATTCCATTTCTAAATCCTCTATTGTTATATAAATCAACTTTCACATGATCCAGGGGTTAAGACAAGGATATTTATGGAGGATCATTATTTGGCTTATCATATCTGGCTATTAAATACCACCATTTACATGACCCATTAGAACTTTAATTTTAAAAAATTTAATGTTCTTTTGGATTCTTCTTTCATATATCTCAGTTGATGGAAGCAATTGGCTCAAGTACATACCTAGTAATCATCCCATATTATTCTTTTCCCCTACATCCAATAATTTTCTAGATCAGTTGTTTTTCCTTAAATATTTGCTAAATTCACCCCTTATTTTAATTTTCATTGAGTTTGTTTTAAATATTTGTCTCATTTTTCCCTTATTTATCATAACATTTTTTTCAGTATTTCTGCTGTCAGATTTACCCTTCCTCAATCATTTAACCTTACAACCATCAGAATACTTTTTCTAAAATAATAATCTGATCATGTCCCTTCTCTTCCTAACAGAAAATTTTAAGATATGAAATTGAATTGTACAATAGCTTTCTGTTCTTTATAGGATAAAAGCTAAATTCTTAAAGTTGATTGGCAAGGCCTTAACTAGACTGCGTAGTCTACAATAATACTCACTGCAGTGATGGTGTGATTAAACTTCAGGTTCCCCACTGGACTAAATACTCCATAACACAAACATCATAGATCCTTTTGCTTACTATTGAATTTCTAGTGACTGGCACAGTATGTGACAAATGCATGCTCAATTTGTTGGATAAAGGATTTAAGGGCTTTCAGAATCTGGTATTTCTCTTTAAAGATTTTGCATTTATACACACACAAACACATGCACACATCCAAAAATCATGTTGTACTAAATTAACTATTATTTTGTAACAAATTTGCCATTGCTTTTCTCTTTCTTTGGTTTCTTTTCTTCTTTTATTTACTGAGGGATTCTAGTACTTTTAGTCTGAAGTGTCACTTTCTAAATAAAAATAAAACTTAAAATGAATATTTAAAAAAATACATCCAGTGTCTTCAAACAATACTGTTTCATCTGCTGAACGTATCTTGTTAAATGAATGAACAATTGTATTTAAATCTATAAAGACTAAATTAAGTGTTTCTAGTTCATTCTATGTGTATGTGTGTAATACTTAAGAATGCATGGCCAAGGGGCTCAAATTGTTTAGAGATTAAGTGTAGGGCTTTGGTACTTGTATTAGATTTCCATTGCTGCCATAAAAAAAATTACCACAAATTTAGTGGCTTCAAATAACTCAAGTACATCCTATCTCATAATTCTGTAAGTCAGACATTCAGGTTGGCAAACTGGTTTGTTCCTATGCTCTGGGTTTCATGAAGCTGAAACCAAGGTGTCAGCTGACTGTGCTTCTATCAGAAGATGCTGGAGAGAATCTGTTCCCAGGCTTTCAGGTTGTCCATCAGATTGTTTCATGAAGCTGAAACCAAGGTGTCAGCTGACTATACTGTTGGTGACTTTGCAGTTCTCAGTCTGAGGTTTCCATTTTCAGCTTATGTTAGCTACAAAAGACTGCCTGCTTTTCTTCTCATGCTGTCCGTGTGGCCTTCTTCACCAACTGTGACTTCCCTTTCTGAATCATCTCTCCAGACTACTTCATAGTCCCATCTCAAACTGACTCTCATGCCTTCCTGTTGTTTTTTAAAGCACTTCTAATTACATTAAGTCCACCCAGATTATCTGAAATAATCACCTTATTTTATTGTCAGATTCTAATAACCCTAATTTCATCTTCATAGTCACTTTCCAACAGTACCTAGATTAATGTTTGATTAAATAATAAAAGCAAAGCAATCTTGTAAAGAGGAGAATATTTTAGAATTCTTCTTGCATAGTACTGAAGAGGGAGAAAGAAATTCTAATCTTTATTATAGAGTAGTCTCAAGAAATCCTTTAACTTTTCAGGATACTTTCTATAAAAGTGAGGGAGGGACTAGAGGCTATAGAAAGAAATCAACTGTGTTAGATATTAAGGACTTTAAAAATTTCCTTCTCTGTTTTTATATTTTAAGCTAGTTTATTTTTGTTTCTCTCTTTTATTTCCTCTCAGGAATTAATAGAAAACAGGTTTCAACTAAAATTGTCTCTGTCTTATCTTTACAAACCAATAAGAAATAAAAAAACTGAGGACACAGTATTGTAGTCTGCTGCAGGCTTGAGCAAAACAGGAAGCCAGGTGGGAGCAGTGTGAGTTGTGGGCTAGGGAGAAAAGACAGCAGATTGTGTGCCTGAGGCCTGCAGTTCCAAAGTGAAAGCTTAACCTGCAGACTAGCCATGAAAAAATATTCAAGATTAGGAGTAATATTTTGTTTTTAAGATTTAATTACTTCTGACCAAAAATTTAAAGTTGTGATATTAGTTTCTTAATATTTTTTTATATTCTGGATTATTTCCTCTCAAGTCCACCGTGCAGAGGATCCAAAGAAATAAGTAGTCTGCTTGATTTTTATAAATATGAATGGATTTAGATAGCAACAGGGAGTATAACATTATTTTTAAAATATATTCTGAAATTTGGCATTTATATGTGAAAAGAATATAAACATTTAGTTTCTTTTTATCTTTAAAATTTCTAAATTTTTATGGTTAGCGCTTATAATAAATATTAAAAGAAACATGATTATTTTAAATTAATAATTAATTGTTAAAAGTTATCTTTTTTGCACATTGGTAAAACTGTTATTATTTTTCACATTCCTACTTCCTTTATACTTTATTCTTTCATTCAGTGAAAAGAATACCTGGAGGCCCTAAAATTTGCCACATGCTGCAATATAAAAATGAATGAGGCAGTCCTAGGCTTTGATAAGATCAGTCCGTTGTGAAAAGACAGGCAAAAAAAGAAAAATCAATTCACCGAGTATAGAAAATGTTACAAATGGGGAAGCTTCTGAAAGTCAACATGAAAAGATAAGGAGTGTTTTAGAATGTGAAGTAACTGCCCAGCAGTTGAACTGGCTTGTGGAGAGGGTTCATTTTATAGATCACCCCTTGAAAGGTGATTTAATCTATAAGTTTCTGAAGTTGAATTTTGACTCATTCTATTTGGAGAGATTCATTCTGGTATTAGATTTCCATTGCTGTAGGCTATTGATGTACCCTTGATGTAGACTATTTATCCAACTGATCAGGACCATCCAATTGTCCAAGGATACATTTTCTTGGTGTCTATTTTACTTTTCTTCTCTTGATAAGGGTAGCCAAAAATATAGCTTAGTTACCATCCCTACCCCTCATCTCTATTAACCTGAATGTACATTCTTCCAAATAAATAGTATAAAGAAAAGTATGTGATCATTGTCCAACATGGATTCACATAAAGGATATAATAATCTTCACTCTCTACCTTAATACATCAACATGAAGAGTCAAAATTAAGATAATGATTTCATGCAAACAACTTCCCTGGTCCCCCTGCCCCTTCCAATCATAGTCTCTTCCATTAGAGAAGTTCCAGAGCAGCCACTACTATTATGGAATGTCGAACAATGTTCCTAGACCCAGGTGGAATGACTCTAAATTTATTATTGGCAAGGATACCACAGTTCAGAGTTACACTGATATGCATAGTGCTAAACTGTTAATGCCCTTATATATTATGTTACTCTCTTCTTAATTAATGCAAAAGGAAGATGCAGAAAATTGCTACAAAAAAAATTATACTTTTAAAAGAATTTTTAAAAAGTTTCTCATTATAACCTTGTATTTATTTAATTTATTAATTAAAAAAATTATTAATTAAAAAATGTTTCTCATTATAACCTTGTATATATTTATTTCTACCTATAGTATTTCTAATTTGCATTTTTTCTAGTTATTTTAAAAGAGTTATTTTCAATTTCATATGACAAAAATATTTTCTAACATAATTAATTTTGTGTAAAAGTTATTTGAAATTACTAATGTAAATTGTATATCATAAAATTATTCCTACACTTTCAAATTACTAGAGTTATATTTTGCAAATATAAAATAAAGATCATAGAAAATATTATGTTAAAATTTGCAAGAGAAATATAATAAATGAATATGCTCAGAAAATATATTGACTATTTCATCTTCCATTTTAATGCAAGATGAAATTTGTATAATTAATCCTAAAATGTCAAAGATCATCTTAGAAAATTCCCAACTTGGGGGAAAATCATGAAATATCATGGAAAGTTTCATTCATTAACTGCTTTTGAAACATGCATCTAATATCAAAATCATCAAGTTTGACAAATGATTCAAAATGAACTTCTTAGATAGTTCTGAGTGATGTTACTTTAGAATGCTGAAGTTAAATCCGTAGTAGTTTATGACACAAATTCTATCATTTAAATGATACTATCACCATGTCAGATGAATTGTTACATCATGAACTGAAGGGATTTTATCATTAAAAAAATGAACACACATCACAAAGATAAATTGAACCAAAACCAGCATCAATGCATATGAATAAGTGTGGTTATTGTCTAAGGAATATATATATACACAAATGTGATATATATATATATGACAAGTGAATTTGTAATATTCTTTTGAAGTTAATGACAGTGAGAGGAATAAGTGGAATTTTTTATGTTTTACTTTTCCTTTGAACTAGCTCACAACTGTTTATTCTATTTTTAAAGGTGGTACATATTCAGAGTTGCAGAATGGTTGCTCAAACTATCAGTTTTTAGGAGTAAAAATAATTATTGAGCCATTCACAAACAAGTTAAGAAACATATCTTTTTCAAATATTCAGATACTTTCAGCTATCTAGGGAGGGTGCTTTAGGGATGTTCACATCCATCCTGATCTCCTCAGTGATTAGCCTGCTGGCTTTCATGGCTACCTCATTGTGAAACTACGTGTTGGTTATCAAAGCTTCCACAAGGCTAGGAATTGATGATGGGAACAGCACAGGTCAAAATGCCACAAACACTGTTCATATTGAGATTCAGATATGTTTCTTGAATAAATTCTACTCAGATTATTGTAAGCCTTTAATTAATTTCTAGAGTTCAGAAAAAGTTTATTTTGACAATTTTTCCATGATTCCCATTGCTTTTATGGCAGATCAGATTTTCTGAGTTTCTTACTACAAACAGCAGGAAGTGGCTCCTTTTCACTTCTTTAGATAGACACTTAAGTTGTTTCCCATGATTTATAATATGATAAAGAAACATTGGATGTCATTGTAGTTTTATACAAATATAACCATGTTATTTAAAATGGAATGTTGGCTCAAAACAATTGAATATTATTTGGTTATAAAAAAGGAATGAAGTGCCAATATATGCTACAATACCGATGGACTTTGAAAATATTCTAAGTGAAAGAAACCTAACACAAAAAAATACATATCATATGATTCCATTTATAGGAAATGGCCAGAATAGACAAATATGTGGAGATAGAATGTAAACTAGTAGTGTTTGAGGAAGAGAAAGTATATCAGTATAGCTGGAGAACAATAAAACAGGAGAAGATGGCATAGATTAGATTGAAGGAAAGAAAGGGCCCAGATCATGCTGTTCCTTAATAGTGTTGATGAAGAGCAATGGGAAAGCCATTAAATGTTTTGAGAGAAGTGATTTACATTAAGCGTGATGAACTGGGGGTTTGGAGAAGGAGAGGCAGTGAGACAAATTAGAAGACTATTACATTCAGGCTAGAGATGATAGCGTCTTGTAATATAGTAATAGTAGTAAAGATGAAGATAATTAAATGCATTTGAGATACAATTTGGAACTAGAAATGTCAAGATTTGTTTAGGCACAAGCTGCAGAACAAGGAAAATGAAACAAACCAAGATTACCAAGCTGTGAAGATAAGGGTGGTGGAGTAGCAATCAAATATTCTATTTGAACTTATGCCTGAAATGTCTATGAAAATCTAAATGGAGAAGTCAATAGTATATTGCAAGAATACCCAAGCTGACTCTTGACCACTTCAATACCTAGAGGTAGATGAGACTAGGGAAAACATTAAGGGGAAAGAATGGAAAGAGAAACTTGAAAGTGCATCCAATGACTTAGGAGTAAAATCAGAAACTATTTCAAAGAACAATAGGAAATCAACTATGTTGAAAATAACTAAGTAGACCAACAAATGATCAAAGAAAATGTCCTGGATATTGAAAATATAGTTGTTGGCAATGAGCGTGAAAAAAGTCAATAGCATTATGAGGACAAAGCAAAATGGAATGAATTGAAAATTTTAAATTATAGTATTTTTAAACAGAAAATATCATTAAATTTAGATTAAATCCAATAATTACAACCAGAGGAACACAAACCAATCCATGAAATATCTATTCTATATTAAATTTAGCAGGCAAAGAACAATTACTTAAAATTAAATATAGAAGACAGGTAGTAAATAAGAGCTTCTGTAATATTTGAGAGTGTTTGAGTCTTGTTTTTCTCTCAAGTAGTAGTAAAGCTTTCCTTTTAAATCCTCAATTGAGAAATTTGTTCAAAATCACTTACATACTAAGACAAATTACAAAGGTTAATAATATATAGCAATTCAAAACTACAAAGCCAAAGAATTACAGAATATTTTTTCTTGTAAAACATGAGCCTTATTCTTCTACTTCAAATCTCAGTAGATATTATAGAAACAGATATCAGTTATTCTTTGAAATGTGTAGAACTGACTGTGTTTATCTTCCCATTTACCTTGTTATTTTTTTAGTATGATTATCTTATATCCTTTTAGATCACAGATACAGAGAATTATCATAGTCTATATAAGACACAATAGCAATACTGGTCTGCCCCAATTCCTCATCTATTTTATTTAACTATTTATTCATTGCATTTTATTCCCATTCACTACTTCCATTCCCTACTTGCACTGTATAAAACCATCTGGTGTTTTCACGACAATCCTTTTACTTGTGTGTGTTCTTGTAAAATATGTAATTTTGTTTTATGGTTATAGGTTTTAATATACAAAATAAAATGGTAATGTGATGTGGACTTTATTCTCTTTCTATTTTTTTTTTTTAATTAGGAACCATGATTTTAAGCTCTATTCATGTTCCCAACTATTCACCTTATATGTTGCTGCTAACTGCCATATTATTCAAGAGTGTGTATCTGCCCAATGCTATTTATTTATTCCACTACAGATGAATATCTCCATTGCCTCTAAAACCACACATCTAGCAAATAGAACAATGGTGAATATTCTAGTAAATGTTCTCTTACATACTTGTGTAAATATTTGTTTTGGATATTTACCTAGAAGAAGGATTGCCAGGTATAGAATAAATATATTTAATTTCACTTATTATCACCATTCTCTTTTCCAGAAAATTTGCATCAGAACATCCTCATTTCAACAACTGATGGGCATTCACTATTTTATATTCTCACCAAAAATATTTACATTATTAAATTTTACTTGTTGCCATTGTGATGTGCATTTAAGCTCCTATAATTTATACATTATTTTTTTCTGACAATAAGTAAAGTCTGCATAGTCAACTATAATCTGAAAAAAAAAAAAAAAAGAGAGACCAGTATGGATGCTAACCATCATTTAGAAGCCACATAGTTTATTGAAGAAAAATTATTGCAATTAATTTTAAAAAGGATCCCAAATATATTTAATGATTTATTGAGCTTAAAAACAAATTAGAAATTATTCTTTATGCTGAAGACCAGTAGTGATAACGACAGAAACAAAATAAAACAAAAATTTGTCATGAATCTTATAACAATAAGCATTTATATTGCTCACTACTCTATAGATCATCTGGGTAGCTTTTTCAATTTGGGCTGGACCCACCCATGTGTCTACATTTGGTTGTGGATCAAGTAAGCATCTCTGCTAAATTTGTCTGAGTTTATTGTTTGTTTGTATGTTTTTGTCTATTTAAGCATTTTATTTTATTTTATTATTAGTTTTGAGTATACAGTGCATTGGTTAGACATTTACATAGTTTATGAAACAGTCCCACTGATTACTCTATCACCCATTTGACTCTACACATAGCTATTACATTACTGCTAACGACATTTCCTATGCTGTACTCCCATCCCTGTGACCATCTCTCAACTACTAATTTGTACTTCTTTAGCCCTTCACCCCTTTTATCCAGGCCCTCAGCCCCACTCCCTTCTGACAGGCATCAGATTGTCTTCTGTATTTGTGAGTCTGTTTTTGATTAGTTTGTTCCTTTTGTTTCTTAGATTTCACATATAAATGAAATCATATGGTATTTATCTTTCTCTGTCTGACTTATTTCACTCAGCATAATAACCTCTAGGTCCATCTATGTTGTTGCAAATGGTAGGATTTCATTTTTTTTAATGGCTGAGTAATATTCCGTTGTATATATTAACCATAACTTCTTTATCTAATTGTCTGTTGATGGGCATTTAGGTTGCTTCCATGTCTTGGTTATTATGAATAGTGCTGCCATAAATATAGGGGTGATAGATCTTTATGAATTAGTGTTTTGGTTTTCTTTGGATAAATACTCAGAAGCCCAATTGCTAGGTCAAAAGGTAGATTCATTTTTAATTTTTTTGAGGAACCTCCAGACTTTTGATGGGATTGCAAATTGGTGTTTTCATATATTTGAGGCTTGGTTGGCTATAGGCTGGTCTAGAATGTCCTTGGCTGAGACAAATGGACCTTTCTCCAAATGGTCTTTTATTTTTCATTAGACTAGATTAGTTTATTCTCACAACAGGGACAGGTTCCCATGAGAGATTATAGAAGTAGGCAAGACACTTGAGGTATAGGCTCAAAGGTTTCACACTATCACTTCAGAAATATTTTATTAAGCTAAAGGAAATTGCAGGACCGGTCCAGATGCAAGGCAAGAAGAAATAGATTTACGTCTTATAAACAGAAGCTGCAAAGTCATATTGCATAGAGCATGGATATAAGGTTGAATGGAAAATTTGGATCACTTTTGCAATCAGACACACACAAGCATGTGTGTAGATTATATATATATATACATGTGAAGGGCCATGATATATGCTATGGAGAGAAGTAAAAAAAAAAAGAGTTCAAAGGTAACAGAAGCCTAATGGCACAAAATTTCTGGGCTATTGTAATACTTCAGTCTTTTAATCAGAGTAAAAAGGAAAACCATTGAAGAGTTTTGAGCAAAAGAGTGATATCTACATAGAATAACAAGGAGGCAATTTTAAACACAAATTTTGAGTTCAAAGAAGAGGTCTGATCTGGGAATATACCTATCATCTGCTAAAATTGTAAGCATACAATTTTTATTTATATTACACATAATAACTGTCATTGAATAATAGTTATATAGATCATCAAATAATATGAAATTCTTATTTCTGTAAAAATGTATGAGAAATCTCTACCATTTACAAATTTGATAATTTTTTTTAATGTCTATACCCAAGTTAAGCATGTAAGAAATGAGCTCATTTAGTTGCTATTTCCATTTCCTCAATCAGTGGTTATTGGAAAACTAATAAATTTTAATCTTAATCCCTTTTTGCTATGTTTTCATATAGTCTGAGTATTGCCTCTTCTTTTTCCATGATTCTCCTCCAGAGTTGGACCGTTTCTCACATATCTGAATGTTTAAGGTATCAACGAAATTTCTTTTTCTTTTTTAAGAGGAAGATATATATTCACATTAAAGTTTGAGATATCCTTGTAGACTATCTATATAATATATATATAGATAGATAGATAGATATTTGTAATTAAATAAATACATGCAATTGGGGAAGAGTCAATATAGAACTTAAAAAAAGAAAAAAAAAGCTCTGGTTTACTTCCAACTGAAAAGATGTGTGGTTGTGATCTTTCTGTATTTCTAGGATGCTAACACAATTGGCCAAACTATGAGAAATTCAAACTAACTAGACATCTGTCGAAAATACAGCAGAACAACATACAATCTATTTCAAATACTTTTACATAATATAGCTGACAGACAGTTTACTAAAGCAAAAAATACGAGAACAAGATTAATAATTTATTAACAATTAAGTATGAGTAATTGATACTGGTAAGAAAAGGCAATTCAGACAATCAATTGTAAAGAAACAGAAGACAAGAATTTAGAGTTTTAAAGAAAAAGCACAGAAAATAGTAATTAACTTCAGGAAAATATAGCATTCTGCTAATATAACTGAGAAATAAATATTAATGAATAATATAAGAGAGCTGCAAAAATGAATCATTATTATTGAAAAATAATAAAGAATAATGAACATATAAGAAGAATATATATATATATCATACATATAACACATACATGATACTGTGTGTAAGTAAATATAAGATTCAGAAATAAAATACAATAGCTTATGCTGATTGTATTTAACATATTCATATATTCCTGTGATTTGGGTTGTATTTTATTTTGTTTTCCTTGTGAAGTCAGTGTAAGAATATTTTACTTGTGAAGCACTTGAATGAGACATTTATAAATGCGTCTTCTTTGATGAGGATATTCTGGAATTTCTCAGTGAAGATTCCTGCAGCCCCATAATTTTCACATGTTGTACTAAAAGGTAATTATCTTTAAAGTCTTAAACAATTCACATGGCTCGCCATTAATAATAATTTTTCTCTTTTTTAAGTTTTTATTATGCAGGATAAATAAGTTCTGGAGATATATACAAAATGGTTAGTATAGTCAATAAACTATTAGTATTAACAAGAGAGTTTATTTATGTGAAGCCAGAAGAGGATTTTAATGGTATGATATATTCTGACTTATTTTGTTGTGGCAGTGGTTGTTTTTAACAATGTAATTAGGTATAATATAAATACCATAGAAAGTTTCCATTTATGAGTAGAGTTCAGATAAAATACACAGAGCTAGTTGGTGGCTAAGCCTTCTGACACTAGAAGCCAGTTCTAATTTTTCAATAAATGTCTCCAAAACACCACTCCTTTTTTATTCTAGGCATCCCTAATCTTATATCCACAGGTCATCTCTTGATATGTTTTCACTCTTCTTCCTTGAATCTACATTTCTCATTTATTAAACATATATTTATTGAAATCGAGTTACATCAACATTTATAATAAAGGCATATCCCCTCTTCTCCCTACTCCTGTTTATCTTTTTAGCTATTTAATATTCCTGTCAGCTCCTAGAAAAACATATCTCTTTAAGATGTCCAACTCCTCCATGAAACTATGATTTCTACATTTTACATGATTTATATTTGTTTCTGATTTATTTTGCTATTTTACTAACATTTACATTTTAAACTCTAGTACTCTACTTACTCCTTTTATCTATGAAATTCATTTTCTCATCGCCTATTAAAGTTGACTTGTCGCTTTCCATCATTTACACCCTCTCTTTTATCTTCATAATCTTCATTTTCAAAAACTTAATTTTTTTCTTCAAGGATATCCCCTTTATCAAAATATCTACTGACATAAATAACTCTCGATGTAACATTAATACACAAATCACAACTGGCAACCAGTAGTCTGAAATAAGGAGGCTGACAGGTTTGATTCATCTATACAATTTTCTTATTTTATTAAAGCAAACACATAAAAGAATGATAGATTTCCTATGTTAATAACAAAACCGACTGTATTTGGAGAAAGATACCTACAAAACAAGTGTAATAGTGTCTGATTTCAGTTTTTAATATTTGAGTGCTATCAGTTTTTAAGCTTCACCATCCCTTTTCTCCTTTGCTTCACATTTGAGCAGACTGAAAATAATCTACATGCTCCTTTGCTTGGCGCTGGTGCAGGGTTCAAACCCTGCAATCCTCTGCCCACAACTGAAAACATCATGTCTAGTCCCTCCCCATCACCACAATAAAAACCCCAAGCCAGTCTCCTTTCTCTGTTCTTTCAAACTATTTCAGAGCAACTTGAGAGGCTTACTCTGCTCCCTCTCGAGACTCTTATTTTGAGAGTAATAACATTTTCGATTCTTTCCTTGTATGTGCCTGGCACCATTATTTTTAATGTACAGACCAGATTTTGAGTGCGTTTCATCCTGCCTTTACAGAATGTCGTAAAGTGCAAGGTTTTGCAGAAGCTAGAAGATTATTCTCTCAGTGCAATATATGCATGGGTACTTAACAAGACTTTTCATTTATTTATTGTGTACAGACCGTGATGGACATTTACTTTTGCAAATGACTACCTTGAAACATGTGGTAGATAACTTTTAAATATTATATCTTTCATGATTTATTGAAAATGATCCATTAATTTCCCAATGATATCAAATGAAACCACAAATCATTAATCAAAAAGTAACGTGTGGGAGAGAAGATAGTGGTAGTGCTTAAAATGAAGTAAAAAATGTGTTCCCTAAAAAGATAGCTATGTAATCAAAATTTTCTTTTGAAAAAACTTTGAGAGCTCTGGGTTTTTTGTTTTGTTTTTGTTTTCAATTTCAGAGCCTAGTTCACTAAGAAAGGCTCAGTTCAGATTTGTTACAACATTTTAATTTGTAATTACTAGCCTGGTATATTTGAAAACATGGAAAATCATCACAATTTTTTTTTAAGTCAATATTTTTTATCCTAATTCTGTAAAAGAATTCGGAATGCTTTCATAGAAGTGTATATTACCAAAGCCAGGAGAGAGTAACGGTATTCTAGTATCTCAAAGTGGTTAAGAAGAGTAAGATATTTGAAAGATTATATAAACTTCTGAAAAAAAGAATAGAAATTTCATCATTATCTAGTTTTTTGAGTTATTAAAATATTTGCCTTTTATGAATTGTGAGAAATCTTTTCTTTTTCTCTTGGTACAGGGGAGATGAAAATAAAAAGTAATTATAAAGGAAACATATTTGTATAACAACAGAATGAAATATGGACCAAATAAAAGACCTCATGATATCCTAGGTTATTATGAGAATGAATCAACGAGTAAATGCACAGGAAGGGCACAGGGTAGTACCTGACCCACAATAGTGTTGTTGCTATTATTGCTATAAGCATGGAATAGGCATCATTCACCTAATACTCTAGTTCTATTGTTCAGCTAGATTTGAATTGTGGTGAAAGGATTTTACATTTTCTAGACTATTTAAAACAAGCTGTTATTGAAGGATAAAGCAATATTCATTGACAATTTTTGTGGAAGCTGAAATTTTCCATATCATTTATTTGCTTCTGCCTAGAGCAACAAATTATGTATTTAGAATTCACATTAATAACATTGTGAATATAATAATCAATTTAATATTTCCTAAGAAGAATATTTAAATAATTACATTCACATTAAAGCATTTTATATATCAATGCTTTGTCTTGTATGTTGATTCTAATATCTATACAAGCAGAATTATTACTTTTGAAATTTCATAAACATTGAATTTAATATTAAACATAAATATATGTCTGAGAAATATGTTATTTCTAAAAATCCAAAATAATCAGTTGAATGCTAGAGAAAGATTTTTATTCTATTATTCTCTTGTTGTCTCATAAATATTTGCTAGGATATTTCACATATTTATTATTTAAATCCAATCACATTCTTGTAAAATTGATATGTAAATCCAGTTTTTATTGCATTTTGATATACTAACTTTAAAAATTAATTTAAATTAAAGAGACAAAATGATATATTACAAAAATAATAACATAAAAGTTTCCTTTTTACCTACAAGAAGCCACATGGCAAGATAAGAATCAGAGTTATGGCATTAATTCAAATGAAAATGATGGCTTAGATATTTCTGAGATTTAACAATTTACTTGAATAGAACCTATTATCTTCTCCTGAATAAATAAAGCTAATTTTTTTTCATTTCTCCCCTGATCTTTTGTATGATTAAAGAAAAACGTGAAGTGAGTGAACATTTTGCTTAATATGAAGAGTGGTAGGAGAAAAATATTAATTTACATTGGAACCAGCAGAATATTTATTTTTGATTCTCAAAAATCCCATAATATAAGGACAGAATACAAAACAAGAATAATGACAAAAATTTAAAAAGCCAGGCACTATATTCCCCAATCTAAAACAAATGTTAATGAATGCACAATGGTTTTAATTGTCATATATTAAATAATAATATGTGTTAGTGTTTAATACTATGCCTAGTATAGTCTAATTTCCATATGAATATCAACTCTGTTAATAAAAATTACCAGAAATATATTAATCTCAGATTAAATATTACATGTTCTTTGAATTTAATTGATTAGTATTATAAGGCAGAACATTATTGTTAACAAAAACCCTAATTATTTTACTAACTATAAAGTTGCAATCACATTAAGGAAATCAGAATGAGGCATTCTAAATCTAACACTGAGATAGAGACACAGGGATTTTATAAGGCCCAACTCCTTTCGACCCTGACATACACATATCGGTGGTAACCCATGTTAGGAAAGGATGCCAGAGTAGAGCAAAGTTATTAATGCTGTCCTGCCCAAGGTCCTGGACTCATTCTTTGATAAAATGCATCTATGCTCCTACCAGCAACTATACTGCATACCTTCCTGCCTGTAACCATAAATGAACAGTTTCTACTCATAGTTCAGCCATCTTATTTCCTCTTACCTACTCCAGGACAGCACTCGGTTCACTCTTCCTCTTATTAGAACATCCCTTGTTCCATATCTCTTGAAATATCCTTGTCAACATCAACATGCTATCACTTCTTCTTTTTTGAAACAAACTCATATACAAAGAAATGTTTTTTATTCCCTTTGCCCCACAAGCCACTGGCCTATTTCTTTGATGTTCTTCAAAAAAAAAAAAAAAAAAAAAGAATCAAGAATCATCTATAAACTTCCCTTCAATTACTCTCAGAAACCAACCAGTCTAATTTGAAACCTCCATTCCAATTTATTTCCATGTCGCTCAATCTAATCAATTGTAGGCCTCATATGATTACATATCAACACCATTAAAAAAAAAAATGATGGCTCTCTTTTTCATTGCATATTGTCTTGGCTTTCATTTGGCCTCACATGTCCCTCTTCTTAATACAAGTACCTGTGCTAGTTTATCCACTTATCTTTTTAGGAGCATTCTCAAATGCTCAGGTGTTGGCCTTTCTCTGTTTTAATTGTATATGCCCTCATTTTGTGAGGGCATATACAATCTTTTATCTAGATTATATAACAATTTATAAATTTATATCTCCAGTTCTGACCAATCTCCTGAACTCCAAACATATATGTCTCTACTCAACATTTTATTTTAATAGTAATCACATATCTCAAACTTAATATGTCCAAATCTTTACTTTGCTCACCCACCCACCTCGAAATCTGCTTCATCTACATTCTGCTCTCAGTCAAGTTAATGGCAACTAAATCCTTCCAACTGTTCCGTTCAAAACTCTTGGAGTCATTCTCATTCACCTCCAGTGGCATGGTCTACTTGCTCTCCTTAGAAAATGCCAAGTGTTCTCCTCAAATCTTCTTCACTTGTTCTTTCCTCTACCTAGAATAATCTTCTCTACATCCTCACGTTCATCAAGTCTCTATCAAATAACAACTTATTGAAGCAGCACTATTATTGTAGAAGTATTTGTCTTTCTGCATTTAACTTATTTCACTTAGGATAATATCCTCTAGATACATCCATGCTGTTGACAATGGCAGGTTTTCCATCTTTTTAAAAGTTGAGTTATATTTTGGTGTGAACTTCTGTGTGTGTGTGTGTATGTCACATTTTCTTTATCCATTCAATCGACAAACATTGAGATCATTTCCATGTCTTGGCTATTGTTAATAATGCTAAAATGAACATGGGAATCCTGATATCTTTTAGATATTGATTTCCTTTACTTTAGATATATATTCAAAGTGGAACTGCTAGATCATCTAGCAATTCTCTTTCTAATTGAGGAAACGCTATATGTTCTTTTTTATAATGATTGTATTAACATAGTTCCACCAACAAGAGTTCTTTTTCTCCATATCCTTACCTACACTTGTTACCTCTCTTGTCTTTTTGATAATAGACATTCTAACCTTTGTGAGGTGATATCTTATTGTGGTTTGGATTTGCATTTCCATGATGATTGGTGAAGTTTAGCACCTTTTTATGTACCTGTTGGCAATTTTAATATTTCCTTTTGAGAATTGTCTACTAGGGTCCTTTGTCAGTTTATTAACTGGGTTGTCTGATTTTATGCTATTGAGTTACATGTGTTCCTTATAGATTTTGAATATTAATACCTTATCAAATATATAGCTTGCATATATTTTCTTCCATTCTATAGATTGCTTTTTCACTCTTGATTATTTCCTTTGCTATAAAGAAGTTTTTAAGTTTGATCCAATCTAATTTATCTATGTTTGCTTTTATTAGCTGTACTTTTACTATCATATTCAAAAATTTATTGTCCAGAACAATATCAATAAAGATTTTCCCTTCGTTTTCTTGTAGGAGTTTTACACGTTCGGATTTTATCCTTAAGTCTTTAATATATTTTGAGTTATTTTGGTTATATGGTATGAGATAAGAGTTTAATTTCATCATTTTTCTTGTAGATATCCAGTTTTTCAAGTAGTATTTTTGAAGAGACTATCCTTTCTCTCATTGTATGTTCTTAGCACTCTTGTCGAAGATGTTTCCCATAGATGTGTGGATTAGTCTATGGGTGCTGTATTCTGTTCCATTGGTCTATATGCCTGTTTTTCTACCAACTTCATAGTCTTTTGGTTAATCTAGCTGTATAATATACTTTGAAATCAAGGAGTATGATGTCTCCAGTTTTGTTCTTGTTCATTCAGATCTTTAAGATTATTTTTTAAATTTCATTATCAGGCAATTTTAAGATCATTATTTCTTTGGGGTCTGTTACTGAAAAGGTACAGTATTTCTTTGGTGGTGTTATGTTTTCTTAATTTTTCACATTTTTGTAGCCTTTCATTGATGTCTGTGTATTTGAGGATGCAGTTACCTCTTCCAGACTTTACAGATGGGTTTCTATGGAGACAGACCTTCAGCTATGTGTGGATGAGCAGACCTTCATTTACATATGAGTGGGGTACAGTAGTTCCAGCTCTTGGGAGCATGCAGTGGCATAGTCTCCATGTGAACTCATCATCCAAGGTCAACATTGGCAATATCTGTGGGAGTCCTTAGCGGCCAAAGATGCAGGTGTCCATGATGGCAGTGAGGGTTATTAGAGTTCTCAGGCGTGAAAGCTGCTAAGTCTTTGTGTCCTCTTTTTCCAACACAGGGAAAAATCACAGCCAAGGAGGTTCCTCTTGGTTTGGTATGTAGACGTGCTCATTGAAGCATTTTTGCTACAGGGTTCAGGAAGCAGGTGGGCCCACTATAGCAGTGGAACCAGTGTGTGAGGCAAAGGTGCTCACAGAGAAGCCTTTGAGATGGAGTGTAGAGTGCAGGCCTGCACTGAGTGACTGGGGTTCCAAGGTCTGGGCACAGGCATCCCAGCATGGTAGTGGCATTAGTGTCCAGGATGCAAGCATGCAAGCTATGGTGATTTTCAAGGTGTTAACACTAAGAAAGTGGCAGTGTAGCTGGAGTCCAAATCATGGGCATGTATGGAGGGACCATAGCCCAAGAATCCAAGGTGCAGGCCTGTGCAAAGTGGGGAACTCAAGTGTCTGAGGCATAGGTATGCCCTTGAGGCAGTGGTGCCAGTTGCTGAGGTATGGGCATTTTTGAAGTAACTGTGAAGCTGAAGTCTGGAGCACAGACACACTCAGAACAACAGTGTCCACGGTTGGGGTCAGGGCCTAAGGGTTACAGGGGAATGGTGGCTTCAACCCAGGATGGCACAGCAGCAGTTCCTTTTCCTGGAGCATACAATGTGTCTCCTTTGGGGGTCTGTGGCAGCTGTGATGGCTTTTGAGGTCCTGAGCAGCAAAGGCTGCTGGTGTCATCTGTAGAATAGGTCTCTGCTGTGCAGCTGAGAGCCTCCACCTTCTTTTTTGTTCCTAGCAGTCTCCAGATGTCTCAGGTATGCAGATCTCCTCAAGAATCTGGGTGGAGAGAAACCAAAGTGGATCCTTCATGCAGCACCGTGAATGTCTGGGGAATTTGGTTGCTCACCCTGCTCTTCTTTTCCCCATGAGGGGTATTCATGTGTTGGAGATGTCCTCTGGGCACTGAACCACTGAACTATGTTGGCCTGGGGAACGATGCAGACCAAATCAAACTGTTCTTCCTACCCTTTCTGTGCACTTATTCTCTGCTTTTTTTTTTTTTTTTTTTTTGCCCACTGTGTTGCTGCAGCTTCCTAACAGGACTCTTGAGCTCTCCCTAAGCAATCTTCATTTGAGGATATCTGCCTAATTGTTAATTTTTGTGAGAGGAGGAAAGATGGGATCTCTTATAGTACCATCTTGCTGATATCACCCTCCAGTGAATATATTTATTATTCAAGATCAGAATGCACATAAAGACATGTTATTGAAAGAGGATTTAGGGTGTTGCATGAAGAATGCAAACCCATTATCTTCAATGGAAAATAAATATTATTATTTTCTATGAATAGCTCATGCTGTTTGAAACTTAAATAATGGCACACATGTGTGAGATTATTATGACACATTAACAAGATATGTCTTTTACTAACTTACAACTATTTTGTATAATAAAATCTCTTATAATAAAATTATTTCACTCTATTATAGAAATTCAATTATCTCTGATTAGCATATTATGGCTTTCTTGTAATGGCCAGTATATTTTTGATGGGAAAAATGTGTACTTCACTAGTTGTACTTGTATTAAATTTCATTTTGGGGGAAGAAGTAGCCATCTTGAGATTGGAATGCCTTGGTCAAAGAAACTTTACAACTTCATAAGGTTTAAAGCATTAAGTACCATTTCGTGGTAATCATAACCTAGATAGCCTTAATTTTATACAACAAAGTTTTAATTTCTGAGTATTTAAAAGACATACATAATATTGTAGAAGTTAACAAAAGACAAAGTATTATCCTTTAGTCATAATTTATATTTTTAATTTTGTCTCTTAAATAGAGCATAGCATAGAGTAAAAAATTACTAGAATTATCTGTCAATATATTTTATGACATCTTTTCCTCATTACTTTATTTCTACCATTTAATTCACACAATTTCACTATTGAATTCAGCAGCAGACATGATATTATTACGTTTATCTACGTACTGCAGCATATGATGGGATGAATACCATCTGGTGGTAACGTCCTGGATGAGAAACTCCTCTGACACACACTTGTGGAATATTGGCTGCTGGGCTAAATAGTATTAAGCTAAGCTATGCTTAAAATGTCCTATCAGTTAGTTGAATATTGCAGCATGGCATCACATTTGACCTTACTAAAATTTGCTAATACAGAACACTGGAACGCATTGGCTATACCTGACATACACTGAAAGTGGGTCACTTTAGTTCTTACAATTCTATTACATAAAATTTCTATGGAAATCATTGTTATTGTTGGTTAGATTCCAATTGTTCATAATATCCATAAAATGGATAGGATGATTTTTTGCATAATGTTCTTCAGAATAACAGCGAGTCAGAGAGCATAATGATAATTTTCTTAAGAAAGTAATTTCCAGAGAGTCCTCGAGTCCATAAAAGTAAACATACACTTATATACACTATATATCTGTGTATATTGATTCTAAAAAACTATAGAAATTGCTAAATATAAAATAATTTTATGTAATAAAAATATGGAATTGTCTATTATTAATTACAGGCAGTCCTCGCGTTGTGTGATCCTGCATTAACTGAAACTCATGTCACTTAGAATTGTGTCCTCACTTTGTACAGTTCTTTGGAAACAAATTATTATACTATACCGACTATAACCTAATAGAAATATAGCTTCTTCAACTCAATGATCTTGCTGGCTTACGATGAAAAACTTCTGGGAAATGCATTTATGTAAATCAAATTTATATCCTGGCATCTATGGATACACACTTATCCAAGAGTTTTCTTAACACCCAATATGTTTAAATTCCCTTCTCTTTGTTATTTTAGCATATCTATATTGCTTTTTTTCTACCTATCGCAGTGATTCTAGTTTTAATCACCTGTCACCTGTTCCTTCTACACTATCAATATTATTGATTATGTTTTAAATTAATAAATTAATATCATAATATTGATTATGATATTTGTTTTATTCATTTTGAATTAGAACACAGTACCTTCATACATTTTAATCATGACATACTCCTTTGGGTTTTGTTGAAATATTTGCTCTGAGTATAATTACCAAAGATAACTATAAATAAATAATCAGTTTGTTGTAATATAGCTCATCATTTTGATTATATATTATAAATTTAGACATATTTAAAGTATCATTGATTACTCACATGTATACTTAAACATTTGTAATCATTATTATTACATTTTATGTAATGTCAATAAAATATTTGCTATATTTCAGCTAATTTCATGTCTTCTCTATTGTTTTTTAAAATACATTTATAATAAAGATTAAATAATGTTTTCTGTTTTTTTGTATGCTTTTTCCTATTATTTTCCAAATATGTTTCAATTATATAATCTGGCAATATTTCATTCTTTAAAGCAACCCTGGAGGCCACAAACTCCATTATTAGCCTATTAACCTATCTTTAGTTTTGCACTCTGTTAAGTGGATATATTCAATCCAGCTCAAAAATGGTTTATCACATTATAATGAAACCAGGCAAAAACAATGGCACAGGTTTCTTCAGGTATTAATAGCTTTTATTTCAGAAAGTGTGCATTGAATGCATGGTTCTTGGGTTAACGAGTTCTGGAGAGTTCACTTTGAGATAAGGAGTTGAAACACACAAACTAGATAGAAATATCTCAGAAGAAGGCCAGATCCCAGACCTATTATAAGGCAAGTAGGTAAACAGAATAAATAGAGAAATGAGAAGTTTTCACGAAGTTTTAAGGTGATAAAAAAGTGTGTGTGTGTGTGTGTGTGTGTGTGTGTGTTGCATGTGAAAAAGAGAGAATGGGAGAGAGGAAAATCAGACAGTTGTAAACTCAAACCCATTTAGAAAGCTGAGCCAAGAATGTCTCCTACTATGTACAAAACATTAATTTAAATCCAATATTCAGATTTTTATTTTTAAGAAATTCTTGTCCAAGGCAACAAAACCAAATAAATAAGTAGGACTGCATAAAACTAAAAAGCTTCTGCACAGCAAAGGGAACCAGCAACAAAATAAAAAGGCAACCTACTGAGCGAGAGGTGAATATCTAAAATATATAAAGAATTCATACAACTCAATAGTAAAAAAAAAAAACCTGATTAAAGAAAATGAGCACAGGATCTGAATAGACATTTTCCCAGAGAAGACATGCAGATAGCCAACAGATGTATGAAAAGGTGCTTAACATCATTAATCATCAGCAAATGCATATCAAACCACAATGAGATATCAACTCATATTTATTAGAATGACTATTATTAAAAAAAAAAAAAAAGGAATGCCAAATATTAGTGAGGATGTGGACAAAAGTGTGTTTCCACCGTGCACTGTTGTACCATGCAATTGGTGCAAAATACTATGGAAAACAGATTCTTCGAAAAGAAAAAAATAAAATTGAACTACCATATGATACAGCAATTCCTTCTGGGTATTTATGCAAAGAAAATAAAAACACTAACAGGAAAAGATATATGAATGGTATATCCATTGCAGCATTATTTACAATAGCTAAAATATAGAAACAATCTTTCAATGAATGAATCAATTATGAAAATGTGGCATAGAGAGATGGATGGATAGATAGATATACATATACATATAGATAAAGATGATGTAATATTATTGAGCCATAAAAAAAAGAAGGAATTCTTGTCACTTATGACTACATAAATTCTGCACTCCAGATGAAGGCCCCCATAAGAATCCAATCATGCTAACACTCTGATCTCAGATGTCCAGCCTCCAGAACAACAACAACAAAAAGAATTTTCTTGTCTAGTCTTCATTTACTTTAATTTTTACATCTAGTGAAATAAATACTATAGGAGTTGTTTTTGAATTTGTTATTTAATTCCCAATATTTTATATGAATTTTTAATTTAGTATGAATAGAAAAATTGATTTAATTTTAATGTTTTATTAATTTAAACTTTAAATACATTTCTGAAAAGTTGAAAAGATAAAAATATAATCAACAATTCTATTTAGGCACAACTTTATTTATTATATAGATATTTTTAATCTTATTTTTCTTTATCTGTCTGTCTCTGTCTCTCTCTTTCTCTTTTTCTCTTTGTATCTCTTCCTCTCTCCTCTCTCTGTCTCTCTCTCTCTCATTCTCTCTCTCTGATATATATTATACGCAATTATATTTCTTAGTTTAAATTGCTGCTAGTTCCAAATATGCATGAGATTACTTTTTTGCATATATGGTTTACTGCAATCAGTACTGTATTTTTTATGAATCAATTTTAAGGAAAAAAAGAATATAGTTTTATTCTTTGTTACATCGGTTCTTGATCACACACACACTTCCAAATTTTCTAAACAAAGTGCTTATTCAAAGTGCTTATTCAAATACAAGACTAACAAAAGAGTAGGAGTCAGTATAACAACGTAAGCAGGGTTTCCTTCCACTCCATATAGTAGGGTGTTACAAAATGCAAAAGATGCCATGTCATTTATATATTCAAAATTCACATCAATACTCAGGAAGCAATTGAACAACTTTTGACATTGATTCAAGACATTTACAAAAATGAAAAATATTCTTAATACGAAACCAAACTAAGTAACGACATGGACACCACTTCCTTTCCTACCTCTTTTGGTGAGAAAGAAGAGGCATGACCTACTGGAGAAATAGCTCTGACTATAGAAGTTTACTTATTCAGAAAACATCCATGAATGTGTTTTAATGCTTCATGATTTGAGTGGTTCTGATTCTAAATCATACATTAACAATCATAATGAAAATGTTCACTATAGTCTATAAGGGTCTTCTCCTTCTAGAGTTCCCATAATATTTTAAGCATCCAAACTTTGCTATTAATTCCCTTCTTCCCTAAAATTTTTAGAATGGTTTCTTTTTCTAGCACAGAGCACTGACTGATACAATTGACAACCTTGTCCTTTAAGTAATCAGAAAAAAATTACAAAAATAACAAATATAATGCAAAAGGATGGATATATGTCTATCAGGCAAACTATATCAAAAATGTAGCATGAGACATAAAGTTATGAGGGAAAAAGATGATTTATATGGCTTAACTCAGTTTAAGCAGGAAATGAAAGTGTAAAGACATTTAAAAAAAAAAGCATAATACTGTGTCGAAATAAATAGATTATAGCCAATGCTAAATTCATAAGTAAACCATAGGGTAAAAATGTTATTATTAAATCATGAATATGAATTAAGTAGTCTTTTGAAGCCAATAGAAAGCAACTGGCAAAATGAAGTTAAGAGATTAAAATCACTGATTATGAAGACAGAAAATAGATCTTAAAAGTTCTCATCACAGGAAAAACTTTGTAACTAAGTACGGTGATGGATGTTAACTAGATTTATTATGTTGATCATTTCAAACTGTATTCATATGTGGAATCATTATTAAAAATTGAAGACAGACAATAATTCATTAATGAAAAAACAAGAATAATAATAAATACTTGAGAAAATTCTTTACCAATTTCTTCAAGAAAAGAAAAACATGGAAATCCTAAAGAGAAAAAACAACATTAATGCTAAACTTGAAAAATAAGACAGGAAGAAATATTGTAAAGAGTAAAAATCATCACTAAAAATAAAGTGCAAGAAATACAGATCAAATAGCCAATAAATACATTATTTTAAAGTGTTCAATCTCAACACATAGCAAAATAAAATGATGATTTATCACAGGTCATTTATTAAATTGGTAACACATTTTTACTCAATAATAAGTAAGGTTTTATATTTGCAAGGTAAACAGATACTTATGAAGTTTTTAGAAAAATAATTTTGTATATTCAACCTGGACAATTTGAAAAGTACAGTCAAAGTAATAAGAACTGAAAAAAAACAATGTACACAATCTTAAATTTCTCATCTTAAATTCTATTTCAATAGATTTATGCTGAAGAAATAATGGATATATAAATGTATTCTTGAAAATTGCTTTAATTAGAAACCAACTAAATTCCAAATATGAATAATTTGTTTAATAAATAAATATTCTTCAGCTACTTGAGAAGATACTATATAACTATTTATATAAAACATTTCTATAATTTAATAGCATGCAAAAATGCTCAGAATTTATTGGAAAACTTGATGGACACCCCCATGAGCCCATTTTTAAATAAAACAATTACATATGGTGATGGAGGAAATTTATCTTTGGGTGTTGTACACACATTGCAATATACATGTGACATATTAAATTGTACACGTGAAACCTATAAATTTCTATACCTAATGTCACCTCGATAAATTTAATAAATTAAATTAAAATAAAATGCACGTGAAGGGTTAAAAATAAATAAATAAGTAAATAAACAAAACAATTATACACATACATTAATAGTATTTTAGTAGTAATTATCTTTGAAATTTTATCCCTGATCAATAAGCTCAAAAATATTTAAAATGCATTCTTTTCTGTGTTTCCCAATGTTCCTAATTAAGACTATTTTTATACTAAAATAGTTATTGTAAAAATATTTTTATTCTGCTATCTTCTGAAAGGAGGGTTCGTGCATTTTAATAAAGCAGTATAGAAAATAAGTCCTTTTCCTCACACAGAGAAAGCACTGCCCCCACCCCATATCTTCTCTTTTTATAAAGCATGCTGATGAGAATTCTTAGTGTATATGTCTTGTCAACCTTCAGAGATTAATTTTGAAAAGAGAATTTTACATCAGTACATAAATTTCTTATCAGTAAAAAATAAAACTGTATGTCAATGGATTTCTATTCCAGATGACTGAGCAAATTACTAGCAGTACGACTTTAATATCTCATCTTCATTTCTTGAGTTTTAAAATGAGAAAATAAGAGAAGATAATATGCAGAATTCTATTACTGGATTCTCAAGCTAGGTAGTGGAAAAGAGAGACTTTCCAGTGTTTAGACACTTTAAACAGTGCTAATAAATATCTTTCTACATGGATCATTGTGTATCAGGATTTTTCTCTCTATGGGATACTTTCAATATGTAGAATTCTCAGATCACAGATTACACACACACAGATACACACAGAGGTATACACATTACATATCACAGGTGATATGATATATAATGTTACTAATACTATTATATAATTTATTAATAAGTTAACATTATGAGGTATTTAATATTTATAGATTTCCTTCTGAAAAAGCTAGAACACTCCCACAGTCTACCAATATTTATGAGAGTACTTTCTTCCTCACACAGATGCCAGAAAATCATGTGAAATTAATAATTCTAATTATATTGTATGTTTACTTGATTTCTTAAATTTTCTGATTGAGTAATGATTTTGAATGGTTTTTCATTTTTTTTTTTTTTGGTCCAGTTTTTTTCTAAACTGTCTACTCAGATCCCTCATAACTTCTAATTAAGAACTACGTAACATTTTTTTTTGGGAAGAGATGGTACTAGAAGATCCTGATTCAAATTTATGAACCCATACATTAGGAGTAGAGCTTTAAACTCAAGTATAATTATTTTTCCCACACAGACATACAAAACATTATTGAAATAGTTTGCATTACAATTTATTTTAGATATAAACTGTATGCAATTTTAAACCCACTTTTTGTAGGCTATTGGGAAAGCATGGCAGATAGAGCATGATAGCCAACTAGAACCTGAAGAAAAATATGGCTCAAGGTAATTTCCCAGTCTCAGTTTCTAATTGACTATTAAGGAAAGTAAACATACAACAAAGTCTTTAAGAACACAGAAAAATAAAGTATAGCAGCATAATCACACTTAAGCAGTTAAAATATATGTGTTATGGAGGCATGGAGATGACCAAGAATTGAGGAGAGAGCAAGATGAGAAAAAACAAATGGAGGAGAAAGGAGAGAAGAAGATAGAGAGAGATCATGGTAAAATAAATGAAACCTGATGAAAAATATGTTCAGAGACAATTACCTAGTTTCACAAAGTTCCTGGCTCTTACGGAGTTTTTTGTAAAACAATTACATTTGAAGAGTTTCTTACTGTTCCAACATAAACTTTTTTGGTGCATGTCTTGCTATGTGCCAGAGAGATGATATGAAGAAGAAATAATAAAAAGAACCCTTGTTCTGTGTCTGAGCAAGATGTAACTGTGGGAGTACATAGTAAGTGTGATTGAAGTAGAAGCACAAAATTGAGAGACAGAAATGGCTAAATAATTCAAAGCCTTAAAAATCCTCAGGTATCTTGGGAAGGACATTGAATTTTCCACAAGAAATTTTCTCAGAAGACTGAGAAATCACAAAAATCTAAATTACATGAAATTCCAAACTTGTTTTTGAATATGTCATTTATTTTTAATACCAGTTTATCGTGTTCATCTTTCTAATTCTGTTTTCCTCGCTTGTGGAATGTCTTTTTGACTCTCCTTCACTTTGCTGTACCCTTCTTGATCTTCAAAGTTCAGAAGTTTAGCTTAAAAATGACATTTTTGATTGACTTCTCTGGATGAAGACACACTTTTCAGGATAATAACAATGATTTTAAGCAATTCATGTTAAATTTTAGGGGTAAGAAATCTTAGCCGCTAGAAATGCAGGATTATGCTTATAATAAAGATCAAGACAGAATATATGGATGTGGAAATATTTTACATAGTATGACAGTTGAAACTACTAATGTGCAAAAGATCTCCAAGAAAGTGAGATCATCAGGAAATATCCATAGTAAGAAGTCAATATTGAAATAATGGTTTTGAGATAAGCACCTTTTAAATCATTAAAAATATAAAATTCAGTGCAATCCACATCTAATATTTAATATACTTTACAACATTAAAAGTCTTTGAACATTAGGAATACATATGTAGTAAATAGAAAGAACCCATGAATATTCAAAATATTTCTTCTTATATCAAGCTAGCTAACAAATATAATGCATTATTTTTAATTGGAATGTAATAATATTACCTTTATGTATTTTGTTGAATACCATATAAGAGAAAAATAAGAACAATCATAATAAGAAATCTAGAACATTACTATATGGAGAAAAAAACTATAATTCTTTTATGCCTTTGCAGAAATTAAATTATTTAAATTATATATAAAGACTAGGTATATTAGTTTTATGTGAACATACCTAGTGACATCTATTTTCATTGTTTTTTTAGCATATTGGTTTTAATGCCATTTTGAAAATGTATTCATTTGTATTTTTTGATCTTATCTTTTCTTTTTTCTTTTTTTTTTGTTAGTAGGGAGAGTAACCATGTGTATTATTTCTAATCTATAGGCATATAGAGATTATGCATAAAGAGATTACAAAAAGTCCTGGTATGTGTTCAGGGCCCTAGTACATAGTTTGTTAAAGCCAACATTGTCATGTGCTCCACTTCTACAAGTTGTAATTTCTGTTTTAAAAGTGTTACCTGTTCATTTCCATAAAATAAGATAAGTCATTCCAATATATCTTGTCAATACGTTTAATCCCAAAAGGCTATGACTGTTTTCTCCATTTCATACAACAATAACTTTATTGATTTCCAGAAAGAGAATATTATATTAGAAATCATTACATTTGTAGTAAAAGAACCACTGTTCTCCTAATGCAATTTCATCAAGAATAAATCACTAATAAACATGAAGTGTTGTTCTATACATTTCCTTTATTTCCAAATTTACAAAATACACTAAAAATATTACATGATCTATTATTCCACAAATGTTAAATTTAAATGTTAAAAATGTTAAATCACTGTGAATATTTTTTCCAAAATTATTAGACATATTAAATAAATTTTTATTACTAATAAAAAAATTATAATTTAATATGGTACTGTAATGCAATTTAAATATATCATGGATGCACTATAAATAAAATAATTATAATGTTAATATGTATTATTTTATTTAATAATATAAATATTGATAAATATTAGCAACATATAAATATATCATAACTAAATATGTTAATGAAACAATTCATATTAATACATCTCACTTATGTAATATGAATCCATTTATAAAGCAGAATAATACAAAAGAACACTTATTTTACATTATGACTATTACAGCAAAGAAACACTTCTTAAATATTATGAAATATTTGCTATCCTGTTATTAATCACATGGGCCAACCAGTGAGAAATGTTAAGACACCCAGCAAAATCCTCTCACTTTTAGAGTGATTTCTGGGCAATGATTTGTTTGTCATCACTATTAAATAGTTCTCTTTCAACACCTGCAAAATACCTCTATTTCACAAATTTTCACTCTAAGTACACTCCTAAGTCAACGATCATTTTTTGATGTCAAAGGAGGGGTCTAAAAATTGTAAGGGGAAACAATAAAAATAGATAGAATTTAAAAACTGTAATTTTTATTGATATAATATTAAGATTTTATATTTTTGTATTATTTTAAAATATAAATATTTTGTTTTTATTTTTCTAAAGAAGTAATATGTTATTGATGTTTTATATATAGTCTAATAACGTTATAGATGGTAAGTATATAATAAATATGTATTTTTATTTTGTATAATACGTATTTTAAAATGTATTTAAATATATTTAAAAATATGTATTTTAAGTCTTCAGATCTCTCATGTATCTATCTACCTGTGTAAGCAATAGCAGATTCTCAATAATACCTGTTCTTATTACTTATGATGAAACATTTCCATTAACAAAAATTAAACTAGGACTCATACCAAAGATGTTTTGAGTTGGTATATTATTTTATTGTTTCAGTATTTTTCATTGGAAATGACAATGATATTGTGCAATATCATTGAGGAAATGACATTTATATCAAGTAACAAAAATGTGAATTCCATCTCTGTTGGAGTCATAATTCATAATAAACTCATATGTGTTTCTTCAGAAATAAAATATTTTATTTATGAATTATGTTCTTCAAGCTCTAAAATTGTACTGTAGTGATGTATGTGCTAATTGAGATATAAATATGTGCATTTATAATCTTTAAACAAAATAAATCGATTTCTATGACCAAGTGAGTGGTTCTTACTTAATGTATTATCTTGGCACAAATAACTGTCATACTATCTGTACCCTAGATAGCCCACAGATGTGATTCTCAACTTGTTTGAAAATCAACTTGGTATAAGTTTCAATTATAAGGAATGAAATAAGAATGAGTACTAAAATTTTGTAATATCACAAAGAATGAAAAGAAGGAAGACAATGGGAGATGTTCAAGTTCTACTTGCTCCAGAAAATTAATAGTTTGCATGTTTATGAAGGCTTTACTTCTTCACAAAATACAAATTCAGACCGAGCTTATATCTCAATCATTGAACGTATGTAGTAAAATAAGAATGAGAAGAAATCATTAAATTACAATTAGGGTCACTGTTTGATTTTGCATAGTCAGTTTGAGTATTGAATTGTGCTAATGCTCAGGATTTTTCTCCGTGTAGTACATAGTTCACTAAAGGAAAAACAAGCCTCTGTTAAGACACATTTTTGGAGTTGATGGTTTTCACCCTCTTCATACTACTGTGTACAAGATTCTTAACTATGGGTTTTACCAACACTCATGCATAGCTATGGCAACAATTTTAGGAATCTTTAACTCCTTACTTTAAGAAAGTTAAAAGAGGAAGTACTGACACAGTTTGTATGCAGAGGTAGTTCAACTGAGTCTTGAGCATCCCTCCACATTCTTTCTGAGTGTGCCAGATACCCAGGATTCTCTTTCTTCTGATACTGAGTAGTTTTTGTGACTAGTCATACAGGAAACCAATAGTTCAAGACAGCTACAGTGCGATGACCATGTAGTTGCTTGCTCACCAGGGGAAAGCAGATTGGCTTATTTTCTGCCTGCTCCAACATTGGCTGTTTGCTTAAAAATCAGTGGGCCTTTGGCCCTGTTTCTCAGCTATTCCACAACTCACTGTGTGTGGGGTATTTAGGGGGCCCATCAAATCACTCCATGGACACTGAGGGCATGGTAACCAGTGCGTATATGCTGATACTTGAACTACTGCTTATTCTATGAGTAATTAAGTCCTTCATCTCTGACTCAAGAGTTTCCTGAGTATCAATGAATTATGCCAATTTCATATGTTAGTTTTCAAGTAAGGTAAAATCTCAAACCTTTTACAAGTATTGATAGAACTGAACTGTTGATTATACATTTCATCAAAATTTAATTTGAGCATAAAATATAACTATGTCATTGTACAGTTCTGATTACAACTTCAAATACCTTTTTAATAACTTTTCATGGATAACATTTCACAAACTAGTGGTAGTAAAGCTTGAAAATATCTTCATCTGGATGGTGCTATCTTTCTCCAATTCTGCCAATTATCTTTTCTTTGTTCTTATTTTTTCCACATCTACCCCTGTGGAATTTTGCTTTCATCCTAAATTTCTCAACTCTCAGACTTTCACCCACAAATACTTAAAAGTTTATTTTGGGTATTCTGTATAATACTACTTCTCTCCAAATCAGTTACTCTATGTAAGTTACTATTGATGTCTTTACCATGTATTCTGAAACTTATTTATTATTTGCTTATTCCTACAGCTGCTGCCCTCTTATTCATTTACTCTTTTCTTCTGGATCTGCAATTTCTGATGTGCTGTGTGATCTACTTATTTGCATTCTCTCTTTCATGGTACACTTTTTTTTTTTTTTTAGATTAGTCTTTTCTTCTTTGAAGCCATAACCAAAATCAAATCCACTGTTTTATAGAAGCCTGGCCATATCAAACCCCTTCCACTTGGGAGCCAACATGGGGGGTTGTTTTCTCCAAATATTAGAATATTAAAATATTTTTCTATATTTGCAGTAATAATTGCAGATAACATGTATATAGTTCTTACCATGTAGCAAATAATTTTTCCATTATTATTGAATAATAACTCATACACTTTATAATCTCCAGATATTATTAAGTCACTTTTCCAAGATTATATAGGTAGTATCTGGCAGAATTGGGGTTTAAACTGGGACAGACTGGCTTGAATATTTACTGCTTTAGCTATTAAGATAAGTGGCATTCATGAATAAATTCAAAAGATAAATTCCAAGGTCAGTGTCAAATTTTCTTATTACTCCTATGAAAGCAGCATCCAAATTTATAGTTTAAAGTCTGGGAACCCATCTCTACCACTACAAATTTTTCCTAACATGCTATTGACAAAAGCAGCTATGGGCAACATTCTTCTATCTGCCTAAAAATTATTCCCTTGTGGTACTATCTTAGAAAAGAGCAATCTCTTTTAATATGAAATAGACGGGTGTAGTGGACAGACTTTGACACCTAATGAATAATAAGGAATCTACATCCATCTCAGATTTTCTTAGAACTAGGACTGAATATGTGGCACAGTATAAGCATTTAATAACATTATTTCTTTCCCTTCTTTCCAAAGTATATCATGGATTGTTCTTAAATATCCAACATCTGTTTAATTTCACATATCACTGCTCTTTGGTGTATAAAATGGAGACCATAGTACATATTTATTAAATTACCACAAAAAAAGATTAAATTAAAGACCAGATCCTTAATTCTAGTGAATTCCAAAGTGAGTTCTTTGTAAAGCAAATATTATTTTGACAAGAGAAACTTCTCTTTCATGTTCTATTTTTTTAAATTATTGAATTAGCTTTAACAGGTAACATAGCAATAATAAATTTTTAATATTTAAAATAGCATTAATGAAGTAACTTATTTTCTAATAAAGCAACTTATTTTCTAATAAAGCAAACACATTTTTAAGTAAAATATATAACTAAAGTGAAGAATATTCTTTATAATTTTATTTTTATTAATCTTATATAAATGTTTCATCCTTTTCTAGTAAACCATTTTTGTGGTAACCTCTGAATGTTCTAGAACAAAAATTCATGCCTGCTTTTAGCTTCAGAGTACCTATTAAAATAAAACTACTCATATAGGCCAATTAAATTGAAAAGAATTTAAAACAAAGCTCTTAAAAATGTAAAAAATAGAATTATGTTAAAACGCTGGAGCTCAGAACAGAGCCAAATTAGGGATCTACACAGGCTAAATTCTAAGGTGTTATGGAATATTAATCTATAGAAGTAGACAATTTTATCATCATGATGTGATTCTCCTCCCAAAATTCACGAAATAATTTTTCTATCATTAATGTCTACCACATCAAAAAAAGCATTAGTCTGAAGAAAGTGAGACTATGGGAAGAAAGAATAAGCCTATGAAGTCAGCTGAAACCCATATAGCTAGTATAGCCTCCAACCAAAATAGGAAAGAAAATTTCAATTGGTCACAAAATAGCGGTTCTACTCTGTCACAGATGCTGTTCTTAGGGCTGAGATCTGGAATTCTTCATAAGAGCTAGTGTATCTCCTGGAATGATGAGTTGGACATTTACAACCTCGCGATCCATATGTTAGTCCCAAACTTGAGTCAATAAATGGTATAATGGCTCAGTCCAGCTGTCTCCTGCTTCACTGCTGTCACCAGGTAATAGATAAAGACAATTAACCTCAGATGTTTTCATCCCTGGCCACAGAGAGTGGGGGAAGAGAAATACAGACATGTCTCCAAAAGATTTGAGAAAAATCCTTTTACTCTACAGGAATGTCGACACAGAGGGGAAGAGCTCAGGATAATGTGCCATTTTATAATATTGGGCTTCCATTTGGGGCCTTTAGCTGTATAGGGAAGTTGCAATAATGCCCCTTGGTTTCTATGTTAAGATGCCCAAACTCCATAATTTATTAGGTCACTGAATCCATCCTTGCTGAAGATAGCTTTCTTGGACATCTCTTAAGGAAAAAGCCACAAAGGAGAAAAAAGCACATTTTTTGCAGTTCATGATAATATTATAAACTATATATTAAATTTTATATTTTATATTTTAAATGTTTCATAGCATGTATTATACATTGTTTTATATTTTATATTTACACATAAAATATATATTATGTATCAGTATTTAATTCATACAATATATTTTATATCACATATAATATGCTATAATTATAAATTTTATACTATATATACTAGACTCTTGTATAGTATTTTAATTCATTTAATTTTTTCAATAATCTTATGAGTTAGGAACTATTGTCCAAATCTTACAAATGAATATTTTTCTCCTTTCCTATTCTAAAGAAAGCTTAAAGTTAACATGGAATAAGACATATCCAAAGGGGAAACATTACTATATCAACCATGAACTTCTGTGATAATAGTTAGGGGCAGGAGTAATTACTGACAACGTGGTAGGGGCACACAGGTGACTTTGGCATGGAGTTTAGTTTTACTGCTCAATGCACCTTAATTTTCTGCCGCTTGGAGGCACTCTTGCACCACAAGACAAGACTTTCTGGCTTTGAACCTGGTTTCTCAAGAGTCTCAAAGATTCAATAAGACTGAGGATTAAACCACAACATGTAAAATTGGCAAATAACTCCTGGGTACACCTGAATCAATGATGTCGGTGATCATAACCTGGCTTTACTGGATTGGTGTCACTATTTAAGTGTGTACTAAACATAAAAACAAACAAAAGATCCCATGTTCTTAAGGTTAAGAGAATTGTACCCATCTTTCCCTTCCAGACAGGTGGTAGATTGCCTAGGAGCGCCTGGAAGCAGGGACTTGGGATAACTAAGCTTTGGATATGGTGGCACCTGCCTTCGGACTACAGAGCTTGAAGCCCAGGTGACTCTGCATGCTAGGATGAAGTAAAGCAGATAGAAAAACCAAAAAAGGAATCAATCAGAAGGGTTTAAGCTTAAATGTAGAAGTAACACATAATGTAAGAGGTCAAAAACCACTCACATTAGAGTGGGGAATTAAACCTGGTGAGCACCCTCGGAGAACTAAAGCCATAGGACTTTTTATCAGGTGTCTTTGGCTACAGATGGGAAGTTAGAAGTTGAAGGATCTAATCTAGCTGAAAATGGTCTAAAACTATGGCTAAAAATTGGGAAAATGATTCAAGTTTCAATATTATTTATAATA
>NW_006436811.1:18398706-18419069 GCF_000325575.1 Pteropus alecto | reverse complement strand
ATAATATAACCTGTATATATAATATATAAAAATTAATTTTAACATATTATTCTTTATATGAATTTATTTTAGAATCATGTACAATTAAAACTCATTATACCAAGATGCAGTCCTATTTTTAATCAAAAGTTTTCTTCTTAAAATTAACATGAAACGCCTGTGTGTAATCTGCAAAAACACTAGAATAGGGTTCTTCTCTTTATCTTGTCACCACTTGCTTGTGTGAACTTGAGTAGTCCAATTTACTCCATTGAAAACTTTTTATAAGCTTCTAATTGTAAGTCTAACATCCCTGTAGCTTTAAATTCTGCAGTTTCTAAAAAAAAGGCACACTTGCAAAATACATTTTTTTAATTGAAGCGAGATTGTGTCTCTTCTAAATGAAATACAAGAAAGTGTATTGTTCTTAAATGTTTGATATAGTGATTCCTCTTAATTGTTTTTCCTCCTGCTGTAAGAATGTGGCTTAACAACTGTGATGTTTGATGAAAACCGAAGATTTTTTTTAAGTCAAAAATAAATAAATGGGAGTGCTTACTTAGAACTACAACAGCTGTGTTTTGATGTTTACAGCCACAGATGTTAGATGTTTCCAGATGGATGCAAGGTTGTCAGTCTTCAATTTCCTTGAGAAAAAACTATGTAATAATGGGTAGTTACAAACCAGTTTCATAGTATTTTGTGATGCTAGTCATGAAATTCTCCAGTTTAGTTGAAATGTATATCTAATGTAGCTTTTATATATTTGGTTCAAATATTTAAAACGGTCATTTAATTTTGTTCCACATCAAATACTGACAAGAATGTTCACAATAGTGTTTCAATTAAAGATCAGCATTTAAAAATAGTCTTGAATATTACCTAACTATTTATGACTATGGACTCAAAATATTGGCAAATAAAATGATGAGAATTTAAAAAACTAAAAAGAAAATTATGATTTTCAGTGATTATATAAATCTCTGACTAGACTGTTACAATAAAAGATAATATTTAATATATGTTGCACTTTTACTGTGTATCCAACTCTGCTAATTACTTTATATATAATTCTATTTCATATGTAAAACTTGCAACAATTCTATGAGGAAGTCACTAATATTATCCTCATTTAACAGGTGAATAATTTATGCTTAGAGAGGTTATATAACTTAACCAAACTTCAGACAACCAAGGAAATGACAAAGCCAAGTTTCAGACCCAGGGACCCAATACTGGGCAATAGGTGAAGTGATCCTTTAACTAAGTTTTAGTATCCTGAGGATCAAAAGATGAGAATGTTCTAAGAAATGCTTAACTATCCAACATTTGAAGTTAACTATATTCTTGTTGTAAACAATTCTTCAGAAACAATGGACAAACATTTGAAGATATTTGAACTTATGGAAAAGCAGTCACCTCAATAGTCTAGGTGAATAGTGCCTCCTAGAAGTGTGCCATTTGCAACCTGCACAGCTATATGTGGCAACTTTCCTATAGGAATGTCAGATTAAAATAGATCTGTGTGCTTGCCTAAATCACTAAGAGAGAATGAAAAAAAGAAATTCCTTTTGTATTAAAATGAAAGACACTGTAACAAAAGATGGAATAAAAAGAGAGTTCAAAGAAGCATGAGTATTAAGAACGATACTCCTGAAAATTACACTTTTATAAAAACAAGTTACCAGACCATAGACAGCCATTATGCTGCTCATATTACAGAATGCAAAAGATAAAAGAAGAAAAGCAAGCCAAGAAAAATATGGTGACTACATAGAAGCTCTGATAATTTTTGCAAATATGGAGACAGAAATTGATATTTTTTCCACATATGTAAATATACATGTGGGTACTTGTGTGTTTGTGTGGTTTGTCACATTTTCATTTCCTAGTCTGTTAAAAAAAAACATCAACCAACTTCCCAAAGTCAAGATTTAAATATTTTTCAAACTAGATTCATTCTTCAAGATTTTACTAACTACACATTTTAGGAGGTTTTCCCTTACAGGTCACAAAATTATTAGTGTGAATCTAGCACTACCAGCAACTTGTCCCTTATATATAGTCCTGACTGTCCTAGAATGTAACTAAAATAACCCCAAAAGAGAATCAGAAAAGACAGATATAGAGAGAATCCTGAAGATATTTAGTTTTCTGGTTGCATTCAACCTGTTTCACCTGTGCCCTTCCTGGATATATGGACAAATAAATCTCATTTTGAACTTAAGCTAGTTTCAATTGACTTTCTGTCATGTACCACTAGACAAGTGACTATTAAAGAGGACTTTACAGTAGTTGGAAACTGTGACCATGACTTTACAGGCTTTCAAGTAAAATGCATGTATGTATGTATGTGTTTTCATGGTGAGGTAGAGGAGGGGCTGCTTTTTGCCAGCTCCAAGGCACAGAAAGCTCAGGAAAAGGTAAAAGGGCTTGGTGCTCACAAGAATAAAATCATGGCAAGTGAATGTTCCAACACTTAGGCCACATGGTTTGTTGAAGCATGTGGCAGTGATGTCATGTAGTGGTGCCGGTGGATGTCAAATAATTGTACTTGAAAACTCTTTTTATGGCTATCATTTAAATAATATTATAATAGAGATATTATAATAATATAAATAATATTCTATTATAATAAATATTCGTGTTGAGTAGAGAGATCTTCATATATCTTAATTATGATATTTGTTAACTCGGAATTTTGTAAATTACTATTATAAATATGCATATATGACTATAAATGGACCTACATCTTCAGTCCTAGAGCAGAGCTGGGATTTGGTCCCAGATCCAACTACAATAAAATGGATGCCCACACTGATAGCACACAACATATTAGATCCTCAATGCCTGTCCATACTCACATCCCTGTTTATACTATTTACACTTCAGTTATCTTGAACTTATTGTTTCTTGATATCTGGACCTAACTCTGATATATATAAACTACTTCCCCAAACAAGTAGACATGAAGTTAGTACAGATTTTCTTAAACCACATTCTTTACATTGAAGTGAAAACAGTGATAGAGCCCATTACCTGTGCCTTACACAGCCCTGAAATTGTTCTAATCCAATCCCTAATAAAAGCTAGAAAGCCAACACATATGGAAGTCACTGCCAGTTATATGGGCCTGAAAATGTCCTATGGAGAGGAAGAGCAATTCTGAAATTATCCATAACTCTCAAGAGTCACCAGCTTGACAATTAAGAACAATTTTTTTTGGAGTTCAGTGCTTGTCATAGTATATTTCTGAAAATCTGCTGCAGGATTACAAAGCCTTATAATGACTCTGCTAAATATTTGTTGAGCAGAAATTTCAGATTAAAAGAATGAGAGGAATACAACATTTTAAGAGTTAAAAGCTGAGTAGTTTTCAGAAGATATGCCTGCTCATACTGAGGTTACACATGGGTTCCTGAGCAGAAACACTCAACAAGGGCTAGTGCAAGGGCAACAAAGTACTAGAATATAAAATTATAAATATGCATATAACACATAATTTTAAATTACAATACATATAAATATAGCATAGAGAGCTATGTAGATAGTCTCATACAGCTGGAAGATTCCTCCTTCCCCAAATTCATCCAAACATCTAGTTTTTAAATCTTTTCATTATTTTAATTCAACTCCTGTCCAGCATTCTACAACTGGTTTCCCTACCTACATTCTTGCTAAGCATAAACCATTTTCTATGCTATAGCAAGAGTGAGGTAGATGATACAAAAATATAATAGAGCTCACTGTTATCATATCCTTGGAAAAAGAAAGTCCAAACTCTCTACACAACATATTAGATCCTCAATGCCTGTCCATACTCACATCCCTGTTTATACTATTTACACTTCAGTTATCTTGAACTTATTGTTTCTTGATATCTGTACCTTGTGCTCTCTAGCTTCTTCTCATTTTCAAATATTCTTGCTTTTGCCAGAGACATACCTCTATACCATTCCCTAGACACATAGAGAGCTGACTGCTCAGATATATAAATAACCAAGATGCCAATGACAGCCTTAGGAAGTTCTCTCTCTCATTGTTCTGATGCTACCATAATCATTTCCATAACATCTATGAAAAACATGGTAGTACCTATGCCTTTGTCTATCTCTCTAATTTGAAGGACTCTTGGGAAAGAAATTTTTATTGTATATATATATTATTCTTTTTTAATATTTTGACTAGCACATTCTACTACATGCTCAAAAATTATTTATTGCATGAATGAACAAATGAGCATATTCTGTAAGTTTATGACCCATATCACACCTTAATTCACTCGGCAGACATCTTTAAAAATGTGATCTGAATGATCTATATTAATGTTAAATATGATACAGTAATATGAAAATATTAAAAATAATGTGAGAAAACTCATATATTTAAACTCTTCTAATTTTGTTCATATTTTTACTGATAAAATATTACATATAGATGAATTACTTAACATTTATGATTCTTGATTTATTGATACAAAATAACTATATGTTGACAGATATTTCACTTATTATTTTGAGATATAAATAAATATGAAACATATGGAAAAGTTACTATTCTATTGGCTGCCAAATTCTAGGTACAAATAAATAAAAATCTCCTTTCTTGGCTAAAGTGCATATGTCCAGCATCTTCCTCATCTCAGCAAAATAAACCTCTGTGAAGCAATGTGATGAAGTGAAATGGAACATCATTCCTACCACAGTCTACAGCACTAGATCAGCTTTGTTGACTCATACGTTGACTTAGACAATACTCTCTTCCTATTTTATATTGCTTTCAAGAGAACATAAAGTACTACAAAACCAATATTTAGCATAAAAAACCATCATTTTTCTCTAAAGTATTTTATTCATTTGTGATAAATGCTCTTAGCAGCTCACTCTCCTTCCTTGCCAACTATCTTGTTTAGGACTGCTAGATGCCTTGGCCACAGGAGTATATCATGATTAACCTTAGCTAACCTTAGTAAGCCCACTCTGCTCTGCCAGGTACTCATATTTCCAGTTTTCCTTATAGCTAGGAGTGGCCATAGAAATCTGCAGATTGTACAGAGTCTTTGGTAGGAAAGCTTTTGCATTGGGATAGTAGACATGGCATAAGGATAACTAACTTCTACTGCCCACTTTGCTTTTCCTCTTTGAACACAATTTAAAGAAGTGATACTGGGAGGGAATTACAACATTCATGTGATCAGGAAGTAACAGGACAAAATGCCAAGTCTCTGAGGATTTCAGAATAAATGCATGGAGGGCGTCTGGTAGCTTGACTACTTCCTGAAACTGCTGCATCTAAACTAGCAAATACCTACTGGCATATTTAGTGAGAGTAAAGGGTAGCATAATATGCCACCCCCAAAAACGTCACTTTGATATATTGTTTTGAGATATAAGCACTTGAAAACCAGCAAGTACAGGAAGTGGCTTTCTTTGAACTCCCCTTATCTGTCTGAGATCCTCCAAAAGGAACTCAGTTGTCATAAGTCCCCTCCCCAGGAGTTTCATCACCCAGGAAAGATTGACTTATCACAGGAGAGGAGACCAGAAGTCCATACTCCATCTGAACAAACTTTGTCACAATCTACCATAACTCCCATTTTTTCTTCTAAAGGCCCATTCATCTTTCCTAAAAATTATTTACTCTCCCTTATTAAGATGGTATTTAAGCCTGAATTCTAAGTCACCTCAGGGAATTACTCATTTTTCCTTGGGTGTCTCTCATGTATATAGGAGGTACACATACTAACAAACTTCTTGGGTTTTTTGTTTGTTTGTTTGTTTTTTGTTTTTTTTAAATCTCTTGTTAAACTGTCTTTTATTCTGAGCTGAGTTCTTAACTGAAGACTCAGAAATGGTAGAGGGAAAATTATTTTTCTTCTCCTACTTGAACTTAAATTTCTGTAAATCGGTCGTTCTGTGACTTGTAATTAAAGACTTCCTACTTGATGCAGCACCCAAACAATGAAAACATTGAAGTAGAAAAAGAACCAGGTATGACAACAGTGCTAAAACACTGTCTTGAAGAATGTAGAGGTAACATGGATTATAAACTCTATGATATCTTAAGTATATTGGGTGTGTATGCATTAAATTGTCATCCAAATTCTGTTGTATGTTTTACTTTCTGCTTTTTCCATAGTATTGGCTTAGCTTATTTCTCTTATATAATGGATTCTTGGAGTATGGGGGAACTAGTAAAACTTAAATAAAACAATAATAAGTTTATCAAAACATTGCTCTTCATTTCCTCTTTATATTTTCAGTTATTTCATGTGCCATGCAATTAATTTCTTGTGGATTATTTTATTGGCTGATCGACACACCATAGATTTCAAAGACACTCTTGACTTTAAAATAACTTCCATCCCCATTCTCCACATATGCAAGGCTTTCTAATTCTTATAAAAGACATATTTTCATGAAAGATGATACATTTTTCATGCTAGTGCATACATGACTTATAAATGTGTCTATTTTCAATTTTAGTGATGTTTAATTTCAGTAAATGATTTAATGGAATCTAAGCATTTGTCACAAGGAATAGGGAGGCTTTTGTTTTTAAATGAAAGTGGCTTTCCTGTTACCTTTCAAAGAATTCCTAGATGGCCGCTTACTAGTAAGGAAGGCATGCAATGCCTGGAGTGGGTGTCAAACTACGTGATAAAGTAACTGTTATGGCAGGAGGATGAAAGATGAAGACTACTAAACATTTTGGATAATGATTCAAAAAATCTGAAGGACAGATAATCCCAAAGTATGAATACTTTTGAAAATACTTCAAAAATGTATGAAACTGTTGCTTCTGCATAATTTCAACACTTTTTGAAGTAATACAATCAAAGAAGCACAGTTCTAGATTAAAGATATTTTATTGATTTTTATCTTCAATGGAGTGAATGCTACTGAGGTTTTATTTGTACAAGTTTGAAATACCTGGTTTAAAGTTATATTTTGGCACTGTGAACTTCTCTCCCAAGCATACATTGATCAAGTGATTCTTTTTTTTTTTTTTCTTTTTGATTTGCTCTGTTTTATCAAAGAAGCAGGCTGTTAATATGAGTACTACCAAAAAAGTAGACTATTTTTCTGGCACGCATACTCAGCAATGGAAGTTATCGTGAATTTAAATAAAGTGAATTAAACCAAAGAAAAATGTGGACAAATCAGACTGTAATAATAGGATGAGGAGCTGTAATGATATAAGTAAGAAACTAATAGCCAGATGACTTGAGTTCTATTTCTAGTTGTATATTACTCATATATATCCCAAATGCATTCCTAAACTCTTCTCAAATGCTACTTTTTCATATGTAAAATAGGAATAATCTAATCATAAGTGAACTTTTTCTGAACAATAAAACAGTGACTAAAATGATATTTCTTAAATATATTTTAATAATTTTTATTTTTAAATTCTTTCAATAAAGCTCATCTATCATTTGGCTGAAATTGCTTTAAATTTCAAAAATAACCTCTACTTAGTAGGTTTATCTAAAACTTTGAGGTATTTGCTCTAACTAGTCACATTCTTATTTAAAATTTTTATTCTATTTTGGCCTTCTAATATTCTTTAGCTTTTTTTTTTTTTTTGATCCTCCCTCCCTCCATCTCTCCCTTCCTTCATCTTTTTAAATTTTGAATCACAGAAATCCTTATAAAATTCTTGTATCCTCTTCCCTGTAAAATATTTGCATTCATCACTACATATCTTTCAAAGTGTTCATGGACTATCAAGAGCTTGTACATGATAATGAGATAAATAATTTTTTTCTAAAAATAGTATTGGAAAAGGAAGAAGCCTAAGACCAAAGGGGATGCAAAGGAGCATCTGATTTCAGATTGTATTGGGCCAGTGGCTCTGGTTCTATTGCTTCTCTTTTCCCCTGGCACTCTCAAGAACATTTGCCAGAGCGATTGAACTTAACAAAAATGAGAAAAGAAAAACAAGACTCCAATAGAAGCCTGAAACCACAGATATTACCAAACTCTGTATGTACTGTTTTTTCCTATACATACACACCTATGGTAAAGTTTAATTTATAAATTAGACAGAGTAAGAGATTAATGGTAATAATAATAAAATAGAACGATTATAACAATATACTGTAATAAATGTTATGTAAATGTGGTCTCTCTCTCTAAGCAAACTAGAATGAATTTCTTTTTCCTTTTCACAATTTTATGGATAAAAGATTCTTTCTTATTGTAGATCTTAGTACCTCGGCATGTGATATTTTTTTCTTTCTTTATTAAGTTGAGAATATTCACCTTTTCATTTCAAGGAAGCACTTTGTAGCTTCTCTTTGGAATATCAGAACTGCCAACGATACTACTCTTGCTATTTGGGAACATTATTAAGTAAAATAAAGTTACATGAACAAAAATACTATGGTACAGCTCATAATACTGCTCAATATAATAATTGAGATGGCTACAAAGTGACTAAAAGGAGGCTACAAGGATATACTGAACAAAGAGATAATTCACGTCTGGGAGGAGCAGAGTGAATCAAGTGAGGTTGTATAACATTACTTAGAATGGTTAAAACTCATGATTTTTTTTTTTATTTCTGGAATTTTCCATGTGATATTTTCAGATTGTGGTTGACTGGGGGTAACTGAAACCACGGAAAGCAAAACAGTGGAAAAGGAGGGACTACCGTATATTCAAGACGATCAAACACTTCCTCTTGTAACCATTTCCAAACTTTACTCCTTAGTATGGCATCGAAGATCTGATATCATCAAGTAGTTTTAATATCGCCATTTTAATGAATATCACTGTAAAGCTGTAGTGTGCAAAATATGTCCTAGGCCCTCAGATATAGTGATAAACAAACAGACATACTTCCTGCATGCCTTTGCATATATCTCTTTAGCTCTTACTCTGGTATAATTATAATTCTGTAAGTCTGCTTTCTCCAGTAAATCATGAACTCCATGAGTGTCCAGACTTTTTAATTTGTTTGCTTTAGGAAGTATACCTATCATAGTTGCTTGTATATAGTATACATTCAATGGAAATTAATTTACATAGTTAAAATCTCTTGGTCTTGATTCAGAAATCACAATATGTCATCAAAATTAGCCATCTACTTCAGAATCTCTCTTTCATATATTTGATAGTTGTCTGCATTCTTTTTATCCTACACATTATCTTAAATATGTTTCTAATTAAGCTTCTAATCTACCCATCTTCACTCATTAAAAATCATATCACAAATCCTTGAGGATGGCTTTGACTCCTAAAGCAGTATTCACAGTCCATTAGTCTGGAAAGCAGAGCACCCAAATAGTGAGAACTATTCTGATAAAAGCCTTTATCTGTCTCAGAGACTCCTCAGAGCTGGACACTGTTCACGGATCTTTCATAATCATGCCCTGTCAGTCATCTAAGGTCAGTCCACGAGAACTCTTTCTAAATCTGCACTTTTTCTTCATCAGAAAGACTTGCAAGTACACAAATCCTTGAGAGACAGACCTTGTTCTTCACATTGGTGGGAGTTTAGAGAAGATGACAAATGACCTGATATACTCTATTAGGGCTCTTTCATTCCGTTAAATAAATGCCTGCTCAAAGAGACTATTTGTCAGCAAGGCATAATTTAATCAACCTCATATAAGATGAGGAGAAAACTAGAAATTAAAACAAGTGCTGAGAATATGAATTAATTTTCTTCTTCATCCAGATGCAAATGTGCTTCAAGCTATTTATGTCTTCTTATCTAACTGTTATACTTACTAAAAGCCCATTTTCAGTCATTTGTGTCCATTAGCTAAAGCAATTCATTATCTTAAGACTTTCATGGTTACAAAATAATAATTTTTGTATTTCTAGATTATTCTAAAATAATAACAAAGAAATTATTTTTAAAGTTATATTTCCAACTAGTGCTTTTTAAATTGAAATTCTTAAATAAAAAGAATGTAAATAAAACATTTTGATTCACAAATTATCCAAATGTTAATTCAATTTTATTTATACTTAATGAGTAAAATTCTTTATGACTAAAATAAATTGGCATGATAAAATAATGACTGTATTTTAATTAATGGATAAATAAAATAGAGAAGTAATATTTTAATTTTTATTATTAAAGTATATAAAGTCTACATGTAGTCCTAAAGGATATAACTGTCAAACATTTTGATTCAACAGCGAATCAAAATAGTACAACTAAAAGATTCACTTAATATAGCAGGAAATTTATGTTCCCTACAAATAACTATTCATAAACTGAGTACAAAAAATGATATGATGTATAAGTTTCAGGAACCAGAGTTAATTTTGAGGATAAAGAGAAAAAAACCATATTTGAAATGTAAAATTAATGGTGCACATGTTTAAATAAATGTGTCAATTATTGAATAAATCTATTTACAAAGTCCACTCCTATAGTGAAACACCAAATCTTGGGAGAAGGGTTTGCCCTTGATAATGAAGGTTTTAATATTCTTGTGAAGTGTTATATCTTTAAACATTTACATAAATAGATTTTTAAATAGATTGTTTCTTACAGAATTTGGATAAAGGAATTCCAATTAAAACTGAGAAAGAAAATTACATATTGCCTCAAAAGAAACATCTGTGACTATTTGCATTACAAAATGAGAATTAATGCAAATCTTAATGTAGATGCCACTTTTCTAGGGGAGACATCCCTGCTACTAAGACTAGGCCAGGTGCTACTCATATACATTTTCTAAGCCTCTTGTACTTGTCCTTTATAGAATTTATTACAATTACACTTAATTAATTATTTGCTTTTTTTGTTTGCTTTCACAGGAAATCATTTAGGTCAAGGAGTAGGTGTCTTTTATTCATTACTCTATTCCTATTCCTATCAGCTAGCCCTGTGTCTGGCTTATAAAAGATACTTAACAAATATACATATATATATATATGTGTGTGTGTGTATATATATGTATATATATACACACGTACATACACATATACAACCCTCGGTTGACCTCACAGATTTCAAGGACCTTGTCAGCTTACAATCCCTTCTTTTTTTATTTTTTACGCCTACAGCACCTGCTCTTCCTAGGTGGTCTCCTATCCAAGTACTAACCAGGTCCGAGCCTGCTTAGCTTCTGAGATCAGATGGGATTGGGCTTGTTCAGGGTGGCATGGCCGTAGACTAACAAATATATTTAAATGAATGATAATTAATCAAACATAATATTTTAGCCAGTAATGCAGTAATTAAGCCTCCTCCAAGAGCTCCACCATTAAGAGGAAAGGGAAGACATATTCAGATTTATGAGTTTATGGCTTCATTGAGATATGGCTGTTTATTCTTACAATGTAAATTGCAGCTCTGTGTGAAAAATTTATCTTAAAAGCAGATCTTTATAAGGAGAATAAATTAGGGGGCTGGGTGAAAAGGTGAAAGTAGTAAAAAGTATAAATTGGCAGATACAAAATAATCAGGGGGATGTGAATTGCAGCATAGGGGATACAGTCAATAACACTGTAATAATTATGTATGGTGCCAGGTGGGTACTAGACTTATGGAGAGAATCACTTCATAAATTATATAAATGTCTAACCACTATGCTGTGCACCTGATACTGATATAATATCAAATGTCAACTGTAATTGAAAAAAATTTTTTTAAGAAAAAAATTTAAAATAAGAGAATAAGTGCTTGTACATGTAAAAAACCATGTACATAAAGTCATGAATGTAGAGTTAAGCAGATTATTTCAGGAACTGAAATGTTATATTGTTTATGAAATGTACAAAATAACAACTTGGCAGAGTAATACCACTAGAATTGATAGTATTATTTCCTTGAACTGTAGATACTGCCATCAAAGACATCAAATAATGATGATAAAAAATGTGAGAAAAGATATAAAATTAATTAGTTTTAAAACTGTCTTTTGAATCTCAGGCAAAATTCAAAGAGCTGCCAAGCAAGCGTATTGTTATAAATGACTATATTTGGAATTATACCAGTCAATATAACTGGTAAATAGAATTTTTAAAAAGTAAATTTCATATAGCATATAAATATAATTATTTTGTATAATGAACAATAAAGATATTTTTTTAAATATGTACTTTAAGCTTTAATTTCAAAGATATTCAAATTGAGTTTTTTCTCCCAGTTTTTAGAGCTTTATGTTACTAAAAGAACTTTATACATATGCTTATTGGAACCCAAGGAAGATAGAACAGAATTTTTAAAAGTTAATATCAGCTACATTTTAGAAAAGAAGAAACTGAGACTCAAGTGGCTGTATGACTTGCCCAAAGGCACACAGATAATAATTATCAGGAGTGAAAGCATTCTAATCCTTTTTTTTTCTATTATTACATGATAATATATATTCTCAGATGAACTCTCTAGAGGTAAAATAGATTAATATACAGAATGATCTTTACATATTTAAAATATAGTCATATACTTCATACATTCAATAAAACATTGCTTTAGTTATAGTTCAGTATTCCCAATAAAGCTGTATTTGTTTTAAGATCACATGAATAAGTTCTAAACAGTAAATACTTTCAGACACAATCTAGAATGCACATTTAAATTGGAAAGAGCTAGACCTGTCTCAGAGTGGTAAATATATTTTAAAATCACATCTCTTACTTTATGTAATCAAATGGAGAAACTCAATATTTGATATTTAGTGTGATCTATTTGCTATTTTCATTCAAATGAAGAATGCTTTCACCATTAGCTCTGCAGACACAGTATGAAATAGACATCAGTTATGAAATTTTAAAATTTCTTTTACTCATTTTCCTTCTAATTCTTTTCCTGAGTAGATACATTATTATGTATTTTACAACTACAATTCATTATTTTACCTTTCCCTTATAATTAACTTTTAATGAATATGACTGCTTTCTGATAATTTAAAACACAATTGATATATCTGACAAAGACCAAAAACAATTTTGCATAACATCTCTAAGCTATAACATATTTAGGGTAAATATATAAATGCACTTATCTATTACAGATTTTGGTTATGAGATAGGAAGAAACCTTCCTCTATTTTTCTAAAGTTCTTTCAACTGGTCTAATAGTCAAGTCCACATGAAACATATTAATAAGAGAAAATAACCAAGAATAATTGTATACATATATGGAAACACCACATACATGAGAGTGTCAGAGACCCTGCATGCGTGAGAGGTTTAGAGACAGAAAGGGAAAAAGAGGTATATATGACATTCTTAGCTAAGGATGAGGTAAGGCAACTTGAGGCTTTAGAAGGCCACTACAGAATGATAAAAGGAATACATATTCACTAATTAGCAGTTTGCGCTGCCATATAGATAAGTCAAAACAAAGGTCATCTCTAACAACCTCTTATTATGGGTAAGGCTCTTAATTCAAATCTTCTGGGGGCAGGGTAAAAGTTTCTCGTGAGCCCACAGCGTCTTCATTGCCTTTAGTTCAAAATCATCTGCACATCACAGAGGTATATCTTGGGGTGACTTATTTTGAGCCACTGAATGCTCAAATTTGGAATTAAAAAGATCAATATATTCTATTCTCACAAATTAAAATAAGAACCACAAAATGCCTACTTTATCAAAATAATAATAATAAATAATAATAACAATAATAATAATAATAATAATATTAGCCTCCTGGCTGAAAATGACTAGATATTAAAGTTTTAAAAAATTGTATTATGCTCACCAGTGCAGGCTGATTGAATCATTTCAGACTAGATTCACTAGGCACAAGGTCATTTATAATGCTCTCTATTAAGTATCGAAAGGGCAATTTTCTGATATTCTTTCATATGTTTTAGTCTTTCTAACATAACTGACCCTTTGGAAGACAACTTTCTTCATCTACATGTGAAAAGCACTGAATGTTTCCTTTAGTGAGCTTTAAATTGCTTTTAGCAGGTCAGGTCATCTCATTTAATGGTTTCACATTACTTTATTCAGCTTGCAACTCTTAGAAACACAAAAATGTTTCACTCCAATTCTCTCTTTCAATGGAACTTAATATTCTATTTGTACGGTTTAAAAAAATTACTTTCTGGTATATGTTTCTTTCTCATATTCTTCACTGTCCCATATACTTGGTTTAAAATGCTGAATAAAACTTTAGAATTTTAGGTTTTAATATGATTGATGGTGGAGGGGGAAATAATTTTTCTTCTATCTTTCTGAATTCTTAGCTGAGACCTCTGTAATAAAAGATATCCTAACGAGAGGAAAACAAACAGGTTTGTTAGCATGTATACCTCATATACGTGGAGATGCCCAGGAAAAAATGAATAACTTCCCCAGGTGACTTCAGAATTCAGACTTAAATAACATTTTAACGGGGAAAGGAATACAGGCCTCTTAAAGGAGAGTAGAGTTATCTCCTAATTTTTAAAGTTTGCAATTTGTCACTTCCTTTTTACAAAAGACCCACATTAGTACCTGTTTTCAATCACCAAAAGAAATCCTAAGAGGATTTTGTTTTAATGAAAAAAGGCAAAAAGCAAAAGTAGCGTTCAGCATTTGTTTTTCAGCTAGCTGCTTTAGAGGCAGCTCTCTCCTAGCGGTGACAGTGCCAAAGCCAAGCTCCTTCCTGAGGAACTACACTCAGCATCTCCAGAGCATAAAGCCCCATAACTTTGAACTGTGTCTGTGAGCATCTGTGCTTTTTCTCAATTTATTTTGTGCATTCATTAGCAAGATGTGATGTAAGTTACCAGAAAAGCCTAAGAGAACTCATAAGGCTGTAAAACTGTACATAATTAAGCATTTGATCATGGTGAACAAAACAAAGACATTGTGTTTGCATTGAATTTGGGGTCTAGAAATGCTCACCTTTTTTTTTTCATCCAAATTAATGGTAACTGCTTTTTCACTTTAGATCACTTCAGCTTGCAAAGGGTTTGATAGTAACACTCTACTTTTAGATAATGGAGCAAAGCTGTAAATGACTTTTAGGGAAAATGACGGGCCCTTGGAAAGAGAGATGGGAGGTATGATAGATGATAGAGGTATGACATAAATGTGTCTGGTATGGCATGGACATCTAGTCTCCTCTCCAGTGACAAGAGTCAGTCTTCCCTGGGTGGTGTGTTAATGCCGCACCCCCCCCAAAAAAAGAACAATTTAGGTTGTAATAAAGAGCAAAAGCATTTATTTGTGAAACAAAAGGGGTGGGAGGGATTGCAGTCCAAGATGCACAGATTCAGGTAGCTTCTTAAATTGTGCACCTGAGAGAACAAAGAAAGGCAGGGTTTATAAAGGAAAGAAAACACTGGTGCAGTTCTCATTTAGGTCCTCTATGCAAATGAATTATGCTGGCTAGGTTAACAAGGTTTGGTTAGATTCATTATGCAAACAAATGAGGCAAAATTACAAGTCAGGTCCTCTTTGTAAATGAAGGGTGCTAGCTGGTGAGATGGACTGGCTCCTTTCAAGGCTAAGAATATAGATAGTTTGGTTTCTATAATAAAAATTAAGTAAAATCCATTTATAGCAGTGTTGACTCAGGATATTTATGGTTTGGTGCTAAGCTGAGTTTAGCAACAGGTCAGAAACTTAGTAGCAGTTCTGAGAACTGAAGTACAAGACTTATATAGGCCTCACTTCCTCAGTGGCCTTCCAACTCCATTTTAAGTGACTCTCTTAGCAATGCTTATTCCATTTTATTTTCTCCCTTATCAGATGAAATTCCTGGGAAGGAGATTTTTAACAACTGTACTCATTTCGGAGCACCTGTTTTTGAGTAGATAAGGAGAGTTCAGAGAAAATCGCTCCCTACATTTGCTGTTTTTCAAGTTACTAAAGCTTAAAATAATCAATATACCAGTGTGGGATATATACATTTTGGGATAGCATGCCCTGAACTCTTACAGTCATATAGAGGTGTCATTTATGGTGGCATATTCTGCTACTCTTCAATGGCCAGACACCGTTTATCTTTTTCCTACATGTTGTGATATCCCACAAAGTTGCTTTGGAATTAAATTATTGCAATTTAATTAGAAGCATATATTAAATAATGATTGGGCAAATTGTCTAGAATAATCTTTAAAGTTCGAATTTCTGAATTGCCTTCCACTATGCAGACATTGCTTCCTGTATATTTCCCTCTCCCATAGGGTCATTTGAGCAAAAGCCTACCACTTGCAGCTTTAAAATACTGTTAAGTTTCATGGAGAATTCCTCTGAGGAAGTACCTCAGGCCAGGCATAAAAGCATACCTCTAGAGGCTCTCAACCTAGCCCTGCCTATATTAAATAACATTTTCCGAAATCTCACAATTTAGGTATTGTTTTGACCTGGCTTCAAGCACTCTGTTTACTTTCCATTTCCCATATTTATTGTCAACTCGCCTCTTGTCTGCCAGTTACAAGCCTGCATAGCTTCTGCTATCAAAATCATTCTATTTTATTAAAAAAATAAAATGAATAGTATTGTAATAATAAAATATAATGATAAATAATCTTTCATAATTTTATACAAACTGTGAAATTTAAAGTTTAAAAATTAAACTATTCTTTTATATTATTCTTATAATGAAAAATTTATATGATTTATATTAAAGAGGATTTAGCAAACATCTACCATATTTCTTAGCCTCTTTCTTTGTCAACATGCCCCATCAGAGTGGTACATTGGTTATAATTGATGAACTTACACTGACACATCATTATCATCCAAAGTCATAGTTTACATTAGAGTTCATTCTCATTGTTATACATTTTATGGGTTGGGACAAATGTATAATGACAGGTATCCATCATTATAATATCATGCAGAGTAATTTCACTGTCCTAAAAATTCTCTGCACTCTGCCTACTCATCCTTGTCTCCCCACTAATTCACAGCAACCACTTATCTCATTGTCTCCATGGTTTGGTCTTTTCCAGAATATCATATATTTTGAATCATGTAGTATGTATCCTTTTTTAAATTGGTTTCTTTCACTTAATATTTATTTAAGATTCCTCCATGTTTTTACATGGCTTGATAGCTCATTTCTTTTTAGCTCATTATTTGGCTATACCACAAGTTATCATTCACCTACGGAATGGCTGCTTTCACCTTGGACAATTATGAATGAAGCTACTATCAACATCCTTGTGCAGGTTTTTCTGTGGACATAAGTTTCCAACTCTTTTTGGTAAATATGAAGAAGTGTGATTGTTGAATCATATGATAAGAGTATGTCTAGTTTTGTAAGAAACCACCTAAAGTGGTCACACTAATTTGCATTCCCACCATAAAAATAGTTTTTAAAATTCCACAACATATATGTAAAACAATACTAAATATGCTCTTAAAACAAAAAGAAAAAAAATAAAATGTTATGACATGGTAATATAGAAAACATAGTTGAGGGAGAAGTTGACATTGACATAAAGTTTGTATGAAAATGTAAGTATCTAGGGCTGAAACAGAGGACAGTGGGTAATAGGGATGAAGAAATGGTCAGAGAAGCAGGTAGAAAAGAAAAAGAATATATCAGATAAGTTCCAGGAAAATGATATTTGTATCCAAAAAAAGTAGAGAGAATTTATCCATTCATAACTAAAAGACTGATATATAATATACTTGGTCAGAAACTCAAAAAACAAAAGTATCCTTTGTGTTACATTCTTTTGAACAAATGTAACACCTTTCCATATCTAAAAATCTAACTCCATTTTTGTTTGCCTTTTTTTCCCCCCATATATTATCAATTTTCCCTTTAAGGGAATCTTTGAAATTTTATTATTTGTGAGTATAAGACCCTCTAAAAGGGCTGATAAAAAGCAATTTCTGAAAAGGAATAGAGGCAGATTTTAGATTGTAGTCACATGTAAAAGAAAATTTGTGAAATAGATGTGTCAAGAACTTAAGTGCGGTTGTCTCAGAAGCCAGCCTATGGCCATTCCCCTAATCAATGTCTTCATGCAGATATTGAGTGACTATCGAACGTCATGTTTCAAGCTGTCTGAGTTGCTGGTCTTTTTTTGTCTTCAGCAATAAGCAATTTTATCAGTGTTATTTTAAAAAAAAATTCCAAAGGCCTAGAATGTACACACTGAGCAATATCCTTTCTTTAACTTTTTATTTTCAAGAGACATTTAGAGAGTTGCAAAGATAGTATAGGGAATTCCCATATACCTTTCACAGAACTTCTCTAAATGTAAACATATTACATAATGCTAAATTAAAAACATATCCAGACTTAGTTAAGAGAGACTTTATTTTAAAAAGACTATTGTTTATTGCACTCTGAATATAGGTGTGTTAAGTTTCCCAAGAGTTGGTCAAAAGGTTTTTTTGTTTGTTTTTTAGAGAGGCAAGACTAAACAAGGCTAGAAAGAACTAGGGATGGAGAGGTGAAATGAAAAGATGGCACAACTGGAGAGTAGATAAAAAAACATGTTATGCTGAGGTCAGCATTTTCTCTAGGAGAAGTCTTTGGGGAAGGGCTGTATGCTGGCTCAGTTAGAGGGTGGACAGAAGTGTAGGCGTTCTAGGAGAAGGAAAAAATCTTAACTCGATTTTGGTTAACAAACTTTTTGTTTTGGTTGATAAGTGGGGATAAAACAGTTTGCTAATAGTATCTAGGGTGACAAAAGAAAATTTGGAGGGGTTATGTTTGGCCTTGTCATAGGGTAACAAGGGGGACATCAGTGAGTCTTTCCCAAGTCTTAGGAAAAAAGAATAGTTCTTTGTAGTGAAATATTTTCCAGAACACAAAAAGGTAGTGGGAGTGGGATTGTTCAACCATAGTTGTTTTCCAGAATTACAGGGCTTGGGTAAATTTCCACATCATCAGTAACCAGAATATAAGGGGAAATAAAAAGAAAATAGTGTAAACTAATAAAAAGTAAATATTAGCATAAAATTCTCAACATGAATTTTAAACTTATGATATAGCTCGGTACTTTGTTGTGGTTGAACTATTATTTTATTCAAATAAAATTTGTGGGAATAGCAAAATTTTGATATAATAATATAGCAACATTTTATTTCCTATAAATATTGAGTCAAATTCCAAAATCAACCTTTTGTCAGACAATTGTAATAAATAATATCAAAATCTTCTCTCCTAGTTGGCTAGATGAATTATTTTTATCCTAAATAGCAAAATGTGTTTTCGAGTTTATATTTGGAGTTTGTATTTATTTAATTTAGCACTCAGCATTCTATAAGAGAACATAAATATCATTTATTTTTATTTATTTATATGTATCATGGCATTTTTTTATTCCACAAATGCTAAGCGACACAAAATTTAATTAAAAGCCAACATTCAATATGTTGTCATAACTAAATGAATCCAGCTAGTTTTGTCTGAAAGGAATAGCATAAAACTTTTCTAAAGTATTCTTGGTAATCAGGCCTAATTAATGTTACCATGCAAGTGCCACTTAACTAGGGACAAAATGGTATACCCATCATTTCACAAATGGAAAATCATCTTTCTGACTAGCACTACATCTTCTGAAAGTGCTTTGCAAAAAACAAACACATGATTGGCAATTATTAAGAAAGTTTGTGTTACATAGAAGAAAAATAGTAAATATGCTGTCTCTAAAATCTTAATTATACATGTGTTTATTATGTCAAAAATAGCACAATAAGTATGATAAAGTTTAAGGCAAGAGCAAAGTGGTATATGTAATTTATGTTTATTTTCTCTCAAAAACTAATATAACTGAGGTTTCTTTCTTCCTTTATTAGTTTCTAAAAGTGTTTTTCACCCCTACGATCTGTAACTTCAATTCCAATAATATAACCAAGATTGGACTTATATAGAATTTTCAAATATAAAGGTAACAGGAGAAAATTGGGGGGGTGGGTGGAGGGGGTACGAAGTACAGAAACGGTAGAGTTTCTTTTTACATAGGTTGTTCAGAAACCTTGATTTAAAAAAAAAAATGAATGCATTTTTAGTGCTTCTGTGTGGGCTAAGAGCAGAGTAGATCTCATCTTTATGGGGCTTGAAGTTTCTGCAATTATGAGACCTCTTCTTAAGAAATATAATAAAAAGTTAATTGTGAAAGGAAACATTTATTTAGCTAGAGAAAGGAAGTTGCAACAAATTATAAATTTGAATACACTGGAAATATCATACATGTAAAAATCCAGAAAAGTAACATACTGTATAATTTAGGGTCAGCTCACTTAAAACAAAATAACAAAAAATACATAATTATGAGTAAGGCGACCAGCAGGCAGAAAGAAGAAGAGCAGTACAACCCTTATTAAGAACAGGGTATTTTAAGCTTAAACAATAAGAAGAGATTTGCTATTGAAAGATAGTAATGAATGTTCAGCATACATAGGGACAAATGGAGATGATAATAACAGAAAAGGGAAGGATTCAAAGATCCAAATTCTCAGAGAGGAATGGAGATAACGTACCTGCAAAAGAAAATGGACTACTAT